>NC_041383.1:394646453-394741665 GCF_002162155.2 Triticum dicoccoides | reverse complement strand
CACTCGGCCGCCCCGCGCGTCGCCACTCGGTTGGTCACCTCATAACCACTCGGCCGCCCCACGCGTCGCCACTCGGTTGGTCACCTCATAACCACTTGGCCGCCCCGCGCGTCGCCATCGGTTGGTCACCTGATCACCACTCGGCCGCCCCGCGCGTCGCCGTCACCAAAATCCCCCAGTGGGTGACTTAGATGCGAATCTGTTTCGCCTAAGTTCAAAAAATCCTACTGAGTGGAGAGCAAACCTCCCACTCGGGGGCTTAGCTGCAGTCCAGTACTCGCCTAAGTTTGAAAAAATCCTACCGAGTGGAGAGCAAACCTCCCACTCGGGGGCTTAGCTGCAGTTCAGTACTCGCCTAAGTTTGAAAAAAATCCTACCGAGTGGAGAGCAAACCTCCCACTCGGGGGCTTAGCTGCAGTCCAGTACTCGCCTAAGTGTCTGAAATCCTACTGAGTGAAGAGCAAGCCTCCCACTCGGAGGCTTAGCTGCAGTCCAAGGACTCGCCTAAGTAGCCAAAATCCGACCGAGACAAGAGCAAACCTCTAATTCAAGGAGCTGCATCACAAGTATAATGTGCGCTCCATCCCTATCCGCAAGGACACCAAGACGGAGGTCGACTGTCACCATCGCCTCGTCACCACTCGGCCGCCCCGCGCGTCACCGCTCGGTTGGTCGCCCCATCACCACTCGGCCACTCGCGCGCCTTCAGACATCTAAGTCATTTTACATTCTGTTATTTCCGTCTTCCCGAGTATCCCGTAATTCACACATCACGTTCACTCGGAGGCCACACCATCGAGTGTACCTCTACGCTCGGCTGTTTATTTTCACATACTTGCTTAGTACTGGTTATGTGACTCCCGAGTCCAACTTCCATTTTTTCGCACACATCAATCACGAACACCATGTGTCGTTCTTCATTTCGAGTTTGCATCGGTCCTCCCGGGCTGCAACTCAGTCGAAACACTACACTTCCGTTTTATTTTAGCCAGTATTCCAACGAGTTCAGTAGGATCTCTCGCTTCGACAAGTTCGAACAAATCCTTCGCTCTTTTAGACTCTTGCTGGTTAACCAGCAAGCCCCTTGCACTCCCAGCGGGTGTCTATGGGTGTTATTCACACAAATTATTTCAACACACATCAAATTTCCTCAAGAAATTATTTTGTTGACTTGTGCCATTTTTTACACAAGTTACGCGATCACTCGACGGCCCTACGCGCCAACTTCATCGCTGCTCGGACTCGGTCACCATACTGGTCCTAGCGCACCACAACACTGACCTTGTCGCTCTGTTGCCTTCAAACACATCCGGCCAACCCCTCTGTGGAATCCTCTTCATCGATAATATAGACCTCGTCAGGCATGAGACAGATAAGTCCCTTTTATAATTAAACTTCACACGTCACTCTTTTTGCGAGTTTGCCTCTTTCGAGCATCACTCAAAAAATTCTCCTCATCCTTACCCGAGTCCGACTCGATGGATTGCAAATTGTCCATTCAACACTATATTTCCCGTATTCCGACATGTCCGTTGTTGAAGCCTGTAGTACGCTCGGGAGCTACGCCGCACTCAGGGGCTGCAACTCATTTGGAATGACACTCTCCTGAGTGGTTGAGTGCTTCATCACCAGTTAGATCCTTCACTTCAACAAGTGCATGCGACCCACCACTTTGACAAGTTTTATAATAACCCAGACGCTCTGCGCGCCATCTTCATTCCGACTCAGACTCAGTTGTCGCGCCGGTCTTGTTGCATTGCAACCACACTACATCAACCTCGTCGCTACATTAACTTCGAAAGCATCTGGCTAAATCCTTCGAAGACAATTTCATCCACTTGGCTGGACACGTAATCCTTCACTCGGCCACCTCACGTATCTTCACTCGGCCGCCCCGCGAGTCGCCACTCGGTTGCGCACGTCTTCACTGCTTGGTCGCTCCGCGCGTCGCCTCTCGGTTGTGCATGCCTTCACCACACAGCCGCCCCATGCGTCACCCATTGGCTGGACATGTAATCCTTCACTCGGCCACCTCTTGTATCTTCACTCGGCCGTCCCGCACATTGCCACTCGGTTGTGCATGTCTTCACCACTTGGCCGCTCCGCGCGTCGCCTCTCGGTTGTACATGCCTTCGCCACTCGGCCGCCCCGCGTGTTGCCACTCGGTTGTGCATGTCTTCACCACTTGACCGCCCCGCGCGTCGTCACTCGGTTGTACATATCATCGCCCCTTAACCACCTCGCGCGTCACCATCAGTTGGACATGTCTTTACCTCTACACCCCCAACACGGGAATGACTAAGTTACTCATATGATCAAACCTCATATCACATTCTGTAGCAAGCTTGCCTCTTTCGAGCATCACTCGGGGGCTACGCGCAGCCGTCGGCCATGCCGCCCTCAGGGGTTACTCCCATTCAATCAACCCATTGATCACATCAGGAATATCTTTCTAACCATACTTGCCCGGTCTGCCGAAAATCTATAAGGGTAGTACTGTCCACTCGGACAATCGCCCAAATCATTACCTAAAGTCATCTTCAAGACTGCAAAAGGGTGAAAACAACGCTCCTCTACGGATAACTTGGCCCTATCCTAGGTTCCAAGGCGTCAGTTTCACAAACTTGGACTCAGAGATGGCACGTGCTGGTGTTCCCCTGGGATAATGAGTGGCCTCTCCCCGGAGAGTCAACCTACACACTAGCCTCGTCACTCGGGTTTCATGGCGCGTGTCAGACCACTAGTCTATCTCCTCTGGGAGACATACAAGTGCCACTAAGTCTTTCCTTGCAGTCAACATACCTCGATCAGTTGGGAAGCACGTCCACTCGGACAAATACCCCTTTCATGCAAAAGGGTGAAAATGAAGCTCCTCTGCGGATACAATGTACTCTTACAAATACCCCTTTCATGCAAAATCTAACGGTAGAAGTACTAATGGAAAGATTACTCCCTGGAGTGTCCAGCTTTTTCTATAGTCGGCAGTTTCCAAGCCGAATTCATTCACCGTGCCGAGAGCATGAAGATTCACTTGCGTGACCGAGTTCCAGGCTGAATTTATTCCATGTCGAGTGCATGAAGATCATTCCAACCGACTCAGCTCCAGGTTGAGCTTATTTACCATGTCAAGCACCTGAAGATGCATCCGATTGACTCAATTTCAGACTAAAAGATATTTACCGTGTCGACTGCATGGAGATTTACCAGGAGACTTAAACCCTCTGCCCGACTCATCTAGTCCGACAGAGGCTCGGGGACTACACCCAGCGGGTGCACTCAGCGTGCCCCCACTGGAAGAGAACTCAGAAAGAAACATTTTGCTCGATGCAAAACCAGCTCCAGAATTACTCGACCTCCGAGTCAGAGAAGAACAAGTTCGATCAGTACCATCTAAGAAGAGTTTTAGTTCTCTCAGACCCCCGACGACTGCCCGCAGCCGACGGCGGTCTCGGGGACTACACCCAGTGGGTGCACTTAGCGTGCCCCCACTGGAGTAATCTCCACTTGGTACGGCCTGACCAGTCCGAATGATGAACAACAACAAAAAAGACAGGCTCTAAGACTCCCGCCGACTGCCCGCAGTCGACGACAGTCTCGGGGACTACACCCAGTGGGTGCACTCAGCGTGCCCCCACTGGAATGGTATCCACTCGGAACGGTCCGCCCGGTCCGAGTGACGGCCAAACAACAAAAAAAGACACGTTCCAGGCATGAAGAAATTCCAAGAAATCAGTTACTCGATGCGGGACCAGCTCCAAATCACTCCCAAAAAATTGCTATAAGGTGAGTTTAAGGCTCCTCCGTGGACCTGTTTTGAGCCTTCTTCCAGGACTCAAAGCGTGAAACTCATAAGTTTGGATCTAGAGCCGACTCGTATTGACGTTCCTCCGGGATAAGAATGGCATCTCACCGAGAGAGCTGTCCATGCGTCGATCTTGTTGCCTGGATTTAATGACACATCCATACTCTGATCACGAGTTAACCTCTTCCGAGAGATGATCAAATGTCACCAAGTTGCTCCTCGTGGGCACTTACCCTAGATCAGTCGGAAGCGCAGTACCGGAATCCATTGAGATTTTGTTCAAACCTTGGTTGTCTGAAAGTACGATGACAGCTACCGAGTATTTCCGTAATCACTCAGTCCAAGTTGTGTCTTTCACAAACTCGTTCTGCAAAATCACAATCGATTCGGGGGCTAATGTTGGGGATACACATAACAGGTAGGCCCAGGAAGGGTCAAAATATCATAAATCATGGGGTCCACACAACACATGGGTCCAGATAAATTTCATACAGACATACTATCCACTCGTACAAGCAGCATACGATCCACTCGACTAAGCAGTATACCATCCACTCGGATGACAGTTCACCACTCGACCGCTCGACTCACTCGGATATACGAAGACCGGCAGGCAATAAAGCAGTCGACATCATTCTCATGGTGAGGGCTTGGTAGTGGGCTGACATTATGGCATTCATGCCCCACTTTGTAACATAAGAGGTGAGGGGGTGGCGCACTCTATATAAGCCACCCCCACCACTAGACTGGGGGTTCTTTTCTTCCACCTCTCTCTCTTTTCACCATTAGTCTCAGGACTTAGCTCAGGCATGGGGATCCGTTCCTCTCACACACACACATTGTAATCTCCGGATATATACTCAGATAAAACAAAGCCTCTCCGGAGCACGAGACGTAGGGTTGTTATCTCCACCGTGAGAGGCCCGAACTCGTTAAAACCACCGTGTCACCCATATGCATCTCGATAGATCATGCTCCGTTATCCTACCCCTATTCTACTGTCGGACTTAGAACCACGACACTCGAGAGGGCAGACTGCATCCTTCTCATCGCAGGAAACTGTGATGACGCTGATGCATCCTAGAATCTTGAGCACGTTGTAGCCATGGTGACTTGTCGCCATGAACTTGGTGAGGGCAGGATACCAAAGGATGTTGTTGTACCAGAGGACAATGTGGGTGACGTCGAAGTCACTGAGCTCACTGTGGTGGTTGTTGCGCTTGCCGAAGGTGACAGGGAGGCGCACCTGCCCTATGGCGACGGTGGAACCGTCGGTCATCCCAGATAATGGCTTGGTTGGCATGAGCTGGTCATAGGGAACCTGAAACATCTCGAAGGTCTCGATAGAGACCACATTGAGATCAGCGCCACCATCGATGAGAGTCTTGTTGATAGAGATGTTGCTGATGGTGGGCGCGTAGAGCATGGGGAGCACCGGCGGCGGCCGAACACTTGAGGTGATCCTTGGGGTCAAAGGCAATGGCGTACTATGACCACCTTAGGAGGCGCACGGCCTCAAGCTTCGGGAGGGCCGCGTTCACCTCGCGAGAGAACTGCTTGTCGACGCAGTTCGAGGCGGGTGCCTGGGCACCACCAAGGATGCATGCGATCGCACGAGGTTCCTGGAAGCCCCCAGCCCCATCATCCTGACGGTTGTCATCATTCCTCCTTGGTGGCGGCGGTAGTGGAGGGAGCCTGACGTTGCCCTGAGGACGAGCCTCACGAGGCTGATTGTGCCAGGGGGCCATCGCGAGGATGATCACGCCAGCGATCCTCACGAGGCTGGTCGCGCCAGTCTTGACGAGGGCCGCGGTTGTCCCAGCGGCCTCCACCCTGGCCTCCTCCATGGCCGAAGCCACAGTCACCACGCTCGAGGTGGCATCCGAGGCGCTCGTCATGGAGCACCCTAAGCTCCTAGCAGCCATCGGTGTTGTGGATATGCACATTGTGGAAGACGCAGGACGGGCGGTTATCCCTGGCGGGCTCTGATGTCTACTACACAACCTTCTTCTTGTAGACGTTGTTGGGCCTGCAAGTGCACAGGTTTGTAGGACAGTAGCAAATTTCCCTCATGTGGATGACCTAAGGTTTATCAATCCGTCGGAGGCATAGGATGAAGATGGTCTCTCTCAAATAACCCTCCAACCAAATAGCAAAGAGTCTCTTGTGTCCCCAACACACCCAATACAATGGTAAATTGTATAGGTGTACTAGTTCGGCAAAGAGATGGTGATACAAGTGCAATATGGATAGTAGATATGGGTATTTGTAATCTGAAAAATATAAAAACAGCAAGGTAACTAATGATAAAAGTGAGCGTAAACGGTATTGCAATGATAGGAAACAAGGCATAGGGTTCATACTTTAACTACTGCAAGTTCTCTCAACAATAATAACATAGATAGATCATATAACAATCCCTCAACATGCAACAAAGAGTCACTCCAAAGCCACTAATAGCAGAGAACAAACGTAGAGATTATGGTAGGGTATGAAACCACCTCAAAGTTATTCTTTCAAATCAATCTATTCAGGAGTTCGTACTAGAATAACACCTTAAGACACAAATCAACCAAAACCCTAATGTCACCTAGACACTCCATTGTCACCTCAAGTATCCATGGGCATGATTATACGATAAGCATCACAATCTCAAATTCATCCAACCAACACAAAGTACTTCAAAGAGTGCCCCAAAGTTTCTACCGGAGAGTCAAGAAAACGAGTGCCAACCCCTATGCATAGGTTCATGGGTGGAACCCGCAAGTTGGTCACCAAAACATACATCAAGTGGCACGTGATATCCCATTGTCACCACAGATAAACACGGCAAGACATACATCAAGTGTTCTCAAAGTAAAGACTCAATCCAATAAGATAACTTCAAGAGGGGAAACTCAATTCATCACAAGAGAGTAGAGGAGGAGAAACATCATAAGATCCAACTATAATAACAAAGCTCGCGATACATCAAGACCGTGCCATAGAGAGAACACGAGAGAGAGAGAGAGAGAGAGAGAGAGAGAGATCAAACACATAGCTACTGGTACATACCCTCAGCCCCGAGGGTGAACTACTCCCTCCTCGTCATGGATAGTGCTGGGATGATGAAGATGGCCACCGGTGATGGGTTCCCCCTCCGGCAGGGTGCTGGAATGGGCTCCCGAGAGGTTTTTGATGGCTACAGAGGTTTGCGGCGGCGGAACTCCCAATCTATCTTCTTCTTCGATGTTTTAAGGGTATATGGGAATATATAGGCGAAAGAAGTTGGTCGGGGGAGCCACGAGGGGCCCACGAGAGTGGAGGGCGCGCCCCCCTATCTCGTGGCCTCCTGAAGGTTCCTTTACTTCAACTCCAAGTCTCCTGGGTCACGTTCGTTCCAAAAATCACGCTGCCGAAGGTTTCATTCCAGACACCGTTTGATATTCCTTTTCTTCGAAATACTGAAACAGGCAATAAAACAACAATATGGGTTGGGCCTCCAGTTAGTAGGTTAGTCCCAAAAGTAATATAAAAGTGTATAATAAAGCCCGTAATCATCCAAAATAGATAATAGAATAGCATGAATGCTTCATAAATTGTAGATACGTTGGAGACGTATCGGCATACCCAAGCTTAATTCCTGCTCGTCCTCGAGTAGGTAAATGATAAAAGAAAGAATTTATGAAGTGTGAATGCTAGAAGGTGCACAAGTTTGATCAATGATAATTTCAATCACCTTTTCTAGCATGATTATTAGTCATAACAGTAGTTCATCTCATAAAAATTCTCACGAACAAGTAACAATCAATTCACATGTTAAAGCATAGAGCATAAACTTTCTTGAAAACTAGCAAACTTCATACTCAGTCATCAAACAATTACAATTCATCTTATTTTCAGGAATAGCAAACTCCACATACTCAACTATCATATAGTCTTCTACAATTGCTAACACTCACGCAATACTAATGGTTATGGAGTTTCAATCGGACATTGAGAAAGATAGGGGCTTATAGTGTTGCCTCCCAACGTATTCACCTTTGGGTGATGTCAACAATAATAGATCATGCTAACTTACATCCAGTTGGATATATATATTAGGATCACCCTAACACAAAGTGCTTGCCAAAGGATAAAATGAAAAAGGGAAAGGTGAAGATCACCTTGACTCTTGCATAAAAGTAAAAGACATAAAGTAAAAGATAGGCCCTTTGCAGAGGGAAGCAGAGGTTGTCATGCGCTTTTAGGGTTGGATGCACAAAATCTTAATGTGAATGAACGTCACTTTATATTGCACTTGCATATGGACCTTTATTATGCAGTCCGTCGCTTTTATTGCTTCCATAACAAGATCGTATAAAGCTATTTTCTTCACACCAAAATATCATACATATTTAGAGAGCAATTTTTATTGCTTGCACCGATGACAACTTACTTGAAGGATCTTACTCAATCCATAGGTAGGTATGGTGGACTCTCATGGCAAAACTGGGTTTAACGATATTTGGAAGCACAAGTAGTATCTCTACTTGGTGCAAGGAATTTTGGCTAGCATGAGGGGGAAAGGCAAGCTCAACATGTTTGAATGATCCATGACAATATACTTTAACTGAGATGTCGGAAAACGTAACCCATTACGTTGTCTTCCTTGTCCAACATCAACTCTTTAGCATGTCATACTTAATGAGTGCTACCAATTATAAAAGATGTCTAGGATAGTGTATTTAGATGTGAAATCTCTGTTCCTTCAATATTCTTTCATGAATTGTTCAAATGACCAATACAATGCTTGCTAACCTCCAATAAAGTTACAACCTCTACTTCTTAGATGTGAAGTCATTACTCCCCATGGGATAAGCAAATGAGGCATATATAATTTCATATTTATGACATTCAACTCATTCAACCATTTACTCATAGGATATAAGTGAAGCACACGAATAAATGACAAACTACTCCAAAAAGATATAAGTGAAGATCAATGAGTAGCTAAATAATTATGTAGCTATGCGAAGACTCCCTCTCATTTAAGAATATCAGATCTTGGTATTGTATTCAAACAGCAAGCAAAACAAAATAAAATGACATTGCAAGGATAACACAACTCATGTGAAGAAGCAAAAACTTAGGTTCAACCGATACTAACCGATAGTTGTTGGAGAAGAAAGGTGGGATGCCTACCGGGGCATACCCAAGCTTAGATGCTTGAGACTTCTTGAAATGTTATCTTGGGGTGCCTTAGGCATCCCCAAGCTTGAACTTTTGTGTCTCCTTAATTCCTCTCATATCATGGTTTCTCTATTTCTCGAAAGCTTCATCCACAACAAACTCAACAAGAACTCGCGAGATAGGTTAGTATAAACCAATGCAAAACCTTATCATTTTCTACTGTAACAAATCACTAAAATTATTATTCAACATTGCATACTAAATGACTCTGCATATTTAATACTCCTATCCTCAAATAGAATCATTAAACAAGCAAAGATATGCAAACAATGCAAACACAACAGCAATCTGCCAAAACAGTACAGTCTGCGAAGAATGCAAGAGTATCAATACTTACCTCACTCCAAAAATTATGAAATAAAATTCCCACTGTAGTAAATTTATCAGATCTCATTATGCAAAAAGTTTCAACACTATATCATGCTCTGACTTTTCTAGGGAATTTTTGCAACAGCGGTAAACTTTCTGTTTTCAAACAGCAACATGTATACTAACAAAATAAGCATGGCAAAGGCTATCCTTGACTTTTTTATTGAAACTAAAGATGCAAAACATTGTTCTAAATAACTTAAAGCAAATACTAACAAAATAAAATGACGTTCCAAGCAAAACACATATCATGTGGTGAATAAAAATATAGCTCCAAGTAAGGTTACCGATGGACGAAGACGAAAGAGGGGATGCTATCCGGGGCATCCCCAAGCTTAGGCTCTTGGTTGTCCTTGAATATTACCTTGGGGTGCCTTGGGAATCCCCAAGCTTAGCCTCTTGCCACTCCTTATTCCATAGTCCATCGAATCTTTACCCAAAACTTGAAAACTCCACAACACAAAATTCAACCGAAAACTCGTAAGCTCCGTTAGTATCAGAAAATAAAACCACCACTTAGGTACTGTAACGAACTCATTCTAAATTCATATTGCTGTAATATCTAATGTATTCCAACTTCTCTATGGTTCATACCACTTAATACTAGCCATAGATGCATCAAAATAAGCAAACAACACACGAAAAACAGAATCTGTCAAAAACAAAACAGTCTGTAGTAATCTGTATCAAACGTATACTTATGGAACTCCAAAAATCCTACTAAATTAGGAAGTCCTAAGAAAATTTTGTACCAATCCAAATAAAAACGAATCAGATCAAGAGCACGTTTCTGTGAATTAAAAAAAACTAATTTACTTGGTGCAAAAGTTTCTGATTTTCAGCAGGATCAACACAACTATCACCGTAAGCTATCCTAAAGGTCTTACTTGGCACTTTATTGAAACAAAACCTATAAAACATGATTAATACAGTAGCATAATCATGTGAACACACAAAAACAGTAAGGATAAATATTGGGTTGTCTCCCAATAAGAGTTTTTCTTTAATGCTTTTCTAGCTAGGCATGATGATGACAATGATGCTCACATGAAAGATAAGAATTGAAACATAACGGGAGCATCATGAAGCATATGACTAGCACATTTAAGCCTAACCCACTTACTATGCATAGGGATTTCTTGAGCAAACAACTTATGGGAACAATAATCAACTAGCATAGGAAGGTAAAACAAGCATAGCTTCAAGATTTTAAGCACATAGAGAGGAAACTTGACATTATTGCAATTCCTACAAGCATATGTTCCTCCCTCATAATAATTTTCAGTAGCATCATGATTGAATTCAAAAATATAACCAGAACATAAAGCATTTATTTCATGATCTACAAGCATAGAAATTTTATTACTCTCCACATAAGCAAAATTCTTCTCATGAATAGTAGTGGGAACAAACTCAACAAAATAACTATCATGTGAGGCATAATCCAATTGAAAACTAAAATAATGATGACAAGTTTTATGGTTATCATTATTCTTAATAGCATACAAGTCATCACAATAATCATCATAGATAGCAACTTTGTTCTCATAATCAATTGGAACCTCTTCCGAAATAGTGGAATCATCACTAAATAAAGTCGACACTCTTCCAAATCCACTTTCATATTCATCACAATAAGATTCAACATCCTCCAAAATAGTGGGATCACTACTTCCTAAAGTTGACACTCTTCCAAACTCACTTTCATCAATATAATCATCATAAATAGGAGGCATGCTTTCATCATAACAAATATGCTCATCAAAACTTGGGGGACAAAAAATATCATATTCATCAAACATAGCTTTCCCAAGCTTGTGGCTTTGCATATCATTAGCATCATGGATATTCAAGGAATTCATACTAACAACATTGCAATCATGCACATCACACAAAGATCTAGTAGCAAACATTTTAATGCATTCTTCTTCTAGCACTTGAGCACAATTTTCCTTCCCATCATTCTCATGAAAGATATTAAAAAGATGAAGCGTATGAGACAAACTTAACTCCAATTTTTTAGTTTTTCTTTTATAAACTAAACTAGTGATAAAACAAGAAACAAAAAGATTCGATTGCAAGATCTAAAGATATACCTTCAAGCACTCACCTCCCCGGCAACGACACCAGAAAAGAGCTTAGTTGACGGGGTGTGAGTGAGTGCCGCTTACCTAGCCTCCCTGGCAATGGCGCCAGAAAAGAGATTAGTTGACGGAGTGTGAGTGAGTGCCGCTTACCTAGCCTCCCCAGCAATGGCGCCAGAAAAGAGCTTGATGTATACTACACAACCTTCTTCTTGTAGACATTGTTGGGCCTGCAAGTGCACAGGTTTGTAGGACAGTAGCAAATTTCCCTCAAGTGGATGACCTAAGGTTTATCAATCTGTGGGAGGCGTAGGATGAAGATGGTCTCTCTCAAACAACCCTGCAACCAAATAGCAAAGAGTCACTTGTGTCGCCAACACACCCAATACAATGGTAAATTGTATAGGTGCACTAGTTCGGCAAAGAGGTGGTGATACAAGTGCAATATGGATAGTAGATATGGGTATTTGTAATCTGAAAAATATAAAAACAGCAAGGTAACTAATGATAAAAGTGAGCGTAAACGGTATTGCAATGATAGGAAACACGGCATAGGGTTCATACTTTCACTAGTGCAAGTTCTCTCCACAACAATAACATAGATAGATCATATAACAATCCCTCAACATGCAACAAAGAGTCACTCCAAAGCCACTAATAGCGGAGAATAAACGTAGAGATTATGGTAGGGTATGAAACCACCTCAAAGTTATTCTTTCGGATCAATCTATTCAAGAGTTCATACTAGAATAACACCTTAAGACACAAATCAACCAAAACCCTAATGTCACCTAGATACTTCATTGTCACCTCAAGTATCCGTGGGCATGATTATATGATAAGCGTCACACAATCTCAAATTCATCCAACCAACACAAAGTACTTCAAAGAGTGCCCCAAAGTTTCTACCGGAGAGTAAAGAAAACGTGTGACAACCCCTATGCATAGGTTCATGGGTGGAACGCACAAGTTGGTCACCAAAACATACATCAAGTGGCACGTGATATCCCATTGTCACCATAGATAAACACGGCAAGACATACATCAAGTGTTCTCAAAGTAAAGACTCAATCCAATAAGATAATTTCAAGATGGGAAACTCAATTCATCACAAGAGACTAGAGGGGGAGAAACATCATAAGATCCAACTATAATAACAAAGCTTGCGATACATCAAGATCGTGCCATAGAGAGAACACGAGAGAGAGAGATCAAACACATAGCTACTGGTACATACCCCCAGCCCCGAGGGTGAACTACTCCCTCCTCGTCATGGATAGGGCCGGGATGATGAAGATGGCCACCGGTGATGGGTTCCCCCTCCAGAAGGGTGCCGGAACGGGCTCCCTAGAGGTTTTTGGTGGCTACAGAGGCTTGTAGCGGCGGAACTCCCGATCTATCTTCGTCTTCGATGTTTTTAGGGTATATGGGAATATATAGGCGAAAGAAGTCGGTCGGGGGAGCCACGAGGGGCCCACGAGAGTGGAGGGCGCGCCCAGGGGGGTGGGCGCGCCCCCCTATCTCGTGGCCTCCTCGAAGGTTCCTTTACTTCAACTCCAAGTCTCCTGGGTCACGTTCGTTCCAAAAATCACGCTCCCAAAGGTTTCATTCCGTCTGGACTCCGTTTGATATTCCTTTTCTTCGAAATACTAAAACAGGCAATAAAACAGCAATACGGGCTGGGCCTCCGGTTAGTAGGTTAGTCCCAAAAGTGATATAAAAGTGTATAATAAAGCCCGTAATCATTCAAAATAGATAATAAAATAGCATGAATGCTTCATAAATTATAGATACGTTGGAGACGTATTAGGCTCGTCGTGGTCACGGCCACACTTCATCTCGGCCTCTGCCGCTAGCACAGTGGGGCCCTTGCACTTCGCTTCCTTGGCCTTGGCCGTCTTTTCTTCAGGGTCAGCCTCATGGTGATCGAGCAAGAAAAGGCGGCCCTCTTCAGCCCTGGCACACCTGTCCGCCAAGTTGAACATCTCCAGCGCCGAGCATAAGTCGTCGTGGATGGTGAGCTCCTCACGCATCTTGACGTCCTTGACACCCTCAGTGAATGCCGAGATGATGGCTTTGTCCAAGGCCTTCGGGATCTTGAGGCGAACATTCGTGAAGCGTTCTATGTACTTGTGGAGGGTCTCTCCCGACTGCTCCTTCACGCGCCGTAGGTCGTTAACGGCAAGGGCGCGGTCATGGGTGCCTTGGAAGTTGGCGATGAACCGCTCGTGGAGTTCATCCCACGTGGAGATCGAGTCTTCAGGGAGGTGCCACAGCCAGGAGAGCGCGCTGTCCTTGAGGGCCATGAGGAACCAGTTTGCCATGACCTTGTCGTCACCATTCGTCGCCTCGATGCGCAGCGAATAGAGCTGGAGGAATTCCGCAGGGTCGGGGGTGCCGTCGTAGTATGGTGGTAGGTCTGGCTTGAACTTGCTGGGCCAAACGACGCGGCATAGCTCTCGGGTGAAGGTGCGGCAGCCCGCCACTCTCACGGATGCGGCTCATGCAAGGGGAGCTTGGCCTTAATGTCCACGCGCTACAGCCTCCAGAGCTGCGGGATCCTGATGCTGGCGCGGCGGTGCGGGGAGCACACGTGCATCGCACTGCGGCCGCTGCACCACTTGACAGCTGGCCTCATCCCGTGTCGGCGCTGGTGTCCCATGCGGCGTGTCGTGTGGATGTGCGTCATGCCTGGGCTCGACGTCGGTGCTGCGCAGAGAAGGAGGAGCTACGCCATGAGCTATCACTACAAAAAAAAATACACTTCCGTGATGATACGTGTTTGTCACAGTAGGTCACGTTTTTTGTCATGCATGTACATCCATGATGATTTTATGACAGAATCAAGATAGTCATACCTGTGCTGTCGTAGAAGTGTTCCATGACATTACCAAAATTATCATCACGGAAGTGTCCACTTCCATGACGATAAATCGCGCGTCACAGAAGTGCTTTCATCAAGGGTGACCGACACGTGGCATCCACCGTAACAGAACGTCATTAAGCTATCGGGTCGGGTTTTGGATCCGATAATTCGTTAACAGCCCCGAACAATGGGAAATTTCCACGTGTAAAATTCTTATTGGCCGGACGAAACACGTGCCAGCTCGTCAGTGGGTCAGATAGGCGCCTATGATATGTCGACACGTGCCACGGCCCACCACTGGCCCATTTAGCTTACAAAGCCGGCCCGTTTGACTTGGTCAAAAGTTAACGGGCTGGCCCATGAAAAGCCTGTTAACGGTCTTTTCGCAAATAGCCCATTTACGACCTGTTAACTCACGGCCCGTTAGGCCCTAAAGGAAATCGGCCCAACAACGTCATGTGGGCCGTCGAATATAACACCGGCCCATTTCACTTTCGGCCCATGTATGGCCCACGACGTCTTTTGGCCCATATGAGGCCTTCGTGTCTTTCGGCCCTTTACAGGCCCACGGTGACTCTAGCCCATAATGAACATTATTTTTCTTTGTACCCGTTAACAGCCCGTGATTTACATGGGCCGTTACCAGCTCGTGTTAGCTTTCGGCCTATTGACGACCCATACGTTCTTGGGCTCCTTTTCGGCCCTTGATTACTTCCGGCCCGTTACTGGCCTGTTCTCCTAATGGGCCAAATTCGGCACATGGCAAGAGTCGGCCCATTACTAGCCTGTTACCCTAATGGGCCAAATTCGGCGCATGGCAAGAGTCGGCCCGTTTCTGGCCTGTTCACCCGTTGCGCCGTTTCCAGCACGTCCTATATTATGGCCCATTAATGACCCGTTATGCCTGTGACAAAATTAAGCCTTTGCTGTCCTACGGCCTGTTAACGGCCCGTTACCGTGCTGGGCCGATACCAATTATGCCCGTTTACGGCCCATGTAGACCCATTTATCCGATGGCCCGAGGCCCACCGATTCTACGGCCCTGTTGGAGGCCCATTTATCGATGGCCCGTAGGACACCCATGGATCCTACGGCCCGTAGGAGACCCAAGGATCCTACGGCCCGTATATGGCCCATGGTAGTTGCGGACACTAGCAAACCAGGGAAAAAGAAGACTAGGAAATAAATAAGGCCGAAACTAATGCTAGGCTATTAAGGCGATTGCACAGATTACATCCACTCAGCATCAAAGATCGCCACCAGTGCAAATATAGGGAACACCCTACACTATACAAAAATGGCTTGCTGTTTTCTTCAGCCGGTGGCTGCACGTTAAGAATAAATTTTGTATCGCACCAAAACAAATTACAACTATACAACAAAAGGAAGGTTGGCATAAAACTTAACAGTCTAGCAGATAAATGCACCACCAGAAGTTCAGAAGCTTAGTTCATTTGACCTGACTGTTACGTTTTCATGCTGTATTGTCTGATGGAGCATCATAACCCTCGCCTTCATTTACCGTAGGCTCCTGAACAACATAGCAAATGTCTGATAGTCTGGTTTCAAAACCATGCATATCTTGACAACATCGAACAATGTCTCTCCTTGTTTCACAAAGGGTTTCTGTTAGGGAATGGACTTGTGTCTGGAGCACAGATACAACATTGTTTTGAGCTTGCATATCTTGATCATGAGGTAGTTTGGACGATATTGCCTTAACAACCAACCAGTATTAGGCAGGAACGTGCTTTTGGCACTGTTAGTGGACAGGTACTGACCCATTGCAGCAAGAGCTGACATGGCGGTTATAGTTGTCTCGCCACCTTCAGAAGGTGGCGGTTCCACCATTTTTTCCATAGCTCGCTGAAAAGTTGAGGTTTTACATTAGTAGTACCAGAACAGAAGATATTAAGGAGGCGGCAAAACCAAACAAAATAGCTTTGGTCTATATACAAAACTTATTCTGGTGAACCCATGTAAAATATTAGTTGTATTTTATTGCAAAGTACATAATAAAACCAGGTTCCAAACATATGACCATGTACCATCGCTAATGTATTGTCTATTTCTTCACATTGTATTGAGGGCTAAGGATAAAGAGACAAAGTTTATAATACGGTAAGCATAGTATGACATCATTCATATCACAAAACAACTGAGAACAGACAAACATGCAATTGTAACATTGTGTGGGCAAGTCTAGCACGAAACTAGATTACAAGTCAAGATCAAAGGAACATCACTCCTCTCTTTTAAACCTTGTAAGGTGGAATGATACGCTAAGACAATTGTGTATAAAATTGAAAAGAGTAATAGACATTGGCTGCAAACCATGCAGTTCAAGGCACAAGTCAGAGTAAGTAGTAGTTAAAAGGCATGAGGATTAAGGACTTACAATAGCGGCTTTGACTGGTGTAGTCATGCCCTTCTTCTTGCTGGTGTGACAGTCCTTGAAGATTTCCATAGCATTTGGTTCAAGTACTTTTTGGTCCTTGCGGGCTTTCCTCTGCATTTCGAACAAGTCAATATAGATCTGATAATATGGTACAACGAAAAGAGTGAAACAACAGCTAATTACAAGAGCCTCACAGTGTGCAATATAGCTACGAGATCCTGTCGTCTGTTGGAATTTCACTTTTGTACGGTTGGCCTTGTTCTTTGAACAGTTCACCTACAAGAAGATAGATTTGTATGGCACATGCGTAAATAGGACTTCAACATGTGATCTGATCAGGTACAACGTCAACAATTTTGGCATATAATATTTTGATGAGGGATGGCTCCTCTCCCACCCACCCACCCTCCCACCCCACGGCCTAGGTTTTCCGGTGATCTACACTTCTAGCGAGTGAATTGTGGATCTTCCCCGCTCATCTACTCCGGCGTGCTTTGATCTACACAGCTACACCCATCTCCTATGGGTACCTTTGGTGGATCAATGTTGGATTTGGATTTCTCGGCGGGCTCCATCTTTGCAGATAAGGTTTTCATTTCTTGTGGGAGATCTGTTCATCCCTCGGATGACACGAGCCATTTCATTATGGTTGTGTCCTTTAGCCGACATGATTTCCGTCTTGATGAGGATTCTGTGGCGGCTGCATTGGAATCAGCGATTGGGGGATCGTCCATTGATTTGTCGGTTCAACTCATCAAGGGCAAGGTATTTTCTTTCATTGTTTCCTACAAGAAAGTTGGCCTTTGCATTCTCCAGTTGAGATCGTTTGCATGCCCGCATTTCAAATGTTATTTTCATCTTTGGGGGAATGGTTGTCCAAATTGGAAACATGAGTTAGAGATCTGGAGAAAGGAGTGTGACGCTGAGTGGATTATGGTTAGTCCCTCCAAAAAGCGTGCTACTTTGGGTTTGATTGCTATGCATAAACCACTGTCAAAATCCTCTCTCAGATCGGGTTCATCGACAAGGAAGAAAATCTCCTTTGCCACGTTCCAGCAGTATCCAGCTTGTAAGGGTTATAGATACCCAGCTACCCAGCTCTGTGTTAATGCGGTTTCTGAGGCCGGCTATGAACTTAATCCTAGTGAAAAGGTGATCATGCCATCACCACCGGCGAGCAACCTCCAGTGGACGGTGGAGACGCCACCCATCTCTTTCGGAACGACCAACGTCCCTGCCAAGAATATTGCCGTGATTTCTGGGATTACACCGATCTGTTTAGGCAATGACACTACTAGGAAAAGGGCTATAGATGATATGGCCACTAATGGCGCACCAGACATGTGGTGCGCCACTACTATATAGCAGTGGCACACCATGTGTCGGTGCGCCATTAGTGTGATAGACACTAATGGTGCACCAGACCCATGGTGCGCCACTAGTAACAAACTTTTTTCCAAAAATACTAATGGCGCACCAGGGCACAGTGCGCCATTACTAGTTTTAACTAGTAATGGCGCACCAGCCACACAGTGCGCCACTATTTTTTTTTGCAAAACTACTAATGGCGCATGAGGGAGTCCTGGACGGGGGGGGGGGGTCCGGATAGCCGAACTATCATCATTGGCCGGATTCCCACGGAGGAGGAACAACACGGTGACTCTTCTTCTACATTAAGGACAAGCTACGTCTGAATTCCCGACCCCTCCATGCCGGATTCCCGCGGAGGAACGAACGTTGATCAAACCCTGAACCTAAAGTCAGGCAATGGGCCGGATTCGTTGCACAACATCCAACAAGCCAAACTTCCAAGTTCAGAAACTTTCCGGCCCCTGAGTCTTAGATTGGACGGGGTTCCGAATTTAATTCCACCCGCCCACCCAATCACAAGCGATCTATCCCGAATCCGGCAAGAGCTTGCTGAAACAGTACATCATTACTGGGCCAGATTCCTCCTGGTTATGGACAGGATAAAGGACTACCGTGAGGAAACCACAATCTCAATTTTCTGCAATAATTGCACGAACAAGGGAATCATGAACGCCATAAGTCGTCGCAAAATTACACGCTTCGCCGATCTGGCGTCCATAGTACAAAAGTACTGTGCGATGGAGAGCGCCTAGAAAACCCAAACCAAATTTTGGGACAGTCCGGCTCCGAACACAACCCTAGTACGAAATAAAAAGGTGCATCATATTCAGGCACCTGGGTTAAAAACCAAAAAGCAAAAAACCCTTAAAGGGCACGGAACCGTACTGGAGGGATGGCTCAACGGACCTTTCAAAATTCATAGCATAGAGGGCGCCACTCCAACGCATAGCCTTCGAGCATGTTGGATACTACGGCAGGTGGCCAAAAGTGGCGAAGAGCTTCTAGCCCCAGAGAACTAGCCCAATAATACCAGTACGGTATTGACAGTCTTCGAGACTTTCGCATCAAACAATATGCGAAAATGAACACTCCGCAGCCTCGCCGAAGTCTACGAAATAGCAACAGTAAATCCATGGAGTGACACGGCTATTACCTTTAATGCCAGTGACGAACCTAAATTCCGAACAGCCCGAGCACCAGCCGCATTGGTCCTTAGTCTAATAGTGGACGGCTTTCGCCTTACTAAGGTACTCATGGATGGCGGCAGCGGATTAAACCTCATCTACGAGGAAACCCTTCGAAAAATGGAAGTAGACTGGAGCCGCATTGAGCGAAGCAACACAACCTTCAAAGGAATAATCCCTAGTCGGGAAGCATGCTGCACAGGAAAAATCACACTAGATGTGGTATTCGGCTCGCCGGACAACTACAGGTCCGAGGAGATCACGTTCCATGTGGCCCCGTTCAGCAGCGGATATCACGCTTTATTAGGACGAGAGGCATTGACAATTTTTCAAGCAATACCCCATTACGGGTACATGAAGCTCAAAATGCCCGGGCCCAACGGAATCATCACCCTTGCTAGTGATCCGGACGTAGCACTCCGCGCCGAAAATAAGACAGCCGCACTAGCCCTTGAGGCGCTATCTGAAGCCCTAGCGGCCGAGGAACTCACAGCGCTGCGCTCCACGGTAAACAAGGACGACGCGATACTTGACAAAAGATCCAAGTCCACCTCTTTTAAGCCAGCAGACGAAATAGTCAAATTCCATGTCCATCCAATGGACCCTACAAAAACGGCTTCCATTGGGGCACAATTAAACACTGATGTAGACGCCGCACTACGAGAATTCCTATGAGAATATTGGGATATTTTTGCCTGGCACCCTTCAGACATGCCAGGGGAATCCCACGCCGGCTGGCAGAGCACAGCCTAAATATCCTAAAAGGATTCAAGCCAGTCAAACAGGCTCTTCGGCGATTTTCCGAACCCAAAAGACAGGCAATGGGAGAGGAGCTAGCCAAACTATTAGAAGCCGGATTCATCAGAGACATAAAACATCCGGACTGGCTAGCAAACCTGGTAATGGTACCAAAGAATGACAAATCCTGGCGCCTGTGTGTCGATTTCAAGGACCTTAACAAGGCTTTCCCAAAGGATCCCTTACCCCTTCCCCGCATCGATCAAATTATCGACGCTACCGCAGGACACGATTCATTGTGCTTCCTCGACGCATACTCCGGCTTCCATCAAATCAAGATGGCAGAGCCAGACTAAGCCGCAACGACATTCATTACTCCATACGGACCATTCTGCTTCAACACAATGCCCTTCGGGCTCAAAAACGCTGGCGCAACATACCAGCCGCATGATTCAGACATGTCTGGCAAACCAGATCGGCAAAACAGTGGAGGCATACGTAGATGATGTGGTCGTCAAATCCAAACACGTCGAAACTCTAGTAGACGACTTGAGGCTCACATTCGACAATCTCCGAGCATATGACATTAAGCTCAACCCGTAAAAATGCGTCTTCGGCGTGCCAGCCAAAAAGCTCTCGGGCTTCATTGTATCCGGTAGAGGAATTGAAGCAAACCCAGCCAAGATCCAAGCTCTGTCACAATTGGGTATCCCAAAAGACCTCAAGCAAATACAAAAATTGACTGGATGCGTGGCGGCTCTAAGCCACTTCATCTCCCGCTTAGGAGAAAAGGCATTACCCCTTTATCGCCTCCTCCGGCGCACCGAACACTTCGAGTGGACGGATGCCGCCACGGCCGGAATCGAAGAAATAAAGGCCATATTGGCAAGAAATCCGGTCCTGGCCGCGCCCAACGTGGGCGAACCAATGCTATTATATATCGCGGCAACACATCAAGTTGTAAGCGCGGTGCTCGTCGTCGAACGAGAAACGGACGGACATAAGTTCCCTCTTCAAAAACCAGTGTACTACGTATCCACTGTCCTAACTCCATGCAAATCCCGGTATCCACATTATCAAAAGATAGCGTACGCAGTGTTCATGGCATCCCGGAAGCTCCGACACTACTTTCAAGAGTGTTCGATAACAGTAGCCTCCGAAGTACCTCTCAATGACATTATAAACAACCGCGACACGACAGGAAGGATCACAAAATGGGCCATCGAGCTCCTACCATTCGACATAACCTATAAACCACGGTGAGCTATCAAGTCGCAAGTTTTGGCCGACTTCATTGCCGAATGGACTGAAGCCGAACTCCCTAAAGAGTACGGCGCATATTCTAACTAGATCATGCACTTCGACGACTACAAAATGTTGGCTGGCCTAGGGGCTCGCATTGTCCTGACGTCCCCAACCGGGGACACAGTCCAATATGTACTTCAGATAATGTACACGGACTCCAACAATGCAGCCGAATACGAGGCCCTTCGACATGGCCTCTGGATGGCGGTCTCCATGGGCATTAAACGCCTAGAGGTGTGAGGGGATTCGAACCTCGCGATATCCCAAATAAATGGAGACTTCGACAGCAAGGATCCAAAAATGGCAGCTTACCGTAACGTCGTTTTGAAAATGTCAGCTCGGTTTGAAGGGCTCGAATTTCACCATATCGCCCGGGATAATAATCAAACGGCGGACGTATTGGCACGCATCGGCGGAAAGCGTGATGTCGTCCCTCCCAACATCTTCCTGGAACGGCTTTTCAAGCCATCCGTACTATGGGAAGGGGAGTCCGGAAATAATAATCCGGACCCAACCGCACTGCCTGACACCGCACATTCTGACACAATCGGTGGTTCTGCCAATGAAACAACACCTTCAGCCCATGAAATAATGGCAGTCATTGCCCCGTGGACCGAGCCATTCCTAGCTTACTTAACTAGGCAGGAACTTCCCGAGGAACAAAGCGAGGCCCGCTGCATAGTACGGCGATCTAAAGCCTATAAGGTCCATGAGGGAGAGCTTTATAAGAAAAGCACAACCGGTGTCCTTCAAAGGTGCATCTCTGAAGAGGAAGGGCGAAATCTTCTGGCTGAAATTCATGCCGGACTCGATGGGCACCACGCCGCAGCCCGGGCCCTTGTAAGCAAGGCCTTTCGTATAGGTTTTTGTTGGCCAACGACCCGAACAGACGCTCAGGGTTTAGTCCAACGATGCGTCGGTTGCCAGTTCTTTGCTAATCAAAGCCACATGCCACCCACTGCCCTGAAAACTATACCCATCACCTGGCCGTTCGCGGTCTGGGGGCTTGACATGGTTGGATCCCTTAAAGGGGGAACCCACAAGCAAAAATACCTATTGGTCATGGTGGATAAATTCACCAAATGGATAGAGGCCAAGCCAGTTAAGACGGCCAAATATGGACCCGTGATAGACATCATATCAGGGGTAGTACATCGTTACGGTGTCCCCACAGCATCATCACTGATAACGGCACAAACTTCACGGCCGATGAGGTTAAACTCTGGTGCAAAAACATGGGCATCAAGCTCGACTACGCTTCAGTCTATCACCCTCAAACTAACGGTCAAGTCGAGCGAGCAAATGGTCTAATCATGAGCGGCATTAAACCCAGACTAGTGCGGTCCCTCAAGGAATCTAACACGCACTGGGTAGAGGATCTCGACTCCGTACTCTGGGGGCTGCGGACCACGCCGAATCGCACTACCGGATTCACACCATTTTTCATGGTGTACGGCGCAGAGGCAGTTTTGCCCTGCGACATAATTCATGACTCACCTCACGTGCATATGTATGAAGA
The DNA here is from genome assembly GCF_002162155.2 of Triticum dicoccoides. Classification (NCBI taxonomy): domain Eukaryota; kingdom Viridiplantae; phylum Streptophyta; class Magnoliopsida; order Poales; family Poaceae; genus Triticum; species Triticum dicoccoides. Next base: position 394,718,818 of record NC_041383.1, on the reverse strand, counting down.
AAGAGAAGCCGAGTTGGATCGGCAGGACAGTTTGGATACCTTAGAGGAGGAGCGCGACATGGCAAAAGCTCGTTCCGCATTCTATCAACAGCAGGCTCGAAGATATCAAAGCAGAGAAGTACGGGCCAAAACTTACAATGTTGGCGAACTAGTTCTACGCCTGCCGGACAAGAAAAAGGACAAACTCAAGCCCAAATGGGAAGGTCCCTTCATCATCGACCAAGTCCTGACCGGAGGAGCATACCGTCTGCGAAATGCATCGAACAACCGACTCGAGCCGAACCCATGGAACGCAGCCCGTCTCCGGAGATTCTACGCCTAGCGCCGGACTCTGAGTTCGTCTCCTTCCTCCGTCCACATTTTATACTTTAGCTGTCTTTTGCTTCTCTCTTTCTCCCTCCTTTTTTCCTAAAGCCTTTGAAGGCTGATCTGCGCATTGTTCACACACACTTGACGTGCTGCTTACACTCATTATACCTGGGGGCTTCTTTAACAGAAGCTTATTTATACGGGCTTCATGCCCAACACATGTGTCACACTTCCGCATGTACCTTTTATTCACCATTATATGCATCGATATGACTTAAGTTTTGGCCAAGATGGGTTGCCTGGCTCCTGTGCTTACCCCTACGTTCCCGATTGTTTGGCTAGGAGGTAAAGGGAGCACCTCTGCGATTGTTACTGCCGGGTCAGCCGGATGTGTACCTCAGACTGGGTGAAGCCGAAAGCTAGCGTCCTTAAGGGAATATTCGGTCGGTGAACTAAAAGACGGTTTCTTACCTATTTATTTATCTGCCCCCAGATGCTTTCCTGCTTTTTTTGCAGTGCGGACATGCACTTTAGGGCATGCCTCCCAGGGAAAGGAACCCCTAACGGAACTATTCTCCCTGGAAGATGTTTCTTAGTAACCATGTAATATAACATAACTAGTTGGGCACTTGTCTGCTAAAGCACTAATGACCCCTACGCCTGGTCTCCATGCATGACCCGATTTTTTTACATATAACCGCGAGGGTATTCGGACACACTCCAGACTGTCGGGTCCCGAGGTTGAAGCGAAAAGGTCCGCAATGACAAACGATCTACAATCCGGCTAGAAGGCATTTTACATGTCATTTTAAATTACATAGTCAAATTGACTGATTGTATTCCTCTTCTATACCATCTAACAGGCTGCCTAGTTTACAGTCCCGCTGGGAATACTTTGCGGCCAACTCTACTTGGCTGTACATTAAGCTCAGAGGGATCTCCTTCCCATCGGGCCCCACAGGTCCGACCTCGGCCATGTGGTTTGGATCGGCCTTCGTGTACCTCGTCTTCACCATGGCCCAGACCTCCCTGACGCCTTAACGGCAGGCCGATATCTTCCACAGATGGAAGCGCCGCCTTGCTCCCTGAAGCTTCTCCACAAGCCCTCCAAGACCCTCGGGTAGGGAGACGGACGACCATAAGGCCTGGGCGATGCCGCTCATCACCTGCCGAACTCGTTCGTGCAGTTGCAACAGCTCGGGAAGTTGGTCACCCGTTGAACCAGACATTTCCTCTGCAGGACGGCCTGTGAGCATACCTACAGATATATTCTGGTTAATCGACTTCCTCGCCGAACTCTTGTTTTCAAAAGTTCGTTCAAGCACTTACTATAAATGCCGCGGCGAAGCCGCAGATTCTCCTTCACAGAGTAAGACAGCTGGACCCGAACATCTTTTAGTTCCTCGCCCAGCTGAGTGTTGGCATCTTGGAGGTTATTTTTCTCCTGCCGCACCCTTGTCAGCACCTTCTCGCCGGCCTTTAGCTGGCGTAGTAGCTGCTGCCTATCCGGATCTAGTCCGGCACCATCTGCAATATAATTGTCAGACCCATTCACACGCCGCACTTCACAAACTACTTCTCTTTCGGAAGTATATATTACCGGAGGGGGTCTCTGTGGCTCCTCCCATGGCGGCTAGTGTGGCCACAAGTTGGGCCTTGCACTCTTGAAGCTCCTGGGACAGGTGGGTATTCTTCTCCGTAAGATCCTGCATAACAAATGATCATTAAATCGGTTATTCTAACTATTTAAGTCTCGGGGGCTACTGGCATATATAACTGTCAAAATTCCTCACCCGTATGTCGTTCACATACTGCTCCGTGGCTCTGGCTAGACCATCTTGAGTAGCACGGAGGTGCGCATCACCCGAATTAAAGGCATTTAACGCCTAGGGGGAGAAGCATGCGTCACGAAGAACTGTCCGGCGGAGCCTCTGATTCATGGCGCTCTCCACCTCAGATCGGGTGGCGGACAACCTGTCGGCGTCCTCCGTTGGAGGAGCACCCGACGCGCGCCTTGCGTTTGCCTCCCCCTCCGGACCTAGTGTTGGAGCCTGGCCGGTGGAGGCGGGATTGGCAACCTCTCCGGGCACAGTCCGGCGAGCGCTCTTTCTCCTGAAAAAACCATGAGCGTTAGTATGCCTTCCATGAATCTTTTTCGGAAACACGAGGGCGCGCCATACCGTTGCGGCGACGTCTCGATTCGCGCCACACTTCTTTTCCGCCTGCTGGGCCGAGCTGCCCCTTGTTGGTCAGCCGCCGCGGGTTCGGCTTCCCACCTCAAAGGCACCTCATGCGGAGCACCATTGGTATACGGTGGTCAGAAATAAGCATGGATGAGTAATGGTATCAGTACTCCGGTCACACTTACCTGGGAAGCCAGAGATATACCGGGGTAGTCGGCCGTAATGGCGACCAAAGCATTGTCCATGCTAAGTTGGTGGAACACCCCATTGATCAGCTCCACCTTTATGTCTGGATCCTCTTCGGAGGCCGGATCAAGGGATCGTTCCGGATCCTCTAGTTGTGGAGCCAGGCTGTGTATATCCTCTACGGCTCGGCGCAGTTCCTGCGTCGAAATCACAAAGTCCGCTTACCCAGCTCCGAGGGTTGTTCATCGAAAATCCCTTCAATGGACTCGCATGGAGGTAGTCCTCCTTCTCCCCCTTGTATAAGCCGGACATGATCTTCACCAGATGGGAAATCGATCCCGGCCCCTTGCGGCCATGACGGGTGGCATCATCCTCCCTGTTGAAATCCCACATGGGGTGGCCCCTATATTGGAGCGGCTGCACCCCTCGCATGATGCACGTGGCCATGACTCCAATCATGGTTAATCCGGAATGAGCCAATAACCTTATTCGGCCCATCAGATATTGAACGTCCCTATCATTCTCCCATTGAGGGCTCCGCGGGCGCCAACTCAGGCGTTTCTTCAGAGGAGCGTTGCTGAACTCCGGGAGGCCGATCCGAACTGGGTCCGGCAGTGGGGCGTCTTCCATATAAAACCATTCCGAAGGCCAGTCTTTGGACGCCTTCTTCGGGGTTCCGGATAGATATCCGGTCCCGGCGATGCGCCATATTTCGGCTCCGCCCACTTGATATATCGACCCCTCGTGAGAACGGGGCACGAGGCAGAACAATCTCTTCCACAATGCAAAATGGGCCTCGATGCCCAAGAACAGCTCGCAAAGGGCTACAAAGCCCGCGATGTGCAGGATGGAGGCAGGCGTGAGGTGGTGAAGCTGGAGTCCGTAGAACTCCAGGAGCCCCCGGGGAAACGGATGTACGGGAAATCCGAGTCCCCTTATTAGATAAGGGACGAAGCATACCCGCTCTCCTTTGGAGGGATTGGGGACGCTCTCCGCCTGCTTTCCGCCCTTGTAAGTGGCAAGTCCGGCTCGAACTGGAACCATAAAGGCGGGGGGAAGAAATCCCTCGGCTTGGAGCGTCACTAGCTCACTATGCGGGACTGAGCATCTCCCCCAATCTCCTGGCTAAGGGCTGGGAGCGCGAGAGGAGGAGCCGCATCGATTATCCATGATGGAATGGATTTTTGGTCAGAGGCGCTCCGATGAATACTCGCGGAAGGAGGATGGTGTGATTCGGATCTAGATCCTCACCTCTCTTTATAGGCGGCTTATTCACGCAGCTAGGGGGTAAAATGTAAAAATACCCTGGCCTTTCGCATTTGCACGACACGTGGAAGATGGCCATTATTGGACGTGGAAGCCAAGGAGCGCAGCATTTATAAGAAGCCGGACACCATTCGGTGAGTACATGGAATTTGGAGAAGAACCCGCCTTGCAATGCCGAAGACAATATGCGCGCCGGACTCGTCGTCATTGAAGCCTGGTTCAGGGGCTACTGAGGGAGTCCTGGACTAGCGGGTGTCCGAATAGCCGAACTATCATCATTGGCCGGACTCCAACACTATGAAGATACAAGATTGAAGATTCTGTCCCGTGTCCGGATGGGACTTTCCTTGGCGTGGAAGGCAAGCTTGGCAATACGGATATGTAGATCCCCTACCATTGTAACCGACTCTGTGTAACCCTAGCCCTCTCCGGTGTCTATATAAACTGGAGGGTTTTAGTCCGTAGGACGAATAACAATCATACCATAGGCTAGCTTCTAGGGTTTAGCCTCCTTGATCTTGTGGTAGATCTACTCTTGTACTACCCATATCATCAATATCAATCAAGCAGGAGTAGGGTTTTACCTCCATCGAGAGGGCCCGAACCTGGGTAAAAACATCGTGTCCCTTGTCTCCTATTACCATCCGCCTAGACGCACAGTTCGGGACCCCCTACCCGAGATCCGCCGGTTTTGACACCGATAGCGCACCACCAGCTGGTGCGCCATTAGTAACCAGGGTTACTAATAGCGCATTTGTAGGTGGTGCGCCATTAGTAACCTGGGACCAGCTAGATATTTTGGACAGCCACACCTACACACTCACTTTCCCCACTTCATTCTCTCCACCTCCTCCTCCAAGCTTGTCTCGGCTGCCTCCTCCCCCTCACCTCATTTGCACCATAGATTCATCCAAATTAAGTGGTTAAATTACCTTTTTTTGATAGTTAAGTAAGGGGAAAGCTATCTTTATGTTGTAGATCTACTTTTTTCTCCCTCCAACAACGTGCACATGCACTTTTTATGGCCTAGCTAGATCTATGTATGTTTGTGGTGTTGCATATGTTTGTGGTGTTGCATATATGTTTGTGTTTGCAGGTACCGGTATTTGAAATTCGATAGTTGCCAATATTTTGTCGGAATGTTGATTCATTTCCATTTCGGCGAGAATTTTGGCACTATGAATTCTTTTTGGTCCTATTTTTAGGCAAAGTCGTGCCAATTTTTTTCTTGGTTCTCAAATATTAATTTGCTCTACCCCGCAGGCGACCATGGTCCGCACGATGACCGAAGGCGTCATGAATAGGTTTCTGAGCTCCACGAAGGCTGAGATGCTTCAAAAGAACGAGACAGAGATAAGATGTCTGTGTCGAAGATGCAAGCTGAGGAGCCTTATGGACCCGGATTCCGTACAGGTGCGGGACCACCTGCTCTTGCGTGGTTTCATGGATGGCTATCGATGGCAAGGTGATGAAGATGATTATGAACTCGTCCATGGGGGCCGGGCAAGAAATGAGGAAGGGCAGCAAGACAACCACGGGGAGGGCGAGCGAGAAGATGAAGAATCTCCAGGACATGATCACGAAGTAGATGCAGTACACAATCATCATGTAGAAGATGCCGGACATGATGATGAGGAAGATGCCGGAGCAGATGAAGGGTATGATCATGAAGATGAAGATGCCGGAGCAGACGACGATGGACCATCAATGGGCTGGGTGCAGGACCCTCATATTCAAGAGCTGCTTCTTAAGCAGACGGATAACTCAAGAGCTGCCACCCGAGAGAAAGCCAAGCTAGATCAACTGGAGATAGACGCGGTTACTCCATTGTATGAAGGATGCAGGCCCGGGGATACCCGCCTGAAAGTAACGCTCATGGCTCTGGAGATGAAGGTAAAACACAAAATGACCAACGCATGCTTCGACGAGAACATGTCATTCTGGCACGAACATCTTCCCAAGGGGAACAAGTGCCTGACCAGTTTCGAGGAGGCGAAGAAAATCGTGTGTCCTTTGGATTTACCGCACGTGAAATACCATGTTGTGCATCAACAATTGCATCATTTATCGGGACGAGCATGCGGAGTCTACCATATGTTCGGTGTGCGGCGTCACTCGATACAAGAAGAGGAAGAAAGCTCCTTGAAAAGTGGTGTGGTACTTTCCAATCACTCCTCGTCTGCAGTGGTATTTCATGGAACCTAAGGTAGCAAAGCTCCTGAGTTGGCATGCGGATAGGGAGGAGAAGAAGCGAGAAGATGACGCAAATGATCTGGAGATTAATAAAAAAGACAAGATGCTGAGTCACCCTAAGGATGGGAGCCAGTGGCAAGCGTTGAACTTCGAACACCCCGAATTTGGGAAGGATCCAAGGAATATCGGCATGGTAACTAAGCCTCTCGTCTGATGACTTCATCTCCTTGCCTTTGACTGGGCATCCCAGACGCCCTACATGTTTTCGCAGGGCGCCGCCGACATTCCATGCACTCTCCTGCACTTCGTGGGCGGCGAGTTGATTGATGTCGCCAAGGGCAGAATCGTTCAACCGGGCAACCCCATGTTCCACGGTAATCCGATGCCACCCACCGTGTATAAGGTTGAACTGGTTCGGGTGCTGCCAGGCTGCAACGAGTTGTTACCTCCGATTCGACCCGTTGGGGCCGACGAAGATGATGTGATGACCCTCAGCGCCTGCGTAAGCTGGCCCCTGCTTTGGCCGAAGAACCAGATTCGTTTGGGGGCGGGGGACACCACCCCACAGACAACACCACCAATCGTGTCGGCGACAAGCCATGCCAAGACCGCCGCAACGCTACCGGACATGCCGGACATCCCTATGGCACAGGATCCGAACATGCATATGGCACTGGATCCGGACGACGACGACAACAACGATGGTACATTTACCAATGTCGATAAGTACTTTGCCGAACATGGGTACGGTGACGAATTCTGCGGGCCTCCTTCTCAAGAACCCAACCCTAAAAAAGACGACCGCGATCTAGCTGGTACCGCGGAGAAACCCAATTGCAACAGGCTTCGTCTGGCGTTCAGTTCTCAGAAGACGCCTCCAGCTGCCGCCTTCACTGAGCCTCAGATAGCCGAGGTGTGAAATATTATCAGCCCCACACTCAAGAAGGCGGTCTCTGAGAAGAACTCGATCCCATTACAACAGATGAAGAAGAAGGGACGGAAACGAAAGAATAACAAGAGCGGTGTGAGCCACCCGGCACTGAGTACGATCCGTGCTCAGGACGGGCCACCTTCACCTAAGGATATCTCGAGGAGGGTGCATGTGGCGGGTAGGGCGATGCTACTGACTAATCTCCTCAATGCTGCAACCGGTGCTATGCGGAGTTGATACGTCTCCAACGTATCTATAATTTTTGATTGCTCCATGCTACTTTATCTACTGTTTTGGACTATATTGGGCTTTATTTTCCACTTTTACATTATTTTTGGGATTAACCTATTAACCGGAGGCCCAGCGCAGAATTGCTGTTTTTTTGCCTATTTCTGTGTTTCGAAGAAACAGAATATGAAACGGAGTCCAAACGGAATGAAACCTTCGGGAACGTGATTTTCTCACCAAACGTGATCCAGGAGACTTGGACCCTGCTCCAAGGAACAAAAGAGGCGGTCACGAGGGTGGGGGGCGCCCTCCCTAGGGCGCGCCCCCTACCTCGTGCGTCCCCTGTTGCTCCACCGACGTACTCCTTCCTCCTATATATACCTACGTACCCCCAAACGATCAGAACAGGAGCCAAAAACCTAATTCCACCGCCGCAACCTTCTGTATCCACGAGATCCCATCTTGGGGCATGTTCTGGAGCTCCGTCGGAGGGGGCATCCACCATGGAGGGCTTCTACATCAACACCATAGCCCCTGCGATGAAGTGTGAGTAGTTTACTTCAGACCTTCGGGTCCATAGCTAGTAGCTAGATGGCTTCTTCTCTCTTTTTGGATCTCAATACAATGTTCTCCCCCTCTCCGGTGGAGATCTATTCGATGTAATCTTCTTTTTGTGGTGTGTTTGTTGAGACCGATGAATTGTGGGTTTATGATCCAGCTTATCTATGAATAATATTTGAATCTTCTCTGAATTCTTTTATGTATGATTGAGTTATCTTTGTAAGTCTCTTCGAATTATCCTTTTGGTTTGGCCAACTAGATTGGTAGTTCTTGCAATGGGAGAAGTGCTTAGCTTTGGGTTCAATCTTGCGGTGTCCTTTCCCAGTGACGGAAGGGGCAGGAAGGCACGTATTGTATTGTTGCCATCGAGGATAACAAGATGTTTTTTTATCATATTGCATGAATTTATCCCTCTACATCATGTCATATTGCTTAAGGCGTTACTCTGTTTTTAACTTAATACTCTAGATGCATGCTGGATAGCGGTCGATGAGTGGAGTAATAGTAGTAGATGCATAATCGTTTCGATCTACTTGTCTCGGATGTGATGCCTATATACATGATCATACCTAGATATCCTCATAACTATGCTCAATTCTGTCAATTGCTCAACAGTAATTTGTTCACCCACCGTAGAATATCTATGCTCTTGAGAGAAGCCACTAGTGAACCCTATGGCCCCCGGGTCTATTCTCATCATATCAATCTCCATTACTTTATTACTTGCTTTGTTTTTACTTTGCCTTTTACTTTTCACTTTGCATCTATATACCAAAAATACCAAAAATATTATTTATCATCTCTATCAGATCTCACTCTCGTAAGTGACCGTGAAGGGATTGACAACCCCTAATCACGTTGGTTGCGAGGAGCTATCGTTTTGTGTACGTACGAGGTACTTGTGCGTGGTCTCCTACTGGATTGATACCTTGGTTCTCAAAAACTGAGGGAAATACTTACGCTACTTTGCTGCATCATCCTCTCCTCTTCGGGGAAATCCAACGCAGTGCTCAAGAGGTAGCAAGAAGAATTTCTGGCGTCGTTGCCAGGGAGGCTCACGCAAGAGCAAGTCAACCATACCAAGTACCCATCACAATCCCTATCTCTCGCATTACATTATTTGCCATTTGCCTCTCGTTTTCCTCTCCCCCACTTCACCCTTGCCGTTTTATTCGCCCTCTCTTTCCCAATCCCCTTCTCTCTTTTCCCGTTGCCTTTCTATTTGCTTGTGTGTTGGATTACTTGTTGTCATGGCACAAGATAATACCAAATTGTGTGACTTCTCGAATACCAATAATAATGATTTCCTTAGCACTCCGATTGCTCCTCTTAATTATGACGAGTCTTGTGAAATCAATACCGCTTTGTTGAATCTTGTTATGAAAGATCAATTCACCGACCTTCCTAGTGAAGATGCCGCTACTCATCTAAACAATTTTGTTGATTTGTGTGATATGCAAAAGAAGAAAGATACAGATAACAATATTGTCAAATTGAAGTTATTTCCGTTTTCACTTAGAGATCGTGCTAAAGTTTGGTTTTCGTCTTTGCCTAAAAATAGTATTGATTCTTGGAACAAGTGCAAAGATGCTTTTATCTCTAAGTATTTTCCTCCCGCTAAGATAATCACTCTTAGGAACGATATTATGAATTTTAAACAACTTGATCATGAGCATGTTGCCCAATCTTGGGAAATAATGAAATTGATGCTTCGCAATTGCCCTACTCATGGTTTGAATTTATGGATGATCATACAAAATTTTTATGCCGGATTGAATTTTGCTTCTAGAAATCTTTTAGATTCGGCCGCGGGAGGCACGTTTATGGAAATTATGTTAGGAGATGCTACAAAATTGCTTGATAATATTATGGCTAATTATTCTCAATGGCACACCGAAAGATCTTCTAGTAAAAAGGTGCATGCTATAGAAGAAATCAATCTTTTGAGTGAAAAGATGGATGAACTTATGAAGATGTTTTATACTAAAAATACTTCTCTTGATCCCAATGATATGCCTTTGTCTAATTTGATTGAGAATAATAATGAATCTATGGATGTGAATTTTGTTGGTAGGAATAGTTTTGGAAACAATGCGTATAGAGGGAATTTTAATCCTAGGCCTTATCCTAGTAATCCTTCTAATAATTATGGAAATTCCTACAACAACTCTTATGGAAATTTTAATAATATGCCCTCTGAACTTGAGAGTAGTGCTAAAGAGTTTATGAATTCGCAAAAGAATTTTAATGCTTTGCTTGAAGAGAAATTGCTTAAAGTTGATGATTTGGCTAGGAACGTTGATAGAATTTCTCTTGAAATTGATTATTTAAAGCTTAGATCTATTCCTCCTAAGCATGATATCAATGAGTCTCTCAAAGCCATGAGAATTTCCATTGATGAGTGCAAAGAAAGAACCGCTAGGATGCGTGCTTCCAAAGATGCCTTTATTAAAGCGTGTTCCTCCAATTCTTATGAAAATCAAGATGAAGATCTAAAAGTTATTGATGTGTCCCCCATTAAATCCTTGTTTTGCAATATGAATCTTGATGAAACTGAAGATGATCTTCTTTACGTAGAAGGTGTTTTAAGAATTCGGAGTTTCTAGATCTTGATGATGAAATTGATAAGTGTGGGGTTGAAAGAAATAAAAACCTAGATGTTGCTAAACCCACTATTTTGGATCTCAAGGAATTTAAATATGAAAATTGCTCTTTAATTGGTTGTATTTCCTTGTTGCAATCCGTGCTAGATTCTCCTCATGCTTATAGTCAAAATAAGGCCTTTACCGAACACATTGTTGATGCCTTGATGCAATCTTATGAAGAAAAACTTGAGTTAAAAGTTTCTATCCCTAGAAAACTCTATGATGAGTGGGAACCTACTATTAAAACTAAAATTAAATATTATGAGTTTCATGCTTTGTGTGATTTGGGTGCTAGTGTCTCTACTATTCCCAAAACTTTCTGTGATTTGCTAGATTTCCGTGACTTTGATGATTGCTCTCTAAACTTGCATCTTGCGGATTCCACTATTAAAAAGCCTATGGGAAGAATTAATGATATTCTTATTGTTGCAAATAGGAATTATGTGCCCATAGATTTTATCGTTCTTGATATAGATTGCAATCCTTCATGTCCTATTATTCTTGGTAGACCTTTCCTTAGAACGATTGGTTGGTAGACCTTTCCTTAGAAGGATTGGTGCAATTATTGATATGAAGGAAGGGAATATTAGATTCCAATTTCCCTTAAAGAAGGGCATGGAACACTTCCCTAGAAAGAAAATAAAATTACCATATGAATCTATCATGAGAGCCACTTCTGGATTGCCTACCAAAGATGGCAATACCTAGATCTATCCTTGCTTTTATGCCAAGCTAGGGGCGTTAAATGATAGCGCTTGTTGAAAGGCAACCCAATTTTATTTTGTGTTTTTTGTTTTTGCTTCTGTTTAGGAATAAATAATCCATCTAGCCTCTGTTTGGATGTGGTTTTATGTTTTAATTAGTGTTTGTGCCAAGTAGATCCTATAGGATAACTTACGATGATAGTTGATTTGATTCTGCTGGAAAACAGAAACTTTGCACGCACGAATATAATTTTGTTAAATCACAGGAACGTGATTTTGCGTTGATTCTTTTTTATTCTGATCAACAAACAAATTTTCCAGGACTTCCTATTTTGGTAGAATTTTTAGAGTTCCAGAAGTTTGCGTTAGTTACAGATTTCTACAGACTGTTCTGTTTTTGACAGATTCTGTTTTGCGTGTGTTGTTTGCTTATTTTGATGAATCTATGGCTAGTAAAATAGTTTATAATCCATAGAGAAGTTGGAATAGAGTAGGTTTAACACCAATATAAATAAATAATGAGTTCATTACAGTACTTTGAAGTAGTCTTTTGTTTTCTTTCTCTAACGGAGCTCATGAGATTTCTGTTGAGTTTTGTGTTGTGAAGTTTTCAAGTTTTGGGTGAATTCTTTTGATGGATTATGAAACAAGGAGTGGCAAGAGCCTACGCTTGGGTATGCCCATGGCACCCCCAAGATAATCCAAGGACACCAAAAAGTCAAAGCTTGGGGATGCCCCGGAAGGCATCCCCTCTTTCGTCTACTTCCATCGGTAATTTACTTGGAGCTATATTTTTATTCACCACATGATATGTGTTTTGCTTGGAGCGTCTTGTATTATTTGCGTCTTTGCTTGTTAGTTTACCACAATCATCATTGCTGTACACACCTTTTTGAGAGAGCCATACATGAACTGGAATTTGCTAGAATACTCTATGTGCTTCACTTATGTCTTTTGAGCTTGGTAGTTTTGCTCATAGTGCTTCACTTATATCTTTTGAGCGTGATAATTTTTGCTCTAGCGCTTCACTTAAATCTTTTAGAGCATGGTGGTGGATTTGTTTTAACAAAACTATTGATCTCTCATGCTTCACTTAGATTATTTTGAGAGTCGTTAATAGCATGGTAATTTGCTTAATATTAATATACTTGGTATTCAAGATATGTGAAACTTTCTTTTGAGTGTGTTGAATACTAAGATAAGTTTGATGCTTGATAATTGTTTTGAGATTTGGAGGTGATAATATCAAAGTCGTGCTAGTTGAGTAATTATGAATTCAAAGAATTCTTGTGTTGAAGTTTGCAAGTCCCGTAGCATGCACGTATGGTTAAAGTTGTGTAACAAATTTGAAACATGAAGTGTACCTGGCTTGTGCATCCTTATGAGTGGCGGTCGGGGACGAGTGATGGTCTTTTCCTAGCAATCAATCCCCCTAGGAGCATGCGCGTAGTACTTGATTTTTGATGACTTCTAAATTTTTGCAATAAGTACATGAGTTCTTTTGACTAATGTTGAGTCCATGGATTATACACACTTTTACCTTTCCGCCTTTGCTAGCCTCTTCGGTACCGTGCATTGCCCTTTCTCACCTTGAGAGTTGGTGCAAACTTCGCCGGTGCATCCAAACCCCGTGATACGATACGCTCTATCACACATAAACCTCCTTATATCTTCCTCAAAACAGCCACCATACCTACCTATCATGGCATTTCCATAGCCATTCTGAGATATATTGCCATGCAACTTCCATCATCATATTCATGACATACATTACTTTTGTCATATTGCCATTGCATGATCATGTAGTTGACACCGTATTTGTGGCAAAGCCACCATGCATTATTTTTCATACATGTAACTCTTGATTCATTGCACCATCCCGGTACACCGCCGGAGGCATTCATATAGAGTCATATCTTGTTCTAAGTTTTGAGTTGTAATCCTTATGTTGTAATCAATAGAAGTGTGCTGATCATCATTATTAGAGCATTGCCCAAAAAAAGAGAGAAAGGCCAAAAGAAAAAAAAAGAAAGGCCCAAAAAAAAAGGGCAATGCTACTATCTCTGTTTCCACACTTGTGCTTCAAAGTAGCACCTTGTTCTTCATGTAGTGAGTCTCATAAGTTGCCTTTTTATACTAGTGGGAATTTTTCATTATCGAACTTGGCTTGTATATTCCTATGATGGGCTTCCTCAAATGCCCTAGGTCTTCATGAGCAAGCGAGTTGGATGCACACCCACTAGTTTTCTTTTGTTGAGCATTCATAGCTCTAGTGCATCCGTTGCATGGTAATCCCTACTCCTCATGTTGACATCAATTGATGGGCATCTCCATAGCCCGTTGTTTATCCTCATCAATGTGAGACTTTCTCCTTTTTTTCTTCTCCACACAATCCCCATCATCATATTCTGTTCCACCCATAGTGCTATATCCATGGCTCATGCTCATGTATAGCGTGAATATTGAAAAAGTTTGAGATTATTTAAGTATGAAACAATTGCTTCGCTTGTCATCGGGGGTATAGAAGTTGGGAACATCTTTGTATGACGAAAATGAAGCATAGCCTAACCATATGATTTTGTAGGGATGAACTTTCTTTTGCCATGCTATTTTGAGAAGACATGATTGCTTTGATTAGTATGCTTGAAGTATTGTTATTTTTATGTCAATATGAACTTTTGTCTTGAATCTTTCTGTTCTGAATATTCATATCACAATTAAGAAGATTTACATTGAAATTATGCCAAAGTATCACTCCGCATCAAAAATTCTTTTTTTATCATTTACCTACTCGAGGACGAGTAGGAATTAAGCTTGGGGATGCCTGATACGTCTCCAACGTATCTATAATTTTTTATTGCTCCATGCTACTTTATCTACTATTTTGGACTATATTGGGCTTTATTTTCCACTTTTATATTATTTTTGGGACTAACTATTAACCGGAGGCCCAGCCCAGAATTGTTGTTTTTTGCCTATTTCAGTGTTTCGAAGAAATAGAATATCAAACAGAGTCCAAACGGAATGAAACCTTCGGGAACGTGATTTTCTCACTGAACATGATCCAGGAGACTTGGACCCTGCTCCAAGGAACAAAAGAGGGCGCGCCCCCTGCCTCGTGGGCCCCCTGTTGCTCCACCGACGTACTCCTTGCTCCTATACATACCTACGTACCCCCAAAGGATCAGAACAGTAGCGAAAAATCTAATTCCACCGCCGCAGCCTTCTCTATCCATGAGATCCCATCTTGGGGCCTGTTCCGGAGCTCCACCGGAGGGGGCATCCACCACGGAGGGCTTCTACATCAACACCATAGCCCCTCTGATGAAGTGTGAGTAGTTTACTTCAGACCTTCCGGTCCATAGCTAGTAGCTAGATGGCTTCTTCTCTCTTTTTGGATCTCAATACAATGTTCTCCCCCTCTCTCGTGGAGATCTATTCGATGTAATCTTCTTTTTGCCGTGTGTTTGTTGAGACCGTTGAATTGTGGGTTTATGATCCAGCTTATCTATGAATAATATTTGAATCTTCTCTGAATTCTTTTATGTATGATTGAGTTATCTTTGCAAGTCTCTTCGAATTATCCTTTTGGTTTGGCCAACTAGATTGGTAGTTCTTGCAATGGGAGAAGTGCTTAGCTTTGGGTTCAATCTTGCTGTGTCCTTTCCCAGTGACAGAAGGGGCAGCAAGGCACATATTGTATTGTTGCCATCGAGGATAACAAGATGTTTTTTTATCATATTGCATGAATTTATCCCTCTACATCATGTCATCTTGCTTAAGGCGTTACTCTGTTTTTAACTTAATACTCTAGATGCATGCTGGATAGCGGTCGATGAGTGGAGTAATAGTAGTAGATGCAGAATCGTTTTGATCTACTTGTCTTGGACGTAATGCCTATATACATGATCATACCTAGATATACTCATAACTATGCTCAATTCTATCAATTGCTCAACAGTAATTTGTTCACCCACCGTAGAATATATATGCTCTTGAGAGAAGCCACTAGTGAAACCTATGGCCCACGGGTCTATTCACATCATATCAATCTCCATTACTTTACTACTTGCTTTTTTTTTACTTTGCTTTTTACTTTTCACTTTGCATCTGTATACCAAAAATACCAAAAATATTATTTATCATCTCTATCATATCTCACTCTCGCAAGTGACCATGAAGGGATTGACAACCCCTAATCGCGTTGGTTGCAAGGAGCTATCGTTTTGTGTAGGTACGCGGGACTTGTGCGTGGTATCCTACTGGATTGATACCTTGGTTCTGAAAAACTGGGGGAAATACTTACGCTACTTTGCTGCATCATCCTCTCCTCTTCGGGGAAATCCAACGCAGTGCTCAAGAGGTAGCAGGAGTCTGCATGACAGTGTTCTTTCTTTGGAGAAGCGGCGTCTCTCCCAGAATGATGTGGCATACCCGGTTTTAGTGGCCAAGGTGCCAGAGGGCAAGGACTTTGTGGATAGCGCCATTAGGGGTACGATCATCCTGCGGTTTGATGACATCTTCGCTATGTTTAACCTTCATCCGCTGTACTACACCTTTGTTCGGCTGTTTTCGCTGAGTATGGAGACGCGGATCATTAGAGATAAGACCCCGGACATCGGGATAGTCGACCCCTTCTACATGTGTGCAAAGATCTTGGGCAGCGCTGGGGATCGGCAAGTCGCGAGTTCACACCTCGAAGGCGTCATTCTGGCAAACCCAGATAAGGATAACTTCCTCGTGCCTTACTTTCCCGAGTAAGTCATCCCCTCACCGCCCCGTAACATATGATTTCTTAGATTTCGATCATTCTTTTTTTTCTAACATTCCGTGTTTTGTGCAGTGACACACATTGCACACTCATCCTTTTAAGCCCGAAATATTCCATGGCCACGTATTTCGACCCGGACCATGAGTCGAAGATAGACTACACAAATATCAAGAAAGTCCTTGATGATGCTCTCCCCAGCTACGCCAGATCTGGAGGCACCTTCAAGAGGCCAGTTTGTAGGTATGGCAAGCACGTGTTCACCCACAATACGACGTTCCCCTGCGTCAAGCAGCCGCCTGGCGGTCAGAAGGATGCTTACTACGCCCTCCATCACATGCGGGCGACCGTACGAGACCATAATCACCTTCTGCTACCAAATAATCTCAAAGATTGGGCCACACGCTTGTCGGCAATCTAGGACGTGGACATCAGACAAGAATTCTTTCGCATCAAGATGTACTTCGTACCTCGGGGCAGTTCTACTTCAGATCTCAACCGTCCAACAGTGAGATAGAAATAACGCTACAAATGCAGGCTGACAACACCCGCGATTTCATGACCATCACGAAAGACGGCGGCTTCGTCCAGCTCCGGTCCCATGAGTCGAGTCGAAAGTAGTGATGCTATGTAGTTCTGAATTGTCGATTGGCTCATGTTGTTATATTAAACTTTAATGAACTTGTATGTCTCTTTGGTTTGGATAGTCGTTCAACTTATATGTAATCGATGCTATTTATTAGTAGGACCATGAATTGTGCTATTAATGTGTTGCTTTTCTCTTCCGATCCTTTTGTTGCATACTTATATATTGCTTATGTATTGTCTGTGAATTGTTACTAACGTTATGTTTGGCTAGTGCATAGAGATGCCGTCGTATGTCATGTACAAGGGTAAGGTTCCCGGAGTCTACGACGACTGGGAGGAGTGTCGGAGATAGGTTCACCGTTTCAGCAGTAACAGTTACAAAGGGTACACCACTAGGGCGGAGGCAAAAGTTAGATACGCGCGCTATCTAGCAGGAGAGAGGAGGGAGCGTTGGAGGAACCGGATGAAGACCAGTTTCATCGCGATTATGCTCATCGTGATGACCGCAACTCTCTTCTATGTGATGGTAGTTTAGATGATCGATATCGACTTGTAATGTGAAGACAAACTCGCTACTTGCGGTTTTGAGACTTGTAATGTTCTAACTTTGTTTGGTATTTTAAATTCGGAGACTAATATGATGAATTGTATTCGGAGACTAATCTTCTATTGTATTCGATAAATCTGTTGTTTATATGTTGTGCTCTCTATATTATGTGCAGTACTATGTTTTGTAACCTGTGCAAATATCAGAAAAGAAAAAATAATAATCCCTAATATTCATACTAATGGCGCACCACTCAGCACAGTAATGGCGCACTGCAGAAAGGACACTAATGGCGCATCATCCCCTAGTGCGCCATTAGTAAGCCAAAGCACATGGCTAAATATGGCCCCCTGGGAGGCATACTAATGGCGCACCATGGGCTATACTAATGGCGCACTGCCTGGTGCGCCATTAGTATACCAAATACTAATGGCGCACCTGTGGTGCGCCATTAGTAAAATATTCTAATGGCATGGTGCTAGTGGCGCACCTGTAGTGCGCCGTTAGTAGGCAAAACAGGTGCGCCACTAGCAGGCCTTCTCCAAGTAGTGTGAGTTGCAGGTTACGTATGATACCATGTCATCTGGTTGCGTTCACCGGAGTCCCCGACCCAACATGGATCACCGGCCCAACATGGCTCTCCAATCCCATGTACGGTTTCTTCGGCCCAATCTATGCCCCAACCATCGGTGGCTATCTTGGATAATTCTGTTTGTGCGATTGGAAATTATTCTCAATAGATTATGGATGCTGACCGGCCGGACTCTCCTAGTGTTTCTGCTAGGTTTAATGATATTTTTGATGATATTGTGTTCAACGTTAGGAAGTGCCAGAACTGCTTATCTATGTTTCATCATACCAGTCCGTGCACCAAGCAGGTCCGTTGCCGTTGATGCTTTAGATTGGGCCACAGGGCCAAAGGATGCTCTGACTCTGCGTCTTCTCCGGCTTACAAGTGGGTCCCACGGGTAAATCCTGATTCTCCGGGACGGTCAGCGGAGATATACTCGCCCAGCGCCTCGGTTTCCCCCTCACATAACCCTCTGGGGTCTTTGCCCAGTCCCATCACGCTTGCCACCCCATCGCTTCCGCCATTGCCCGCCAAGCCACCACCCACCACGCCACCACCACCTACCTCGACACCACCGCCCAGCTTAGCTCCACCATTATCCACCGCGGCTCTTACACCTCCATCAGCTCCTTCACCGCATCCAGCAATGGCCACCTTCGCCCTCGACCCCACGCCTTTCGTCCCGCCGGGTTTCGAGATCATAGACGCTGGTTCGCGGCGACTTCTGTCGGTGTCAAAACCGGCGGATCTCGGGTAGGGGGTCCCGATCTGTGCGTCTAAGGCTAATGGTAACAGGAGGCAAGGGACACGATGTTTTACCCAGGTTCGAGCCCTCTCGATGGAGGTAAAACCCTACTTCCTGCTTGATTGATCTTGATGATATGAATATTACAAGAGTTGATCTACCACGAGATCGTAGAGGCTAAACCCTAGAAGCTAGCCTATGATGATTATGGTTGTCCGTCTATGGAGCAAACCCTCCAGTTTATATAGACACCGGAGGGGGCTAGGGTTTACACAGAGTCGGTTACAAAGAAGGAAATCTAATATCCGGAGCGCCAAGCTTGTCTTCCACGCAAAGGAGAGTCCCATCCGAACACGTGACAAAGTCTTGAGTCTTGTATCTTCACGGTCCAACAGTCCGGCCAAAGTGTATAGTCCGGCTGTCCGGATACCCCCTAATCCAGGACTCCCTTAGTAGCCCCTGAACCAGGCTTCAATGACGATGAGTCCGGCGCGTAGGTTGTCTTCGGCATTGCAAGGCGGGTTCCATCTCCGAATACTCCAACGCAGATCAAGGATTGTGTCCATCTTTGCGAGATAATTTCCGCACACCACCGTAGAGAGCATAACACTTCACAAATCTGATCTGCTGACAATTTTTTTGTACGGTGTGCCCTTATGTCGTGGCCTGACCCAACACGAACCGGTTTTTCTTGGCTTGCCTCGATATGCGTTACGAGGCGGTTTTATTGGCACAGATTGCCAAAGCAGAGATCATGTTCCCCTTATCGCGGGATCCTCCATCAATACGGGCGCGTACAACCCCACGACGCCTGTTGGCATGACTTCATGTTTTTAGGTAAGTCCTAAGCGGTCATGCTGAGGACGCTTGATATTCACCCCCTTTATAGAGGGACCGAGGCCTATCCCTCTTTTCTACCACGCTTGCGCCTTTTCGCATCTCGAGTCCCAACACTCGAAGCCCAAGCTTAAGCACTTTGGATCTTCAATCATGTCCGGATCCAACCTTAAAGGCTGGTGGATGGACATTGCAAAGCTCAGGGAGGTCAGATATTTGACCGCTGACATCAAGCACAAGCTTCCTGCTCTAGGGCAGGTCATCCCTACTCCCGAGCCCAACGAGAGCGTCGTATTTGTTTCTCACTTCCTCCGCGGCTTAGGCTTCACCCTTGATCCCTTTGTGAGAGGGCTCATGTTCTATTACGGGCTAGATTTTCAAGATCTAGCTTCGGGCGCCATCCTCCACATCTCGTCATTAATCGTCGTGTGCGAAGCCTTTCTCCGCGTTACCCCACACTTCGGCTTATGGCTCAAGACCTTCAATGTGAAGCCAAAGATGATTGAGGGGCGACACGCGGAGTGTGGAGGTGCTGCCATAAGCAGGAACACTGATGCCCCATGGCCAGAGGGCTTCTTCTCAGAGGTGTCCGACCTATGGCAACGGAGGTGGTTTTACGTCACGGCTCCTAGAGGCACAAACTGGGTGGCTTCCCCCGACTTCCGTTCGGGCCCTCCACCTCAACTGGCGTCATGGGCCAATGTGGGACTGGATTGGGGGCCGGCTAATGATGTACCAACATTGCAGAGCCGCATTCGGGAGCTTCTTGAGAGGGACATTAGCCTTGTCAGCGTAATTCAGGTAATGCTAGTCCGACGGATCTTGTCGTGCAAACTCCGGCCTCTCCAGATGTGGGAATTCAATCCGGAAGGTCCGCAGAATATTCTGCACTTCTTCGGCATGACGCTCGAAGGGATGTGTAAGTTATTCTTTGGACCACAAGTAAAGTGTCCGGATACCACCGAGGATGCGGGCCTGAGCTGCAACCGCCGAGATACCCGAGTAAGTAACCCAGAAACCAAACATTTCATTTATATTTATCATAACATTATTTTGAAAACCATCGGCGGCTAGGAATGGCTCAGCAAGGCGGAGAGAATCAGGTGTCCGGCACCACTTCCCGAAGCTCGCCTAGTCCTGCCATAGCCAAGATGCTTAGTCGTGTGCTAAGTCAAGTGCCCTCGGGGAAAGACAAAGGGAAAAATAGAGAAGCAGAACTTCACACAGTGCACATCCAAACCGGGGGAATTAGTACCTCCACAAAGGAGGATAGTCGGGGAGGGGAATCTAAGGTCTCCTCCCCTCGCGGGAAGAAAAAGGCCGCCTCCGAAGACTTGGAGATGGAGGTGCCGAAACAAGGGAAGAAAACTTCACCAGGGGCCCCTGCCCCGAAGGGCGTCCTCACCGCACCATGCCCACAAACGGGCCAGCCCTCAGCCGAGCTATAAGTTAATCGCAAATACAAAGCTACTGCACCCTCCTCCGAGAACGATAACCAGGATCCCTCTTTTGCAGTCCGGCTAGCAGCTCTTCTCGACAGAGCTCGTCTTCGGGGGATCTCCTTCCGGAGATGATGGAGAGTGAAACCCCACCAGCCTCTCCGCCTCATGGGGCGGGCGACCCCGTGGTGTCGTCACAGAGGAGTCCAAATTTGCCGAGGCCAGAAGCTAGTACTTTGGCCGCCCTAAGCCCGGAGCGTTCGGCTCCCACGGGGGGTGATAAGAAGGGTCCGGCAGAGTTCGGCGACCGGCCGGATACGCTGACAGGCCTTCTGGAGCAAGCTGCTCTCTTGGAGGATCACCATTCATTGATGAGCATGGTGCTTGACAAGATTTCATCCGCCACAAGCGGGTTGAATGAAGCTTTTACGAGCCTGCTCAGAGGCTTTGAGGTATGTAATGAAATACATAATTTTTTGATTGTGGCGCACGCGCTAGGTGTGCTCCATATCGATAGTAGCCCCTGAGACTCTGGTTGCCAGCCCTAGGCGGCAAACGGAGGATCACATTGTTGAGTAATGATCACACTGTATTTCTGCGCAGGTGGCTAAGGATCCGGCAGCCGACCGGTCCGTTGAAGTCGCCGAACTAAGGAGGCATATTGGAGTTGTGGATGCGGATATGACACTTGTGAACGAGCGGCTTAACGAGTCACAAAGTATGTGCTCTGCTTTCCTTATTTCTTATAGGAAATATTAAGAGGAGTATAATGTTAATGTAATATGCTTGGGCTGTAGGCGGAGCTGCTGCCGTGGAGGCCCTGAGGGCGGAACTTGCCCTGGCCAAGGAACAAGCCCGGGCTAGCAGTGCGGCTGCCCTAAAGGAGGCCGAAGAGTTGAGAGCCGAACAGGCAGCTCATCGCCAAAGTGAAGATAAAATAGCCGAAATGGCTGTGGAGCTGAAAAATGCCGCCAACCGGTATGCGCTCCTTGAAAAAGAGAATCACACTAATTCGACTGACCTGAAGAAGGCCCTTGATGCGGCCAAGGAGACGCGTTCCGAAATTAGGGATGCACGGGAGGAGCTTCGACAGGCCGGATAAATCACGGCTAGAAACCCCTATTTGTTGCGGATGAAGTTCTTAGATCCCAAGTACGCTCCTCTGGATCGATGCTGGAGTCCTGCAGACGCGTATGCGGATCTGGCGAAGAGTACGGCTGATGTGGCCAAGTTTTTTGAGGATCAAAAAGATAATGAAGTGGAAAAGCTATTCTGGTTGCAATTCAGTGCTCCAACGCGCCCTTTGCCATTGAGTGAGAGGATGGCCGCTATGGCTGAGCTCCATAGGTTGTCCGATCTTGCAATGAGGTCTGTAATAGACCATCTATGGCCGAAGGGGCCGAAGCCGGACAATTATTTTGGTTTAGTGCAACAATTCCTTGGTGCCATGTCGTGAATCGATGCCATGAAAAGGTCGGCGTGCATAGAGGGTGCACAGATGGCTCTTGCCCACGTTAACGCATATTGGACAGATATGGAGGCCACCATCATTGCGACCCAGAATCCGGCGGGAAGCCAGGATCCGGCCGAGCACTACTTGGAGCAGGTAACAGAAGGTGCTCGTTTAATAGAGGCTCAGCGCTCAAAGAATGTCATGTTCGAGTGACAAATCGTTTCATTGTAAAAACAATGTTATTTTAATTATGGAGGCTATGTTTATACTTTTTGCCCGAAAGTGTTATTGTGCCTCCTGTGCGGCCGTTTGATGTATGTATGTAATCTGAAAGTTAGCAGTAGTTGGCTTCAGCCCCCACGCATACAATGCGGGGGTGTCCACGATAATATGCGTAAGCATACTTTATCCAACGTCTTGGTCCATTAAGGAGGTGATCGCACGTCGAACTGGGCAACCGGACTATATAGATTTAACACTTTCACTTAGCCATAGGAGTTTGACGGTGGGGCTACTATATAGCCCCTGGTACCTTTGCGTGCATCCGAATACGGGCGCGTGTGTACATGACCGGGGAGTGGTCCTTCGTTAATGTGGAGGAATCCTAAAGATTCCGATGAGTCCTCGAGTGGTTGACCAGTCTCTCACTATATCATGACAGTCAGTTTTCGGCTTTCTCTACTGAGGTGCTCATCTGGAATAACCAGGGCACAGTCGTAGTAGTTCTCCTTTGGCCGCCTTAGCCGATAAGAACGGAACATAAGGCGGCAAACCCAGGAGCCGGGCAAACCCAACATTTGACCAAAGACATGATTTGGAGCTAATGCATATAAGGCCAAACTCGCGACGCCGAACACTCCCTAAGGTATTCGGACTTTATAATATATACTGGGCTGAGTAACGCCCTTTATTATGAACCCTGTTTTTTCAGGTACGTGCATTAGTCTGTCATGGTGAAATGCCAATAACGACAGTATCCCCTAGTACCCATGGGATGTGTAAGCAGCAAGAGACAATAAAGAAGGTTTACATAGGGGCTTAATCTAAAGAGAAACCTTTGAGCGGGGCCCTACTGCACATCTGCGCCTTTGTCTCCACTGTGCCGTGTCCTGGGAGGGTATCGCATGAATGGTGTCTGTAAAAATAAAAACTCATGTAGAAGAGTATGACGTGAGCGTGCGAAGAGTTGGCTGTCATCAATGGATAGTAGAAGTGTAAGGCATTGTCCTGTTAATAAGGTCAAGCCAAAAGTTGGGCTTTATTAAATATCTGTAGACCCTGGTGTCCTCTATGGGATTACATGTATAGCGCCCAACTCCGGTTTATCTGGGCTGCTGGACTCGTCCAACCGTGTCCGTGGTCTTAACGACCGATCATGCATTCTGATATTAGAGGCCGCTTAGAGTCCGGCTGCTAGAGCCGTCGCATACTCTTCCGCGCGTAAGGAACGCTCTGTATTTCCGTTGATAGTGATGACACCACGTGGACCGGGCATCTTGAGTTTAAGGTAAGCATAGTGCGGTACTGCATTGAAGCGGGCGAAGGCCGTCTCCCGAGCAATGCATGATAACCACTTTGGAGGGGGGCGATGATGAAGAGTAGTCCTTCGCTTCTGGAGTTGCCTGGGAAACCGAATGTCACCTCTAGCACGAGGGAGCCCCTGCAACGGGCTTCAACGCCTGGTATCACCCCTTCAAAGGTGGTGTTACTGTGGCTGATTCTGGATGGGTCTATCCCCATCCTGCGGACAATGTCCTGGTATATTAGATTGAGACTACTGCCGCTGTCCATGAGGACACGAGTGAGATGGTATCCGTCGATTATTGGGTCGAGCACCAAGGCAGCTGATCCGCCGTGCCGCATACTAGTCGGGTAGTCCTTGTGATCGAAGGTGATTGGGCAGGCCGATCAGTGGTTAAGTTTGGGGGTGACGAGCTCTACAGCATATGCGTCTCTGAGCGCGCGTTCGCGCCCTCTCTTGGGAATGTGAACTTCGTGGATCATGTTTACTGTTTTTACCTCTGGTGGGAATTTTTTCTGTCCCCCAGTGTTCGGCTGGCGAGGCTCATCCTCGTCTTCACTTGGTGTTTCCCTTCCCTTGTGTTCGGCGTTTAACTTGCCGGCCTGCTTAAAGACCCAGCATTCTCTGTGAGTGTGGTTCGCAGGTTTTTCGGGGGTGCCATGAATTTGGCACAGTCTGTCCAGGGCTTTGTTCAGGCTGGACAGTCCGTCTTTGCTGCCTTTAAATGGCTTCTTTTGTTGACAGGGTCGAAAGCCCTTGAATCCGGCGTTGACCATTGTGTTGTCCGGACTTTCTTCCTTGTTTCGACGTTTGTTTTTGTTGCGCTGTGGCTTCCCGTTGCCATCCATGATTTTGGATGTGCCTGGGTTGCTGGTGCCTCTACAGCCCAACCAGCTGTCTTCACCCGCGCAAAAGCGGGTCATAAGGCTTGTTAAGGCTGCTATTGTCCTCAGTTTTTCTTGGCCGAGGTGTCTGGCGAGCTACTCATCCCGGATACTGTGCTTGAAGGCCGCTAGGGCTTCGGCATCTGGACAATCGACAATTTGATTCTTCTTAGTGAGGAATATATTCCAAAGCTTGCGGGCGGACTCCCCGGGCTGTTGGATTATGTGACTTAAATCATCAGCGTCCGGAGGTCGGACATAGGTTCCTTGAAAATTGGCCCTGAAAGCGTCCTCAAGTTCCTCCCAACTTCCGATTGAGTTTTCGGGGAGGCTTTTTAACCAGTGCCGTGCTGGTCCCTTCAACTTGAGGGGAAGGTATTTGATGGCGTGGAGGTCGTCTCCACGAGCCATGTGGATATGAAGGATAAAGTCCTCAATCCAGACCCCGGGGTCTCTCGTTCCGTCACATGCCTCTATGTTCACGGGTTTGAAGCCCTGTGGAAATTCGTGGTCCAGTACCTCTTCGGTGAAGCACAGAGGGTGAGCGGCCCCGCTGTATCTGGACATGTTGTGGCGTTCTATTGACTATTGTTGTGTCCGGTGATGATTTCGAACTGGTACTCGATCAGTCCGATCATTTTGGTGACCATAATCCTGCACCGGAGCATGTCCTCTAGATCCATAGATGGACCTGGTCACGTCGGCCTTTTTATCCAGGAGCTCACGTAAATCATGTGCGGCATCAGTGGCTGCTCTATTGTGGTTACGAAGTGGTTGGTCTGGCCTACTGGCCGTATTATTCTTCGGTGGAACAGCCTCATCATCGAATTCCGGCAGCAGCTTGCGCTTTGGATAGCTCTTTGTGTGGCGATCATCGCCGTATTTTTCTTCGGTGTCTAGCACTTTATTCCATCTGTGATTGAGCGTTTCCTGTGCGGCCTTAAGCCTTTGCTTTTGCTTCTTTAGACTTCTCGCAGTGGCCATAAGCCTTCTGTGGAGGTTATCTCGTTCCAAACGTGTTTCCGGGATGATGAATGCATCGTCGTCCGGACTGTGCTCCTTGGGTGGGTTGATGAGTTCGGCCCTCGGGATCACTATGATCGGGCGTCTGCTCCGGGATATGTTCGGCGTGACCTGGCTCATCCCGCTCCATTGATGGGTCCATATGGTCATTGTTGCCTTTGGAGTTGTCTGGGTGTCGATCCTTCTAGCACTATTATTGTTGTTTTTGTTGTGGCTGGACTTAGAGCGGCGTCTGCGCCGTTGTTTTGGCTTTTGTCCGGGGGTTTTGTCCTCAGCTTTGTCGCCATCGTCCTCATTAGGCGTGCCCACCATGTATATATCATATGATGAGGTGGCGGTCTAGCGCCCTGTGGGCGGTGGTTCGGAATCGTCCCCTGCGCCAACGTCCGTACCGTTGGTGTCATCGGAGTCGAAGTCAAGCACGTCTGTTACTTCGTCTACAGTGGCTATGAAGTGGGTGGTGGGTGGGGGACGAATTTCATCGTTGCCTTCTTCCCCCTCAAGCCGGACATAGTTCGGCCAAGTGTCTCCTGACAAAGAGAGAGACCTTAGTGAATTCAGCATGTCGCCGAGGGGCGAGTGCTGGAAGATATCTGCAGCGGTGAATTCCATTACCAGAGCCCAACCAGAATCGGCAGGCTTGGGGGCGCGCGGTCTGGTACCTACAGCTGGACACAAGTCCGGGGGTCCGGAGACATAGGCTTCCTTGGGGGTGAAGCCGGTGCTCGGCTCTACCGCCGATGAGTGCGTGGCCTCTGGGGCGGGGTCCATCCACCCGTCCTCAGACGACGCGATATGCCCAGGATTTAGGTCCGGAGCTCCCGCAGGTGCGATATCCCGAGTATTGTCTGACAGCAGGTCTAAGCCGTGCTCGTCGTGACTGTTCGGCGCTCCTGGCATAGGCCCGAAGCCGTCGAAGATATAGTCTCCGCGGATATCGGCCGTGTAGTTCAAGTTTCCGAACCCGACCTGATGGCCAGGTGCGTAGCTGTCGATCTGCTCCAGATGGCCAAGCGAATTGGCCTACAGTGCGAAGCCGTCGAACACGAAGCTCTGTCCGAGGAGAAAAGTCTCACCCTGGACCGCGTTGTTGTTGATTAAAGGAGCCATCGAGCCTTGCAGTGATAGCACAGAGGAACTCTCAATGAAAGCACCAATGTCGGTGTCAAAACCGGCGGATCTCAGGTAGGGGGTCCCGATCTATGCGTCTAAGGCTAATGGTAACAGGAGGCAAGGGACACGATGTTTTACCCAAGTTCAGGCCCTCTCGATGGAGGTAAAACCCTACATCCTGCTTGATTGATCTTGATGATATGAGTATTACAAGTGTTGATCTACCACGAGATCGTAGAGGCTAAACCCTAGAAGCTAGCCTATGATGATTATGATTGTCCCTCTATGGACCAAACCCTCCGGTTTATATAGACACCGGAGGGGGCTAGGGTTTACAGAGAGTCGGTTACAAAGAAGGAAATCTAATATCCGGATCACCAAGCTTGTCTTCCACGCAAAGGACAGTCCCATCCGGACACGGGACGAAGTCTTGAGTCTTGTATCTTCACGGTCCAATAGTCCGGGCAAAGTGTATAGTCCCGCTGTCCGGATACCCCCTAATCCAGGACTCCCTCAACTTCCGCGCACCTTCTACTCTCAAGCAATGGCTCCTGATCCTCAGCATGAAGAATACACCATTGCCATCATCGAGCCTGCTCCCCTGCCTGAAGAAGTTCCCATCTTCAGAAATATGGTCAGTGATTTTGTTATCAACAATCTTGGCCGCACGGTTCTTGATGCTCAGCCTTGGATTCAAGGAGTTGGACTCTTGCGTTTCCGTAGTCCGGTTGCTAGGCAAGCTCTTGTAGATCATCCTCCGTTCGAACTTGACAATGATAGATTTTTTTTGATTTGTGCCACATGATGAGGGTATTAATTACAGAGCTATTCAGGGTTTTCATCGGGGATGGGTTATGATTGTTGGTATACTCCTGGATTATAGGCGCACGCAGTATATTGCAGATGCAATCATCACTTTTGGCCGTTTCCATCACTAGCACCAGGATGATCCACGGTTTGTTCGTACTTTGGCGTACGTTTCTTTCCGGCAACTACCTTAGTGCCGCGTGATGTGGTCTATCGAGAGTTTGCTGACTTTGGGGGTTCACGCATATCTTGGTTGCTTCGATATACATATTCTCCGCAGACTTTGCTGATATCTTGCCACCTGATGAGGATCCGATGCCCTTCGATGGCAACCCTCACCCACTCCCTGGGAATCTGCAATTTCATAACCATAACTGGGTTATGCTGGAATTTCCTAAAATTGGCTGGGATGAACTACCACCACTGGCTCACGATCATGAACCACATCACTAGGAGGCTCCACATGATGATCTGCATGTGCAATAGGAGCTTGTGGATGAAAATCATGTTGAGGCGAACCAGTCGCAAGAATCAATCATTCTGCAAGTTTCGGATGATTCTGTTAATGCTCAACCAGTTGATGATATGGTGATCTTGCAGCAACCAGCGGCCCCTATGCAGCGTCCTCTTCATATTGGGCAAGTTCTCGGTGTATTTGGTCCTGTTCTGCCACCTGTTATGCAATGGCAGCGCACTTTCTAGAAGTTCTTGCCGGCTATTTTCACTGCTGAAATCCCAAAGTTTGTGTTCAAGACTGATTTTGGGTCTCTACTGCTAACTAAGAGCTCATGGGATATTTGTTACAATGGAGCAGATATCAGCTTCTCTCTGCAGCCTCCGCCAGAATCCTCTTACAGCCTTCCACGCCAGGCTTCTCCAGTTAGGAGACCAGTTGCAAGGGCTCTTTGCTTTGATGATCTCTCTGAACCTGTCACCAAGTCCTTTGAGTTCTCTGCTTCACTGAGGTGACCACCAAGCGTGGCCGGAAACCAAGATCTGCTAAAATTTTGGTAGACACACAGGTGCGTCGTAGTGCACGTCTAAGTGTGTTACGCGATGGCTATCGCAGATCCCCAAGCAGAGGCTCCCAATAGATCAAGACCTAGCGTACTTTCAAGAGGCGGTGAACCAGCTCTTCACAGCCGGAGGGGAACCCGATAGTGCCTCCACCAACGCCTGTTACTGATCTTCAGCATATCGGGGCATGTCTAGGCATTGCTCCTGAGAAGATCTCCAAGGATAAGCTTGAGGCTGATCCTTCTACCTCCTCCAGCAGCAAGAGTTCTGATGATTAGTTGCATCGGACAGCTTCATGGTCCATGGCGTACCGCTTTAAATGTCATCTATATTTATTTATGTTTTCATTTTGGGTTCTCTCTCCCATGGCTATGCTTAGCTGGTCAGTGTAGGTCATTGCATGATCTACTTTTGTTGCTTTCATTTATGGTTTGTAATGAATCAATCAGAGTTTAAAGACTGGAAGGTTTTATGTTGGAACGTGCGTGGTCTTAATTCTGAAGCACGGCAATTAGTAGTTAAACAAAAGATTGATGAAAGTGGCTGCTCTATGGTCTGTCTCCAAGAAACGAAGTGTACGCATATTGATCACAGGTTTATTACGAAGTTTTGTCCACGACGTTTTGACAATTTTTCGTATGTGCCTTCGATGGGTGCCTCGGCTGGTATGGTCATCATTTGGAACTCCTCTTTCTTTGAGGGTAAATTAATTGAGGCAAGGCATTATGGTATTATTCTGGAATTCCGCTCTAAGCATACTTCTGAAGTTTGGACCCTAGTGTTAGTTTATGGCCCTTGCCAGGGTCCGGCCCACGATGATTTTGTGCAATGGTTATACAACCTTGACATCAATTGTGATGATAATTGGCTGCTTTTGGGCAATTCCAATTTTATGTGGTCGTTGGAAAATTGTAACCTACCTGGGGGTAATGTCAGCGATATCTTTATGTTTAATGAAGTGATTGGCCACTTGGGTCTTGTTGAGCTACCAATTAAGGGACGGCAATTCACTTGGTCAAATATGCAAACTGAACCTTTACTTGAACAGATTGACTGGTTTTTTACTTCAGTTGCATGGACTTCGGATCATCCCAACACGCTAGTATTGCTGCTTGCACGCATGGCCTCTGATCACGTCCCGTGCGTGGTCTCGATTGCTACTGCTATTCCTAAGGCTAAAGTCTTTCGCTTTGAAAATTATTGGATTGATTTGCTTGGCTTTTACGATTGTGTTGATCAAGTTTGGAACAAGTCTATGGCCAGATCCTCGGTTGCCTTAACTATTTCCTCTAAATTCAAGGCACTTCGATACGCCCTCAAGAAATGGCACCTCAATCTGTCCACAGTTAAGGCTCTCATTTCTGACTGCAACAAAGTGATTCTTTACTTTGATGGACTGGAGGAGCTTAGGCCTTTGACTAGTCCGGAGTTTAATTTCAGGCGAATTGTGAAATTGCATCTGGAGGATATCTTACATTGGCAATTTGTATATTGGAAGCAACGTTGTACTATACGCAGCATTAAAGTTGGTGAGGAAAATTCGAAATTTTTCCATGCCATGGCCACCGAAAGGTTTCGGAGAAACACAATTTCTTCAATTAAGAATTGATACGTCTCCATCGTATCTACTTTTCCAAACACTTTTGCCCTTGTTTTGGACTCTAACTTGTATGATTTGAATGGAACTAACCCGGACTAACGCTATTTTCAGCAGAATTGCCATGATGTTGTTTTATGTGCAGAAAACAAAAGTTCTCGGAATGACCTGAAACTACACAGAATATCTTAGAATAAATAATAAAAAATCCTTGCCAAAGATGAAGACCAGGGGGCCCACACCCTGTCCACGAGGGTGGGCCCCCCCTCCTGGGCGCGCCCCCCTACCTCGTGGGCCCCCTGGAGACCCTCCGGCGCCAACTCGAACTCCATATATTGGCTTTCGGGGAGAAAAAAATCAAAGAGAATAAATCATCGCGTTTTACGATACGGAGCCGCCGCCAAGCCCTAATCTCTCTCGGGAGGGCTGATCTGGAGTCCGTTTGGGGCTCCGGAGAGGGGGATTCGTCGCTGTCGTCATCATCAACCATCCTCCATCACCAATTTCATGATGCTCACCGCCGTGCATGAGTAATTCCATCGTAGGCTTGCTGGACGGTGATGGGTTGGATGAGATTTATCATGTAATCGAGTTAGTTTTGTTAGGGTTTGATCCCTAGTATCCATTATGTTCTGATATTGATGTTGCTATGACTTTGCTATGCTTAATGCTTGTCACTAGGGCCCGAGTGCCATGATTTCAGATCTGAACCTATTATGTTTTCATGAATATATGTGAGTTCTTGGTCCTATCTTGCAAGTCTATAGTCACCTACTATGTGTTATGATCCGGCAACCCCGAAGTGACAATAATCGGGACCACTCCCGGTGATGACCATAGTTTGAGGAGTTCATGTATTCACTATGTGCTAATGCTTTGTTCCGGTTCTCTACTAAAAGGAGGCCTTAATATCCCTTAGTTTCCAATAGGACCCCGCTGCCACGGGAGGGTAGGACAAAAGATGTCATGCAAGTTCTTTTCCATAAGCACGTATGACTATATTCGGAAACATGCCTACATTATATTGATGAATTGGAGCTAGTTCTGTGTCACCCTATGTTATGACTATTACATGACAAACCGATCCGGCATAATTATCCATCACTAATCCGGTGCCTACGAGTTTTCCATATACTGGTTCTCGCTTATTTACTTTTACTTTGCTACTGTTACAATCACTAAAAAATACCAAAAACATTACTTTTGCTGTCTTTACTTTTGTTACCGTTACCACCACTATCATATTACTTTGCTACTAAACACTTTGCTGCAGATTCTAAGTTTCCAGGTGTGGTTGAATTGACAACTCAGTGGCTAATACTTGAGAATATTCTTTGGCTCCCCTTGTGTCGAATCAATAAATTTGGGTTGAATACTCTACCCTCGAAAACTGTTGCGATCCCCTATACTTGTGGGTTATCAAGAACTTTTTCTGGCACCATTGCCGAGGAGCATAGCTCTATTCTTTGAGTCACTTGGGATTTATATCTGCTGGACACTATGAAGAACTTGAAAGACGCTAAGACAACAATTTTGCCCTCAACTACGAGGGGAGGTAAGGAACTACCATCTAGCTCTGCACTTGATTCACCTTCTGTTATGAGTAAGCTAGCGACACCTAAACCTGCTTCTGCTATTCGTTCCGATATGTCGCATGTTATTGATGATGCCACTTCTGCTATGCATGATACTTATGATGAAACTGCTTCTATGCTTGATACTACTGTGCCCCTTGGTGAATTTCTTGATGAACAAATTTCTAAGTCTAGAGAAAGAGATTTATTGAATCTGAATACGATGATGAGAGTGATGATGAGAATATGCCTGCTATTCCTGAGGGTTATCTTTTTGATGCAGAATCTTCTGCAGCTATTTTTGCTTGCCAGGATAGATACGAACTTAAGAGGCTGCTAATTAAATGGAGTAAAGAATCTCTTATAGATAGAATGAAACCCGACCCTGCTTTTGCTACTTCACCTATCTGTGTTCCTAATCAGGATTATTATGAATTTTCTATTGATCCAGATATAATTACTTTGGTTAAATCTATGGCTATGAATCTGAAACTATGGCTATGAATCTGAAACTATTGTGGCACATCTTACTAATTTAAATGATATAGCTGCCCTGTTTATTAATAATGAGAGATCACACTACCTTTATTTACTCAAAATATTTTCGTTCTCATTAAAAGGTGATTCTAAGATATGGTTTAATTGTCTTGATCCTGGTTGTGTGCGTAGTCCCCAAGATATGATTTATTACTTCTCTGCTAAATATTTCCCTGCTCATAAGAAACAAGCTGCTTTGAGGGAAATATACAACTTCGTGCAAATTGAAGAAGAGAGTCTCCCACAAGCTAGGGGAAGGCTTCTCAAGTTACTTAATGCTTTGCCTGATCATCCTCTTAAGAAACCTGAAATACTTGACATCTTTTATAATGTACTAACTGATGCTTCCAGAGATTACCTGGATAGTAGTGCTGGTTCTCTTTTTAGGGAAAGAACATCGGATGAAGCTGAAATTCTATTGAATAATATGTTGACAAATGAAAATAATTGGGCACCTCCTGAGCCAACTCCCGAGCCAGCTCCTGAACCAATTACCGAGCCTATTCCTAAACCAACTCCGAAGAAGAGAGGTGTTCTATTTCTCAGTCCCAAAGATATGCAAGAGGCAAAGAAATCTGTGAAAGAAAAAGGTATTAAAGCTGAAGATGTTAAGAATTACCTCCTATTGAAGAAATACACGGTCTTAATTTACCGCATGTTGAAGAAGTATATGATCTCAATTCCTTATTCACTAAAGAACCTCCTGCTACCTCTTGAGCACTGCGTTGGATTTCCCCGAAGAGGAGAGGATGATGCAGCAAAGTAGCGTAAGTATTTCCCTCAGTTTTTGAGAACCAAGGTATCAATCCAGTAGGATACCATGCACAAGTCCCTCATACCTACACAAAACGATAGCTAGTCGCAACCAACGCGATTGGGGGTTGTCAATACCTTCACGGTCACTTGCGATAGTGAGATCTGATACAGATGATAAATAATATTTTTGGTATTTTTGATAGATAGATGCAAAGTGAAAAGTAAAAGGCAAAGTAAAAACAAAGCAAGTAAGAAAGCGATAGAGATTGATATGATGAGAATAGACCCGGGGGCCAGAGGTTTCACTAGTGGCTTCTCTCAAGAGCATAGATATTCTATGGTGGGTGAACAAATTACTATTGAGCAATTGACAGAATTGAGTATAGTTATGAGGATATCTAGGTATGATCATGTATATAGGCATCACGTCCGAGACAAGTAGATCGAAACGATTATGCATCTACTACTATTACTCAACTCATCGACCGCTATCCAGCATGCATCTAGAGTATTAAGTAAAAACAGAGTAACGCCTTAAGCAAGATGACATGATGTAGAGGGATAAAATCATGCAATATGATAAAAACCCCATCTTGTTATCCTCGATGGCAACAATACAATACGTGCCTTGCTGCCCCTTCTGTCACTGGGAAAGGACACCACAAGATTGAACCCAAAGCTAAGCACTTCTTTGCAAGAACTACCAATCTAGTTGGCCAAACCAAAAGGATAATTCGAAGAGACTTGCAAAGATAACTCAATCATACATAAAAGAATTCAGAGAAGATTCAAATATTATTCATAGATAAATTGGATCATAAACCCACAATTCATCGGTCTCAACAAACACACCGCAAAAAGAAGATTACATCGAATAGATCTCCACGAGAGAGGGGGAGAACATTGTATTGAGATCCAAAAAGAGAGAAGAAGCCATCTAGCTACTAGCTATGGACCCGAAGGTCTGAAGTAAACTACTCACACTTCATCGGAGGGGCTATGGTGTTGATATAGAAGCCCTCCATGGTGGATGCCCCCTCCGGCGGAGCTCCGGAACAGGCCCCAAGATGGGATCTCGTGGATACGGAAGGTTGTGGCAGTGGAATTTAGGTTTTTGGCTCTTGTTCTGATCGTTTGGGGATACATAGGTATATATAGGAGGAAGGAGTACGTCAGTGGAGCAATAGGGGCGCCACGAGGCAGGGGGCGCGCCCAGGGGGGACGTGCCTCCCACCCTCGTGACCACCTTTGTTACGTCTTGCAGTAGGGTCCAAGTCTCCTGGATCACGTTCAGTGAGAAAATCACGTTCCCAAAGGTTTCATTCCGTTTGGACTCTGTTTGATATTCTGTTTCTTCAAAACACTGAAATAGGCAAAAAAAACAACAATTCTGGGCTGGGCCTCCAGTTAATAGGTTAGTCCCAAAAATAATATAAAAGTGGAAAATAAAGCCCAATATGGTCCAAAACAGTAGATAAAGTAGCATGGAGCAATCAAAAATTATAGATACGTTGGAGACGTATCAGGCATCCCCACACTTAATTCCTACTCGTCCTCGAGTAGGTAAATGATAAAAAAAGAATTTTTGATGCGGAGTGATACTTTGGCATAATTTCAATGTAAATCTTCTTAATTGTGGCATGAATATTTAGATCCGAAAGATTCAAGACAAAAGTTCATATTGACATAAAAATAATAATACTTCAAGCATACTAATCAAAGCAATCATGTCTTCTCAAAATAACATGGCCAAAGAAAGTTATCCCTACAAAATCATATAGTCTGGCTATGCTCCATCTTCCCCACACAAAATATTTAAATCATGCACAACCCCGATGACAAGCCAAGCAATTGTTTCATACTTATGACATTCTCAAAACTTTTTCAATATTCACGCAATACATGAGCGTGAGCCATGGGTTTAGCACTATATGTGGAATAGAATGGTGGTTGTGGAGAAGGCAAAAAGAGGGAAGATAGTCTCACACCAACTAGGCGTATCAACGGGCTACGGAGATGCCCATCAATAGATATCAATGTGAGTGAGTAGGGATTGCCATGCAACGGATGCACTAGAGCTATAAGTATATGAAATCTCTACAAAAGAAACTAAGTGGGTGTGCATCCAACTTGCTTGCTCACGAAGACCTAGGGCATTTTGAGGAAGCCCATCATTGGAATATACAAGCCAAGTTCTATAATGAAAAATTCCCACTAGTATATGAAAGTGAAAAAACGAGAGACTCTCTATCATGAAGATCTTGGTGCTACCTTGAAGCACAAGTGTGGTAAAAGGATAGTAGCATTGTCCCTTCTCTCTCTTTCTCTCATTTTTTTATTTGGGCCTTTCTCTTTTTTTTGGCCTCTTTTTTTTCGTCCGGAGTCTCATCCCAACTTGTGGGGGAATCATAGTCTCCATCATCCTTTCTTACTTGGGACAATGCTCTAATAATGACGATCAGCACACTTTTATTTTTCTTACAACTCAACAATTACAGCTCGATACTTAGAACAAAGTATGACTCTATATGAATGCCTCCGGTGGTGTACCGGGATATGCAATGAATCGAGAGTGACATGTATGAAAGAATTATGAACGATGGCTTTGCCACAAATACAATGTCAACTACATGATCATGCTAGCAATATGACAATGATGGAGCGTGTCATAATAAACAGAACGGTGGAAAGTTGCATGGCAATATATCTCGGAATGCCTATGGAAATGCTATAATAGGTAGGTATGGTGGCTGTTTTGAGGAAGGTATATGGTGGGTGTATGAAACCGGCGAAAAGTGCGCGGTATTAGAGAGGCTAGCAAAGGTGGAAGGATGGGAAAAAGTGCGTATAATCCATGGACTCAACATTAGTCATAAAGAACTCATATACTTATTGCAAAAATCTAGAAGTTATCAAAGCAAAGTATTACGCGCATGCTCCTAGGGGGATAGATTGGTAGGAAAAGACCATCGCTCATCCCCGACCGCCACTCATAAGGAAGACAATCAATAAATAAATCATGCTCCGAGTCCATCACGTAACGGTTCACCATACGTGCATGCTACGGGAATCACACACTTCAACACAAGTATTCTTTAAATTTACAAATACTCAACTAGCATGACTTTAATATCACCATCTTCATATCTCAAAACAATTATCAAGCATCAAACTTATCTTAGTATTCAACGCACTCAAAAGAAAGTTTCACATATCTTGAATACCAAGTATATTAACATTAAGCAAATTACCATGCTATTAACGACTCTCAAAATAATCTAAATGAAGCATGATAGATCAATAGTTTCTTTAAAACAAATCCACCACCGTGCTCTAAAAAGATCTAAGTGAAGCACTAGAGCAAAAATTATCACACTCAAAAGATATAAGTGAAGCACTATGAGCAAAACTATCAAGCTCAAAAGATATAAGTGAAGCACATAAAGTATTCTAATAAATTCCATTTCATGTATGGCTTTGTCAAAAGGTGTGTACAGCAAGGATGATTGTGGTAAACTAACAAGCAAAGACGCAAATAACACAAGACGCTCCAAGCAAAACACATATCATCTGGTGAATAAAAATATAGCTCCAAGTAAATTACCGATGGAAGTGGACGAAAGAGGGGATGCCTTCCGGGGCATCCCCAAGCTTTGACTTTTTGGTGTCCTTGGATTATCTTGGGAGTGCCATGGGCATCAACAAGCTTAGGCTCTTGCCACTCCTTGTTCCGTAATCCATCAAAAGAATTCACCCAAAACTTGAAAACTTCACAACACAAAACTCAACAGAAATCTCGTGAGCTCCGTTAGAGAAAGAAAACAAAAGACTACTTCAAAGTACTGTAATGAACTCATTCTTTATTTATATTGGTCTTAAACCTACTGTATTCCAACTTCTCTATGGATTATAAACTATTTTACTAGCCGTAGATTCATCAAAATAAGCAAATAACACACGCCCGTTTTTGGCTCCTGTTCTGATCGTTTGGGGGTATGTAGGTATATATAGGAGGAAGGAGTACGTCGGTGGAGCAACAGGGGGCCCACGAGGCAGAGGGGCGCGCCCTCTTTTGTTCCTTGGAGCAGGGTCCAAGTCTCCTGGATCATGTTCGGTGAGAAAATAACGTTCCCGAAGGTTTCATTCCGTTTGGACTCCGTTTGATATTTTGTTTCTTCGAAACACTGAAATAGGCAAAAATCAGCAATTCTGGGCTGGGCCTCCGGTTAATAGTTAGTCCCAAAAATAATAGAAAAGTGGAAAATAAAGCCCAATATAGTCCAAAACAGTAGATAAAGTAGCATGGAGCAATCAAAAATTATAGATACGTTGGAGACGTATCAGGCATCCCCAAGCTTAATTCCTGCTCGTCCTCGAGTAGGTAAATGATAAAAAAAGAATTTTTGATGCGGAGTGATACTTTGGCATAATTTCAATGTAAATCTTCTGAATTGTGATATGAATATTCAAATTCGAAAGATTCAAGACAAAAGTTCATATTGACATAAAAATAATAATACTTCAAGCATACTACTCAAAGCAATCATGTCTTCTCAAAATAGCATGGCAAAAGAAAGTTCATCCCTACAAAATCATATGGTTAGGCTATGCTTCATTTTTGTCATACAAAGATGTTCCCAACTTCTATACCCCCGATGACAAGTGAAGCAATTGTTTCATACTTAAATAATCTCAAACTTTTTCAACCTTCACGCAATACATGAGCGTGAGCCATGGATATAGCACTATGGGTGGAACAGAATATGATGATGGGGATTGTGTGGAGAAGACAAAAAAGGAGAAAGTCTCACATTGACGAGGATAATCAACGGGCTATGGAGATGCCCATCAATTGATGTCAACATGAGGAGTAGGGATTACCATGCAACTGATGCACTAGAGCTATGAATGCTCAACAAAAGAAAACTAGTGGGTGTGCATCCAACTCGCTTGCTCATGAAGACCTTGGGCATTTGAGGAAGCCCATTGTAGGAATATACAAGCCAAGTTCGATAATGAAAAATTCCCACTAGTATAAAAAGACAACTTATGAGACTCACTACATGAAGAACAAGGTGCTACTTTGAAGCACAAGTGTGGAAAAAGAGATAGTAGCATTGCCCTTTTTTTGGGCCTTTCTTTTTTTTCTTTTGTCCTTTCTCTCTTTTTTTGGGCAATGCTCTAATAATGATGATCATCACACTTCTATTGATTACAACATAAGGATTACAACTCGAAACTTAGAACAAGATATGACTCTATATGAATGCCTCCGGCGCTGTACCGGGATGGTGCAATGAATCAAGAGTGACATGTATGAAAAATAATGCATGGTGGCTTTGCCACAAATACGATGTCAACTACATGATCATGCAATGGCAATATGACAAAAGTAATGTATGTCATGAATATGATGATGGAAGTTGCATGGCAATATATCTCGGAATGGCTATGGAAATGCCATGATAGGTAGGTATGGTGGCTGTTTTCAGGAAGATATAAGGAGGTTTATGTGTGATAGAGCGTATCGTATTACGGGGGTTTGGATGCACCGGCGAAGTTTGCACCAACTCTCAAGGTGAGAAAGGGCAATGCACGGTACCGAAGAGGCTAGCAAAGGCAGAAAGGTAAAAGTGCGTATAATCCATGGACTCAACATTAGTCAAAAGAACTCATGTACTTATTGCAAAAATTTAGAAGTCATCAAAAATCAAGTACTACGTGCATGCTCCTAGGGGGATATATTGGTAGGAAAAGACCATCACTCGTCCCCGACCGCCACTCATAAGGATGCACAAGCCAGGTACACTTCATGTTTCAAATTTGTTACACAACTTTAACCATACCTGCATGCTACGGGACTTGAAAACTTCAACACACGCATTCTTTGAATTCATAATTACTCAACTAGCACGACTTTGATATTATCACCTCCAAATCTCAAAACAATTATCAAGCATCAAACTTATCTTAGTATTCAACACACTCAAAAGAAAGTTTCACATATCTTGAATACCAAGTATATTAATATTAAGCAAATTACCATGCTATTAACGACTCTCAAAATAATCTAAGTGAAGCATGAGAGATCAATAGTTTCTTTAAAACAAATCCACCACCGTGCTCTAAAAGATTTAAGTGAAGCGCTAGAGCAAAAATTATCACGCTCAAAAGATATAAGTGAAGCACTATGAGCAAACCTACCAAGCTCAAAAGATATAAGTGAAGCACATAGAGTATTCTAGCAAATTCCAATTCATGTATGGCTCTCTCAAAAAGGTGTGTACAGCAAGGATGATTGTGGTATACTAACAAGCAAAGACGCAAATAATACAAGACGCTCCAAGCAAAACACATATCATGTGGTGAATAAAAATATAGCTCCAAGTAAATTACCGATGGAAGTAGACGAAAGAGGGGATGCCTTCCGGGGCATCCCCAAGCTTTGAATTTTTGGTGTCCTTGGATTATCTTGGGGGTGCCATGGGCATCCCCAAGCTTAGGCTCTTGCCACTCCTTGTTTCATAATCCATCAAAAGAATTCACCCAAAACTTGAAAACTTCACAACACAAAACTCAACAGAAATCTCGTGAGCTCCGTTAGAGAAAGAAAACAAAAGACTACTTCAAAGTAGTGTAATGAACTCATTCTTTATTTATATTGGTGTTAAACCTACTGTATTACAACTTCTCTATGGATTATAAACTATTTTACTAGCCATAGATTCATCAAAATAAGCAAACAACACACACAAAACAGAATCTGTCAAAAACAGAACAGTCTGTAGCAATCTGTAACTAACACAAACTTCTGGAACTCTAAAAATTCTACCAAAATAGGAAGTGCTGGAAAATTTGTTTGTTGATCATAATAAAAAAGAATCAACGCAATAGCACATTCCTGTGATTTAACAAAATTATATCCGTGCGTGCAAAGTTTCTGTTTTTCAGCAGAATCAAATCAACTATCATCGTAGGTTATCCTATAGGTTCTACTTGGCACAAACAGGAATTAAAACATAAAACCAGATCCAAACAGAGGCTAGATGGATTATTTATTCCTAAACAGAAGCAAAAACAAAAAACACAAAATAATATTGGGTTGCCTTCCAACAAGCGCTATCGTTTAACGCCCCTAGCTTGGCATAAAAGCAAGGATAGATCTAGGTATTGCCATCTTTGGTAGGCAATCCATAAGTGGATCTCATGATAGATTCATATGGTAATTTTATTTTCTTTCTAGGTAAGTGTTCCATGCCCTTCTTTAAGGGAAATTGGAATCTAATATTCCCTTCCTTCATATCAATAATTGCACCAATAGTTCTAAGGAAAGGTCTACAAAGAATAATAGGACATGAAGGATTACAATCTATATCAAGAACGATAAAATCTACGGGCACATAATTCCTATTTGAAAAAGTAAGAACATCATTAATTCTTCCCATAGGCTTTTTAATAGTGGAATCCGCAAGATGCAAGTTTAGAGAGCAATCATCAAAGTCACGGAAATCTAGCAAATCACACAAAGTTTTTGGTAATAGTAAAGACACTAGCACCCAAATCACACAAAGCATGAAACTCATAATCTTTAATTTTAATCTTGATAGTAGGTTCCCACTCATCATAGAGTTTTCTAGGGATAGAAACTTTCAACTCGAGTTTTTCTTTATAAGATTGCATCAAGGCATCAACAATGTGTTCGGTAAAGGTCTTATTTTGACTATAAGCATGAGGAGAATCTAGCACGGATTGCAACAAGAAAATACAACCAATTAAAGAGAAATTTTCATAATTAAATTCCTTGAGATCCAAAATAGTGGGTTTAGCAACATCTAGGTTTTTATTTCTTTCAATCCTACTTTCATCAATTTCATCATCAAGATCTAGAAACTCCGAATTCTTAGAATGCCTTCTAGTTAAAGGAAGATCATATTCAGTTTCATCAAGTTTCATGTTGCAAAACAAAGATTTAATGGGGGATACATCAATAACTTTTAGATCTTCATCTTGATTTTCATAGGAATTAGAGGAACACGCTTTAATAAAGGCATCTTTAGAAGCACACATCCTAGCGGTTCTCTCTTTGCACTCATCAATGGAAATTCTCATGGCTTTGAGAGACTCATTGATATCATGCTTGGGAGGAATAGATCTAAGCTTTAAAGAATCAATTTCAAGATAAATTCTATCAACGTTCCTAGCCAAATCATCAACTTTAAGCAATTTCTCTTCAAGCAAAGCATTAAAATTCTTTTGTGAATTCATAAACTCTTTAACACTACTCTCAAGTTCAGAGGGCATCTTATTAAAATTTCCATAAGAGTTGTTGTAGGAATTTCCATAATTATTAGAAGGATTACTAGGATAAGGCCTAGGATTAAAATTCCCTCTATACGCGTTGTTTCCAAAACTATTCCTACCAACAAAATTCACATCCATAGATTCATTATTATTCTCAAGCAAAGTAGATAAAGGCATATCATTGGGATCAAGAGGAGTATTTTTATTAGCAAACATCTTCATAAGTTCATCCATCTTTTCACTCAAAACATTGATTTCTTCTATAGCATGCACTTTTTTACTAGAAAATCTTTCGGTGTGCCATTGAGAATAATTAGCCATAATATTATCAAGCAATTTTGTAGCATCTCCTAACGTAATTTCCATAAACGTGCCTCCCGCGACCGAATTTAAAAGATTTCTAGAAGCAAAATTCAATCTGGCATAAAAATTTTGTATGATCATCCATAAGTTCAAACCATGAGTAGGGCAATTGTGAAGCATCAATTTCATTCTTTCCCAAGATTGGACAAAATGCTCATGATCAAGTTGTTTAAAATTCACAATATCATTCCTAAGAGTGATGATCTTAGAGGGAGGAAAATACTTAGAGATAAAAGCATCTTTGCACTTGTTCCAAGAATCAATACTATTTTTAGGCAAAGACGAAAACCAAACTTTAGCACGATCTCTAATTGAAAATGGAAATAACTTCAATTTGACAATATTGTTATCCATATCTTTCTTCTTTTGCATATCACACAAATCAACAAAATTGTTTAGATGAGTAGCGGCATCTTCACTAGGAAGGCCGGCGAATTGATCTTTCATAACAAGATTCAGCAAAGCGGTATTGATTTCACAAGACTCATCATTATTAAGAGGAGCAATCGGAGTACTAAGGAAATCATTATTATTGGTATTCGAGAAGTCACACAATTTGGTATTATCTTGCGCCATGGCAACAAGTAATCCAACACACAAGCAAACAGAAAGGCAACGGAAAAAGGCAAACGGGAAAGAAAAGAGGAGATTGGGAAAGAGAGGGCGAATAAAACGGCAAGGGTGAAGTGGGGAGAGGAAAACGAGAGGCAAATGGCAAATAATGTAATGCGAGAGATAGGGATTGTGATGGGTACTTGGTATTGTTGACTTGCTTGCATAAGCCTCCCCGGCAATGGCGCCAAAAATTCTTCTTGCTACCTCTTGAGCACTGTGTTGGATTTCCCCGAAGAGGAGAGGATGATGCAGCAAAGTAGCGTAAGTATTTCCCTCAGTTTTTGAGAACCAAGGTATCAATCCAGTAGGAGACCACGCACAAGTTCCTCGTACCTACACAAAACGATAGCTACTCGCAACCAACGCGATTAGGGGTTGTCAATCCCTTCATGGTCACTTACAAGAGTGAGATCTGATAGAGATGATAAATAATATTTTTGGTATTTTTGATAGATAGATGCAAAATGAAAAGTAAAAAACAAAGCAAGTAATAAAGGGACAGAGATTGATATGATGATAATAGACCCGGGGGCCATAGGTTTCACTAGTGGCTTCTCTCAAGAGCATAGATATTCTAAGGTGGGTGAACAAATTACTGTTGAGCAATTGACAGAATTTAGCATAGTTATGAGGATATCTAGGTATGATCATGTATATAGGCATCACGTCCGAGACAAGTAGATCAAAACGATTCTGCATCTACTACTATTACTCCACTCATCGACCGCTATCCAGCATGCATCTAGATTATTAAGTTAAAAACAGAGTAACGCCTTAAGCAAGATGACATTATGTAGAGGGATAAATTCATGCAATATGATAAAAACCCCATCTTGTTATCCTTGATGGCAACAATACAATACGTGCCTTGCTGCCCCTTCTGTCACTGGGAAAGGACACCGCAAGATTGAACCCAAAGCTAAGCACTTCTCCCATTGCAAGAAATACCAATCTAGTTGGCCAAACCAAAAGGATAATTCGAAGAGACTTGCAAAGATAAATCAATCATACATAAAAGAATTCAGAGAAGATTCAAATATTATTCATAGATAAACTGGATCATAAACCCACAATTCATCGGTCTCAACAAACACACCGCAAAAAGAAGATTACATTGAATAGATCTCCACGAGAGAGGGGGAGAACATTGTATTGTGATCCAAAAAGAGAGAAGAAGCCACCTAGCTACTAGCTATGGACCCGAAGGTCTGAAGTAAACTACTCACACTTCATCGGAGGGGCTATGGTGTTGATGTAGAAGCCCTCCGTGGTGGATGCCCCCTCCGGCGGAGCTCCGAAACAGGCCCAAGATGGGATCTCGTGGATACA
Organism: Triticum dicoccoides; assembly: GCF_002162155.2. NCBI lineage: Eukaryota > Viridiplantae > Streptophyta > Magnoliopsida > Poales > Poaceae > Triticum > Triticum dicoccoides. The sequence goes on along the minus strand of NC_041383.1, from coordinate 394,675,226 downwards.
GAAGGTTGCGGCAGTGGAATTAGGTTTTTGGCTCCTGTTCTGATCGTTTGGGGATACGTAGGTATATATAGGAGGAAGGAGTATGTCGGTGGAGCAACAGGGGGCCACGAGGCAGGGGGGCGCGCCCTCGGGGGGGGGGGGCGCCCCCCACCCTCGTGACCGCCTCTGTTATGTCTTGGAGTAGCGTCCAAGTCTCCTGGATCACATTCGGTGAGAAAATCACGTTCCCGAAGGTTTCATTCCGTTTGGACTCCGTTTGATATTCCGTTTCTTCGAAACACTAAAATAGGCAAAAAAACAACAATTCTAGGTTGGGCCTCCGATTAATAGGTTAGACCCAAAAATAATATAAAAGTGGAAAATAAAGCCCAATATGGTCCGAAACAGAAGATAAAGTAGCATGGAGCAATCAAAAATTATAGATACGTTGGAGACGTATCACCTCCTGATCCCGATATCCCGACACAGGTAGTAAAGGTAAATTCTCTCTATAGATATGATAAAGCTGAAGTCCCTCCTACTAAAATTGCTAGTCAGTGCTTGGATGAGTTTGATGACTTTATGTTTAAGCAAGATGACTTTAATGCTTATTTTGGTAGACAATTAAAACAGAATACCATTATGATTAAACGCTTGGGTGATTTTATGGCTAATATTAGTGGTGAACTTAAACTTGTTAGCAAACATGCTTCTATGGTTACCACTCAAGTAGAACAAGTACTTAAAGATCAAAAAGAAGTGCTTGATGAAATGAATAGTAAGAAAAATGATTATGCTGTTAGAGTGGCTACTAGAACTGGTAGAATGACTCAGGAACCTTTGTATCCTGAAGGCCACCCTAAGAGAATCGAGCAAGATTTTCAGAGAAATAATATTGATGTACCTAGTTCTTCTAAAAGGAAGAAAAATAAAAATGATAGGACTTTGCAAACTTCTAGTGAACCTATTGCTGAACCACCTGAGAATCCAAATGATATCTCTATGTCTGATGCTGAAACACAATCTGGTAATGAACATGAACCTAGTGAAAATATTAATGATGATGTTCATGATGATGCTCAACCTAGTAATGATAATGATGTAGAAGTTGAACCTGCTGTTGATCTTGATAACCCACAATCAAGGAATCAAAGTTATGATAAAAGAGACTTCGTTGCTAGGAAACATGGTAAAGAAAGGGAACCATGGGTTCAGAAACCCATGCCTTTTCCTCTGAAACCATCCAAGAAAAAGGATGATGAGGATTTTGAGCGCTTTGCTGAAATGATTAGACCCATCTTTTTGCGTATGTGATTAACTGATGTGCTCAAAACAAATCCTTATGCTAAGTATATGAAGGATATCATTACTAATAAAAGAAAGATACCGGAAGCTGAAATTTCCACCATGCTTGCTAATTATACTTTTAAGGGTGGAATACCAAAGAAACTTGGAGATCCAGGAGTACCTACTATACCATGCTCCATTAAGAGAAATTATGTTAAAACTGCTTTATGTGATCTTGGAGCCGGTGTTAGTGTTATGCCTCTCTCTATATCGTAGACTTGACTTGAATAAGTTGACACCTACTGAAATATCTTTGCAAATGGCTGATAAATCAACTGCTATACCTGTCGGTATTTGTGAGGATGTGCCTGTTGTAGTTGCAAACGTTACTATTTTAACGGACTTTGTTATTCTTGATATTCCCGAGGATGATAGTATGTCTATTATTCTTGGAAGACCTTTCCTTAATACTGCAGGGGCTATTATTGATTGCAACAAAGCCAATGTCACTTTTCATGTTAATGGTAATGAGCACACGGTACACTTTCCGAGGAAACAACCTCAAGTTTATAGTATCAACTCTATTGGGAAAATTCCATCGATTATATTTGGAGGTTTTGAATTTACTCTCCCTACATTCAAGAAAAAGTATGATATTCTTATTATTGGGGATTTTCATATCCTTGTTGAGGTAACTTAGTGTTATTTGAAATTTCTCCGGTTCCGTGCTATTCGGAATGAGTTTGTTAACAAGACTTGATCAACCTTGTTAGTGGGTTCATTTTGATGATCACGAGAAGGATGAAACTAGAAGCACAACCTTCTCTACCCTCTTTATATTTTCTGTTATTTAGTAGAAATAAAGTAAAACAGTATTTTTTCTGTCTGTTTCCTGACTTATCCGTGCAATATAAAAATATCCCGAAAATAAAAGTCCTGAGAATGCCATGACAATTTAATATGATTTTTTCGGGAATATTTGAGGATTTACTGTGCAAAAATTACCGCGGGGGGAGCTGCCACGTGGCCACGAGGGTGGAGGGCGCGCCCTACCCCCCTGGGCCCATGATGGCCCTCCTCCACTTATCCCTGCTCCCATCTTCTTCCTCTGCCTCACACAAACACAAAAAACCAACTCAAGCACGAGTTCCAGCCCCTGTTGCTGTGATTTTTGATCTCCTTGCTCAAAGCACCTCTCGCAAAACTGCTTGGGGAGATTGTTCCTTGGTATGTGACTCCTCCATTGGTCCAATTAGTTTTTGTTCTAGTGCTTTATTCATTGCAAATTTGTGCTGCATAGGTGACCATGTTCTTGAGTTTGCATGTCAAATTTATATGGTTCCAAGTAGTTCTAATGCTTTATATAGGCTCTAGGCACTTTTGGGAGTTGTTGCTATCAATTTTATTGAAGTTGGTTCACTTTTATTTGAAGTTACTAAAAATTTCAGATTATTTCAGAAAATAATTAAGAGACTTTAAAGGGGCTCGTCGAGCCGAAGCTCGAAGGAAAAACAAAAGGAAGAAGAGCAGAAGCCCAAATTTAATTTGCCTCGCACCGCGAAGGTCCGGCCGTGTGAATGGCCTTCGATGAATTCTTGAGGAGAGACAGGATTTATGAGGATTTCTTTTTATTGATTTAGAATGCTGGCCTCACCGACTTCCTCCGCGACCAACGTCATCAGTATCTCTTACTCACAAATACTTTTGTGCAAAACTTCTACTTTTTCCCTAAGAAATCACCTCTATCAGTAGAGTTTCATTTATATGACGTTGTTAAGGAGATGCCATTAGCTGAATTTTGCGAGGTTTGCAAAATATCCTTTGAGGGCACCTTGGATGAACCACACCGTAACGAAGTAGAAGCTTTTATTAACACTATCACTATGGGAGAAACCAGGAAGGTTTCTGATGCAAGGATTACAGCATACATTTTCATGTTTTACGCTACTTTGCCTTATTTGCTAGTCGTTGCTTGATTGGACGCGGGAACTGTGGAAACCTTAGTGTTCCTGATATTATTATTTTGTTCCATGGTTTACACCGCAATAACTCTGTTAGTATGGGTGGAATTGTTGCTAGACGGTTAAGTTTGAACCGTACTAAGGGCCCTATCTTTGGAGGCATTTATGCTTCGCGCCGAGCTGAATATTTTGAAATACCTATTAGGCATGAGGAGAAAGAAGAAACATCATTGCCCCGTGCTTATTTAGATTATAAGAGTATGCTAGCGCATGACTTTCTTGTTAAGAGTCGTGAAGGGGAGCTCAAATATAAATTATACTTTGATAAACATCACCCTGAGACTATTACTCTGCCTGCTCCTTCTTTGTTTAACTTGTCTGCAGGTCCTCACATCGTTCCGTGGGTGGCCGTTCAAGCCTATCGGAATCCTACACCAGCCCCAGAACCGGAGCGACAAGATGAGCCTCCACGATAGTCTGTTTATTCTTGGGATCCAGAGGTGGTTGCCAGCCAGTGGCAGTCAGAGTCCTCTTCATCATAGTATGATCCCAACTATTCTGCATCGCAGTATGACCCCAGCTTCACCTACGGGTATCCGATAGGCTATCCCTGGCAGTAGACCAACTTAGGCCAAAAGCCTAAGCTTGGGGGAGTACGTATTTCCCACAAACATTACATTCATGTTCACACACACTCATTGCTAGATGTCGGTGCTCATACTCTTTCACTGTAATATCCATGCTAGTTTATTTTCTTTTTCCTGCTTTCTTCTTGTGTGTTTAATAAACCTTAAGAAAAAACCAAAAAAATTATTAGTAGTAGTTTATCTCTTTGCTGTAGTAATTAAAAAGTAAACCCAAAAATATTTCCCGTTCTTCTTTTCCTTGTTGGGAGCTTTCCCGTGTAAATAGTTTTTATTTCTTTTCTTTTGTTTGGGGTTCAGTAGGAGAAGACCATGATTAAATTGTTGAAGTGGCTCTTATATGCATCATTGTTGATTTAACCAAGAGACCATATTGCCTTGTCTTCTCCTGTCTATTGAATGCTCGCAGATTCCAGCTTAGTCAAATGCATGTGCACTCTTATTATTATACACATCGTCCGGTCATGCAAGTGAAAGGCAATAATGATGATATATGATGGACTTATTGGGATGAGGAAAGCTGGTATGAACTCGACCTCTCTTGTTTTTGTAAATATGATGATTCATCATTCCTGAGTCAGCTATTATGAAGTAAACATATTTGCAATGACATTTAGAGATTATAGTTGCTTGTGCCATGCTTGATTAGCTATGAGTTATAATGGTTTACCTTGCGTGCCAACATGCTATTAGAATGATTATGATGTGGTATGATGGGATGGTATCCTCCTTTAAATGAATTGAGTGACTAGACTTGGCACATGTTCACGCATGTAGTTGAATCAAATCAACATAGCCTTCCTGATATTTATGTTCATGGCAGATTATATCCTACTCATTCTTGTACTCGGTGTGAATTAATTTTAATGCATGTTTACGACTGTTGTCGCTCTCTTAGTTGGTCGCTTCCCAGTCTTTTGCTAGCCTTCACCTGTACTAAGCAGGAATACTGCTTGTGCATCCAAACTCCTTAAACCCCAAAGCTGTTCCATATGAGTCCACTATACCTACCTATATGCGGTATTTACCTGCCGTTCCAAGTAAATTTTTATGTGCCAATCTCTAAACCTTCAAATAAACATCATGTTTTGTATGCTCGAGCAGCTCATGTTTCAACTAGGGCTGCCTATATCTTCCATGCTAGGTGGGTTATTATCAAGAGGAGTGGACTCTGCTCCTCATTCACGAGAAGGGCGGGTACCCGGGATGCCTAGTCCCATGATCCAAAAAGATCAAAGCAAATCAAAATAATTAAACAAAACTCCCCCAGGGTTGTTGTATGTTGGAGGCACTCGTTGTTTCGAGCAAGCCATGGATTGATGCTTGTTGGTGGTTGGGGGAGTATAAACCTTTACCATTCTGTTTGGGAACTGCCTATAATGCATGTAGTATGGAAGATACAGCCATCTCATAGTTGTTGCATTGACAGCAAAAGTATGACGCTCAAAATGTTATTCAATCTCTATTTTAAAATCGAGCTCTAGCACCTCTACAAATCCCTGCTTCCCTCTGCGAAGGGCCTATCTATTTACTTTTATGTTGAGTCATCACCCTTCTTATTAAAAGCACCCGCTGGAGAGCACACTGTCGTTTGCATTCATTATTACTGGTTTATATTTGGTATGACTTGACTGGATCTCTTTTACCATGAATTACAATGTTTAGTCGGTCCTTGATCTTTAAAGGTTCTCTGCATTTATGTTTTGCGGTCTCAGAAAGGGCTAGCGAGATACCATTTTGTTATATCACGTTATGATTATTTTGAGAAAGTGTTGTCATCCGAGTTTTATTATTATGGCTCGCTAGCTGATTATGCTATTGATATGAGTAATTGTGAGACCTATGTGTTATTGTTAGTATGGTTAGTTCATAATATTTGCTGAAACTTGAATGCTGGCTTTTCATGTTACAACAACAAGAGCAAACAGAGTTCGTAAAAGTTTTTTCTTTTTCTCTTTCAGTTTGTCAACTGAATTGCTTGAGGACAAGCAAGGGTTTAAGCTTGAGGGAGTTGATACGTCTCCGTCGTATCTACCTTTCCAAACACTTTTGCCCTTGTTTTGGACTCTAACTTGTATGATTTGAATGGAACTAACTCGGACTGACGCTGTTTTCAGCAGAATTGCCATGATGTTGTTTTATGTGCAGAAAACAAAAGTTCTCGGAATGACCTGAAACTCCACGGAATATCTTAGAATAAATAATAAAAAATCCTTGCCAAAGATGAATACTAGGGGGCCCACACCCTGTCCATGAGGGTGGGGGGCGCCCACCCTCCTGGGCATGCCCCCTACCTCGTGGGCCCCCTGGAGACCCTCCGACGCCAACTCCAACTCCATATATTGGCTTTCGAGAGAAAAAATCAGAGAGAAGAAATCATCACGTTTTATGATATGGAGCCGCCGCCAAGCCCTAATCTCTCTCCGGAGGGCTGATCTGGAGTCCATTCGGGGCTCCGGAGAGGGGGATTCGTCACCGTCATCATCATCAACCATCCTCCATCACCAACTTCATGATGCTCACCGCCGTGCGTGAGTAATTCCATCGTAGGCTTGTTGGACGGTGATGGGTTGGATGATATTTATCATGTAATCAAGTTAGTTTTGTCAGGGTTTGATCCCTAGTATCCACTATGTTCTGAGATTGATGTTGCTATGACTTTGCTATGCTTAATGCTTGTCATTAGGGCCCGAGTGCCATGATTTCAGATCTGAACCTATTATGTTTTCATGAATATATGTGAGTTCTTGATCCTATCTTGAAAGTCTATAGTCACCTACTATGTGTTATGATCCGGCAACCCCGAAGTGACAATAATCGGGACCACTCCCGGTGATGACCATATTTTGAGGAGTTCATGTATTCACTATGTGCTAATGCTTTGTTCCGGTTCTCTATTAAAAGGAGGCCTTAATATCCCTTAGTTTCCAATAGGACCCCGCTGCCACGGGAGGGTAGGACAAAAGATGTCATGCAAGTTCTTTTCCATAAGCACGTATGACTATATTCGGAATACATGCCTACATTATATTGATGAATTGGAGCTAGTTCTGTGTCACCCTATGTTATGACTCTTACATGATGAACCGCATCCGGCATAATTATCCATCACTAATCCGGTGCCTACAAGTTTTCCATATACTTGTTCTCGCTTATTTACTTTTACTTTGCTACTGTTACAATCACTACAAAATACCAAAAACATTACTTTTGCCGTCTTTAATTTTGTTACCGTTACCACCATTATCATATTACTTTGCTACTAAACACTTTGCTGCAGACACTAAGTTTCCAGGTGTGGTTGAATTGACAACTCAGCTGCTAATACTTGAGAATATTCTTTGGCTCCCCTTGTGTCGAATCAATAAATTTGGGTTGAATACTCTACCCTCGAAAACTGTTGCCATCCCATATACTTGTGGGTTATCAAGAATGCAGAAGGTAATGTGGTCTCGGATCACCAACAACTAGCTGGCATGTTTTGGTCTGATTTTAATCAGCGAATGGGCAATGCAAAAGGAATCCGCATGGGTTTTGATTTGGACACCTTAATTGCGCGTGTTGATGGCCTTGAGGATTTATCCCAACCTTTCTCTGATTCTGAGGTTGAATCTGTCATTAAGAACATGCCACCGGATTGTGCTCCTGGTCCCGATGGTTTTTCTGGTCTATTCTTAAAGAAGTGTTGGCCAATCCTAAAGGAGGATTTCATGCAACTTGTGAAGGAGTTCTATGAGGGGAGATGCAACCTGGAATGTCTTAACACTTCATTAATTACTCTGATCCCCAAAAAGTTGAGCCCTGAAGTTGTCGGAGACTTTTGGCCCATCTCGTTGACCAACACGTGCTTGAAGTTTTTAACTAAGCTGCTCGCTAACCGCCTTCAGAAAGTGATACTCAGATGCATCCACCGCAATCAGTATGGTTTTCTTCGGTGTCATTCTATTCAAGATTGCCTGGCCTGGTGTTTTGAGTATACACACCAATGCAAAGCCTCGAAGTGACACATCGTCCTCCTTAAGCTGGATTTCACGAAGGCCTTCGACACAATTGAGCATGAACTTATTCTCAGAATTTTACAATGCAAGGGTTTTGACTCCCGGTGGACTGGATGGATCAATAGCATATTGTCTACGGGATCTTCTTCTGTGCTTCTCAACGGTGTGCCGGGCAATCACTTTGTTTGCAAAATGGGCGTGCGTCAGGGGGATCCTCTCTCACCGTTGCTCTTTGTGATTACGGTTGATTTATTGCAATATGTAGTCAACGAGATGTGCTCCAGGGACAATCTCTCACTGCCAATCCCAACCAGCTCCAGCGACTACCCGATTGTACAATATGCCGACGACACTTTAATTGTTCTGCCTATGATCGATGATCAACTTATTGCTTTCAAGGAGATGCTTGACACATTTGCGGCGTTAACAGGATTACGTGTAAACTTTAGTAAGTCTTCGCTCATTCCAATAAACATGACTGATGCGGAAGGTGCTAGGGTGGCTTCTTTGCTCGGATGTGATGTTGGGTCAATGCCATTCACGTATCTAGGATTGCCAATGGGAACTTCTAGGCCAACAATCTATGATCTGCTGCCTCTGGTTGATCGTGTTGAGCGACGCTTATCTGCTTCCTCATGCCTGCTAAATCAAGGAAGCCGACTACAACTTCTATAGTCGGTGTTGTGCTCCATGCCAATATACTTCTTGTGTACCTTATCTCTTCCCAAGGGCATTTTCTATGGAGAGGCAACATGGATAACCCACGTCAATCATTGGCTGCTTGGGATTTAGTCTGTCACCCTAAGAAATTCGGTGGTTTGGGTGTTCTTAACTTGGGCATTCAAAATGAGGCTTTGTTACTAAAGCATCTCTTCAAGTTTTATAATAAAGTGGACGTGCCTTGGGTATCATTAATTTGGGACACTTATTATGCATCGTCACCACCCCAAAGCACCCAGAACTGTGGCTCCTTTTGGTGGTGTGATGTCATGCGTTTATATCCTAATTTCTGCAAGCTAGCTGTTCCACAAGTTCATGTTGGCGACACGGTACTTTTTTGGCGGGACCGTTGGCAGTTGGGAAATCGTGTTGTCCTTTTACACGACTGCTTCCCGAGGCTACATTCATTTGTAGTTGATGATGCAATCACTGTCAAGGAGTTTATGGAGCGGCCTGATGTCTTGGATCATTTCCATTTGCCTCTGTCACAGGAGGCCTACTCGGAATTCACACAGCTCCAGGCCCTGCTGCCTTTGATCAATCTGGATGGTGAGAGCAAAGACATTTGGATGTGGCCTTCGAAGTCTGGTGTTTTTATGTCAAAGATATACTATGACTCTTGCTTCTCACACCTAGTGGTTGACCCCATCTTCAAATGGATTTGGTAGTGTGCATGCACGCTCAAGTTCAAAGTGTTTGGCTGGCTTCTCTTAATGGATCGTTTGAACACTAAGGATATGATGCAACGTCGTCATTGGATCATCCAGGATGACACATGTGTACTATGCAACCTTGCACAACATGAGGATCGGGCTCATCTTTTCTTTGCTTGCAATTTTAGCCAAAGGGCTGGGAACTATCTTGGGATTTCTTGGTCCGTTCGACCGAACCAAACCACATACAAGATGGCTAAAACAGTTAGGAGGGATTTCAGTCATCCTTTCTTCACTGAGGTTTTCTTCACTGCTACTTGGAATATTTGGACACAAAGGAATGGGAAGATCTTCAGAAATGAGCAACCTTCTTTTAGAGCTTGGAGAAGGAACTTTATCCATGACATTTCTCTTCTGTCTCACAGGATTAGATGTAAATATAAAGATATTTTACTGTCTTGGATAGCTAACCTTTCTTAGACCCTTTTCTTGTAAGTGTCTTTTCTCTTTTCCTGTAAATTTGTAAACTTGTAACTATACTTCTTTTTTTAGTTATTAATAAAGGACTGTGAGGCTGTTGCCTTGCAGTAAATAGTCAAAAAAACATGTGATCTGATCACATATATATAATGTACCTGATACTTCGGATCAGACCAGTGTTTCACAAGGCCCCTCCAGTCTTCATCCGATATATTTTCCACTAGAGATGTTTGGGAAAGTTCACTGTTAGCCTTGCCTTCAAAGTGAGTTTTCCTCAAGTTATACCGATACTGTCGCAGAGTAGACATGAAAACATGGGTGCAAGCTTGTCTAGTTGCATCATCTTGGCTATCCAACTTGAACCTCATCTGTTGAAAATTATGGGAGTCTCATTATCAGCAACCTAGAAAGTATGGGACAGAGCAAGACGATATTACTAGTTTCCATACATAACCATATTTACAGATAAATGGTCGAGGAAGGTGTTGAACTGGGTTTCGTCTTTGTCATTCCTGTATTGAATCCATGTTGGGAGGATACGTACATGACACCTAACGGCAACCGCTGCCTCTGATACTAACTTGGATGACTCTGTAGCATCACGTGGCCTTTTTAAACCTGCCTCGAAATGGATCTCCATTCTTCCTCCTCTAGATTTAGTTAACCTATCGAGCAATATCCCTGATGTTTGTTTTCTCTTGCGCCTAGGTGCTAGTCCAACAACGAACATATGAAGTGTTAGTGTACATCAAACTGTGAGACTACATATAAAGAAGCATGCAACTGTAACTTGACTCCAGCAACTACCTTCTTGCTGTTGAAGCTCACAAGGTTCATCTGATATTGCCAACTCGTCTTTTGTCAAGAGTGCTTGGGAAGTAGTGTCAGGTGGCAAGGGAGCTTGGGAACGTGCTGCTAGCTCAGTTGACGCACGAGTAAGTTGTGCAGCTGGTAGTACCGTGGTAGGTGTTGCAAGAACTAGGGCTGTCTCTGCTTGTTTGGTGGCAGCTATTTGTTTCCGTTTGGCTTTTTTTGCAGCTCGTGTAGCATGGGATGCCGTTTTTGTAGAATTTTTCGCTGGACTTTGACCTTCTATTGCACCATCAGTACCAGCAGAATCTACAGGATTCATTCGCTTCTCATTCCCTGCCATTCTGTGTTTCTTCCTCTTTCTCTGTGCCATGTTAAGTCAAGACGACAAGAAAAACGAATAACAATTTAGTTCTTCAGAACAAATTGATGCGTGATGCAGACGAACTGAACTTTGATGTTAGACAACCACATGATAGGAGGATGTAATATGTATGAAAAACAGGACGGAAGAGATAACCAGAACTATGATGTGTAAACTAAGAAGAAGATATTTCACCAGGTTAGAAGCAATGCAATGGAAGGTAGACACCATATGAAAGATGCTACAAATATCGCTCTGCTAAGTTAACAGTGTCTCATCATAAATGGCGTTTAAACAAATGTGAAGCAGTACAAGAAATAAATCATATGCAAGATGCAAACAAGATCACACTACCATGTTAGAGGTCTCTCGTCATTAGTGCCATTGCATATTCATAGCATTGCATATTCACAGCTTATGATGTGTAAACTAAGGAGAAGGCATTTCAACAAATTAGAAGCAATGAAAGCTAGACACCATATGAAAGATGCAACGAATATCACTCTACCAAGTTAAAACTATCTCGTCAGAAGTGCCATTTCAACAAATTAGAAAAGAATGTGAGATGTAACCTATATCACACTCCGAAGTCAAACGTGTCTTATGATAAGTGATTGTTGCAGGTTACACAACAGTAGTAATTTGATGTAAGAACATGGTGTGATAGACAGATATTGTATGTTCTAGAAACAGGAACATGTGTCTTATTCAAGTATAATGTCTAAAGTAAGCAGATGGAATTCAACAAAACTAGAAGCAATACAAGCTAGACATCACACATAACATGCAACCACATATAACAGTGCCAAGTTAGAGGGAGCACCGGTGATGCTGCACGAGGGGAGACGTGCTCATCATAAACACGGCTTTGTTGAGTGTCTATGCATGTGTTGTCTTGGAAATCATCTTGGGGGTGTGGAGGAGTAGAAACTGTAGAGGCCCTCCGTTCGGAAGGAGCACCTTTATCCGCTGCCTTGCTAACTTCCTTCCGCTTTATTGATTTTGAATTGTCAAGTAAAATCGACAAGAAAAAGCAATAAAATTCTCTCTTCAGAACTTATTCATGCATGATACTAACAATCACTACTTTGATGTAGGCAAACACATGATACCAGGATGGAATATGTATGTAAAACAGGACGACATGGCATGTTCACAACTGTTTGTGTAAACTAAGCAGAAACCATTCCAGCAAATAAGAAGCAATGCAAGATAGACACCACATGAAAGATGCAACCAATATGACTCTGCCAAGTTAAAAGCGTCCCATCATAAATGGAATTTCAACAAATTAGAAGCAGCGCATGCTATAAATCATATGAAATATGCAACTAATATCACACTGCATATACTAAAGGTGTCTCGTCATATTGATTGATGTGGGATACAAAAAACAATAGTTTTATGTAAGGACATGCTTAATAGACGGATGTACTATGTACTAAATACAGGAAGGCATGTCACATTAACAGGTATAATGTATAAGCTAAGCAGACTAGGACATGCAGTTTAACCAGATTGGAAGAATTACAATCTAGACACCATATGTAACATGCAACCACATATCACGCTGCCAAGTTAGAGCAAGCACTTGCGATGCTAGTGTAGGGGAAATGCTATAATCAACTACAAAGCTACGTTCACTATCTTGATCTAGCATTTCTGTTTCTTGAGAATCACATCGGGAGGCTGACGCTGCATTCTTTAAATGAGGAGTAGTCCCCTTGCCTGCCTGCCTCATCATAAGTGATTGATGAGGCATACACAAGAACATTAGTTTGATGTAAGAACATGGTTAATACACAGATGTACTAGTATGTACCAAAAACAGAAAGACATGTCATATTCAAAGGTATAATGTGTAAGCTAAGCAGATGCAATTTAACCAAATTGGAAGCAATACAAGCTAGACATCTGGCTGGAGTGGTGAGCATGATCATCTAGGACCTGAGAGCCTGGTGGGAGGCGGGCTGCTTCGCCACCATCGCAGCTTTTTAGTTGGCTTCCAAGTGATGCCTATCTTTGTTGGGCTTGTCACTGGCTCGTCCAGTGCCCTGACTAGCTATTTGTCTTCTGGTGCTCACGGGATGGTGGTTCATGTAAAAAAATATCTTTCCTCATCAAGACCGACTTCGGCCTTTCGAATACAAGCTAGACACCATACGGAACATGCAACCACATATGACACGGCAAAGTTAAAGCAAGCACCTGGGATGGTGGTTCATTGCGAGCGAGGTCATCAACTCCAGAGCTACGTTTACCGTCTTCATCTGCTGACGCTGCACCCTTTATGGCGCTGTAACGTGTCGTGCATACCCGCAAAGAAAGCTGCGGCATCTTCTCTCTTTTCTTTGATGCTTCTCTTTTGGCAGACTCTGAAATACCGTTGCATAAAAACACAATAGTGAGAGTATGGGTGAAGTGTGTGCAGAACTAGTGCACTGTAAAAGTAGCAGATAGCAGGTGGCTGAAAAATAAATGACATGAGACATATGATAGCTCTACAACAGTGCATGGGAAACAAAATTAGATTCTACTCCGTATGATTTTGTAATATATGAGCACAAGAAATGCAGGTACTCCTCCAGCACACCACCGCATGTGGTCATATCTAAGATAACAGTCGACTGAAAATAAATAGGTCAGTCGATTTTTTTAATGAAGCGTCCGATCTATAAGGAACGGGCAGATGGCCTTCGTCTACCTCCCGCTAGTCACTGTTGATAATCTTTTTCGAACCGCCAGCAACCATCGGCCCAGACCCCTGCCTCTGCCGCCCCGCCCTCCCCTCGACCTCACACCACTGCCGTGCTTGGCAGCACCCCCAGGCCATCCCTTTAATCCCGTCCGACCTCCAGATCGGGCGCTAGTAGCTCTAGGCCGCACAAACCCCTAAGATAAACACCAAGGCGCTGCTTCCCCGGCGTAATAGGCGTACTAGCGCCTGTTACGCTGGGGAATGCTTCCGTTAATTGGGATCAACTGGCCAGAAATTGAAATTCAGGGGGGCGGCGGAACTCTAGCTAAGGTGAAATAGTATATGAGGAGAAACCTTGTGCATCGTGAGTTACTAGGAACATCTAGTATCTAGAAGAAGCGGTCAACTAGTGTCTTCTGTGGGATGAATACCATGCAAGCAAAGACGTAAGATTTCACGAATAAGGGAAGAGGAGTACCTTTTTCGGTTGCCGGTGTGGTCTCCTCCACATGTCGCACCGATCTTCTTCTTTTTACTGGGGAAACCGACGTTCTGGAGGGTGCAGGCTTGGACGAACCCATGGCCAAATTGTTGACTGTGTTGCCGTAGCCATATGTCGGTGGAGGGGAAGCAGATCCGAGGCGACGAAGGACGGCGTAGCAGGAACAACTCCGGTGCGGTGGAGGTGGCGAAGTTGGAGCGGCAGCGGTGAGGCGCAGGACGGCGTGGTTGAACTGGCTCGGGTATGGACGGCTCGGCCTTGGCTTCAACTACTAGCCGTGGAGCGTTGCGGTTGAGGTTGCGGTGGACGACGACGTCGAGGTGTCGGCTCCGACGTGATGGAGGAGGGCGGCAGTTGATGGGTGGGATGGGGTGGCGGACGGAGGACGCCGGGGTTTCGCGGCTGGTGGAGAGGTAGTTTTGGCGCCCACGGAGTACGAATGGGGAATCAGACGGGTGGGGGGGAACCATGTTTTGGTCTGGGACGCGCTTGTTTTTGGCCATTTTGAACAGAAGATGGGACGCGCTTGTTTGAAATTTGGGGAAAGTACAAACTTTGCCCCCCTCTTAAATTTCAGACCTACTGCGGGTCGGGGGTACAAAGGTAATCCCAGGTGTCCCAAATAGTGGGCGGGAGCGATTTCGGCCGCCCGCATGTGTGCTAAGGCGACCATTGTGTATGAATGTTTTTCGGAGGCGGTTGTGTGGCGTCTAGATGAAGCTACAAACCTACCCCGGTTTAGACCTTTGGACGTCGGGCCGGTAGGTTTCACGGGTCGGAGTTATTAGAAAAGTAATTTCCTTGTACTACCAAACATTGGTCTCACGCGGTTTCGGGCGAGTAGAGGCTCTTTTGGCGCTTCGTTCGAAATTTTGAAACACAAGCATTCACGTTCAGAGTACTCTTGAACTATGAAGATTAACCTAAATAGACAACGTTATATTTGACCTTGTATGTTTGAAAACCTCCTTAAGTTATCCGCTTCTTTTTGAAATTTTGACACTTGAAAATCCTATAACTACGATTATTTTGGAATGGAGGAGCTAAATTTGAATCTATTTTGTACACGACTACATATGCTATTATGTACAAAATCAGAGCAAAGATTGGTGCCCCCATAATTTAGGTATGGTTTACAAATGCCATGATATCAAATTCAAATAATTGGATGGACTTCATGTTGAATTCGATTTTTTAGACCACCTTAACTTGAATTCAAATGTATGCTAGTTCATATGTAGCTATTTATAATGTCCATTGTGTAACTTTCGTATGTATAATGTGCTTTACACACACAACATGAACTATACTCACGTTTATATTCGATTGCTAAAGCGATGCATTGTCTGGAGTTCAAAATACTAACTATGTGGATCAATTGTGTCGAATAATAACATAGACATGCTCAAATTCGATAGAATATAGATGTCTGATGGATCAATGGCCGCTCCTTATGCAAATTGCAAATATCATGATCCCATCCTAATATTTGGATACAATTTATATCTTTAATCAATGTGTAGAGCAGTCTTTTACGTGTAGTTTCACTCTCCATCGGTGGTCTCTCATACATGCTCACACACTCTCTCCCGAGGTGTCTTTCTTGCACACATGCTCTAGATATAACCCTCCCTCCCTCTCGTAACCATTTACAATTGTTTTCACTAACCTTTATCACAAGCACTCTTCCTCTCGCAAAAATACACAAGCACAATCCTCATCGACCCTTTCTATATACAGGACCTGCCTACGTGTCTCACATACGCACATTATCTTTACGCCTATCTCTCACGCATTGTCTCACACCTCTCTTCCTAATCGACGAGTATGATTCTAGCAGAGCATTCTGTAGGATGCCCCTTAAAGTTGGGTTGGGTGAATAGTAATATCAGAGATAAAGGGGTTACCTTAGTCCGAGAACCTAGGGTTACAAATCCTAGCCGGCTTTGTTAGTGGACACAGAGTCCTTCACAATTCTGCTATCCTTGTCTTGTATGACTAGTCATCCATGGGTCTTCCTAAATGTGTCATGGGCTGACCAATGTGGCGCAGGATGGAACCGAACGAAGGGCCTCACCTCGACCCACCGGACCTCATGCGGTGACACACCCTCTGCCCCCACGTCTCATTATCTTCTCACACCCACACATACCAACACAAACATCACACACACAGAAAATTTCTCCTGGTGCCTCTATTCCCTCCCCCCTTGCATATACACACTCAAGGGAATGGAATCTCTTGTCGTGATGTCATATTCGTCTCTCTCTCTCTCTCTGGACCACTCTCATTTCTCGTGCTATCTCTCCCACGCCCCCCCCCCCGTCGGACCCTCTATCCATGCATTTATCGAATATGTAATACACACACATACCTCTTTAGGCCCCGCCAAATGCATCAACTACACATTCACACATGTTACATCATGTACCCCATTGATCTAAAAAGCCCTCTCTTCACGTTTATTTCACATACAACATTCCTTTTGAATAAAGTGTGGCCAAAAAATTATTTTAGAGTTTCTACATATATACAACATTACAAAGTTATATGGAGGAGTACGAACGCTAATTTGCATTGCATGGTGCCCACAATGATATTTATTCCGCACTGTGAATTTGTATATTTTTATACCATATACAAAGTTAGTCATAATAAAGAGAAACGAAGAGCATCTCTCTCTCCATCGCATACCCCCTTGTACGCCCCTTTCACGTATGCACATAAAACTATCTCCAGGTCCTCTAAAAGTAAGCCCCCAGAAAATTCACACATGTTTCATCTTTCTCTTGCGATATATGCAATGACGATCATTGTATTTGAAGCGAAAGAATGATACGTACATTGGACTTCAGAATCCACTCATTACGGTCACCATTTACGTTTAGTGGTTATTATACAGTCATGGGCTCACCGTACAACTCTGTAGTTGCTCATGACATGACTAGTTGACCAGTTAAACGCTCCACGTGGCACCTCTAGTGTTGCATCACATTATCTCACTACCACCGTGCCCACCTGTCGACTTGTATCTACTCTACATCTACACTCTTATAAAATACACTCTTATAAAAAACAGAGTTGGTGATGATGGTGTGCCTGCCATCTTGCAATTTAGGCCGTCCGATTTATATCTGACGGACAGGAAAGAAACTATGGCAATTTTGCAAAAAGGTACCCACACACCTCTCCACATTTGCAAATAAGGCCTTCCCTCGTTCATACTTTTCTCTCACAAGATAAACTAGTCATACAAATGCATCTTGATGTTACGTGCAACGCACGGGCATCTTGCTAGTAAGAATGAAAACAAACAACAAAAATATATTTGGATGTTGGTTCGAAGTCATGACCGCGGGCACAGCAGACAAGGTGGCCTTGTATTGGTATGCTGAGCCATCTGTTTTAATACACAGGAGCTGGTGTGGTGATTATGCACACACACATGCATGCATGCACACGAACTGCATCCACGCAACACTCACACAAACACATGCACCCACGCACGCACGCAACACTCACACGTACACACGGATCCACGCACGCACGCAACACTCACACGCACACATGCATGCATGGATGCACACACCAGTACACCACATGACCAACACACACTCTCACGCTCAAGTGCTCAACCTACACGTGCATGCGCACACATCAGGCCATGACAAACACATACACAACCAGGTGATTCCCGCGCATGGGTTGGAGTCTTGTCGCGCCTACGTAAATTTGTGTTTATTTGACCTTTTCCCTATGCGAACTAATAGGTGGGACCCAGAAGGAACGTGGTCAATTTAACTAGTCAACATGGCGCCACGCAGACTATTTGGCCGGTCAACAGAGTTCAATCCGATGCTGAACCGTGAGCAAGTGACCGTATAATCACCGCAAAACGTATATAGTGACCGTAATCAGCTTATTCTGAAGTTCGGTGACCGTATTATGCTTTTCTCTCTGTAGGCCCTCCAAAACTACATCTCTACACGTTCTCGCATGTTACATCTAATAACTATGCAATACAACACTACTACTACACTCTAACACAATAAATCATATGTGTTTTTAGTTTTACTAGATATCATATTGTTACTTATAATTATTCAGTTTCCATACATTAAAATTGCCTTTGAAATGTATGGCCAGTATCATCTACAGCGCGGGAAAAATCCCGCCCTTTTCTGTTTAATCGGGTTTGTATCGATGGATCGTGCGAAACAGCAAAACTATAGTACTATACAGTACAAGTGACAGTTCACTGGGCCATCATGTCATCTACTCCTCCGTCGTAAGAGTGGAGCGCTCGCTTTCATAAATCTTCTAGTCCCTTTCACTGACATGTGGGACATCAAGCTACCGGGTCCACGTGCCATACCGGAATACTGAGCAGAGCAGCCGGGGTGAAGCACCCCAGTCATGGCACCGGCGTAGTAATAAGCAATGAGGCGTCAAATCACAAAGCTGCACCTTTCCTGCAGTTAAATTGGAGGGACGAAGTAATAATGCTAAAAAAAGAAGTTGGAGGGACAAAGCAACCATCATTTCACTCGTTGCTGAATCCCCTTCTCCCTCATCTTCTTCAACTTAACCACATCTTGCTTCTGTCGTTGTTCTGCCTCTTGTGGGACGCGGATCGGCTTGGTAAAGCACTGACACGTGGGACTGCATGTTAGCAAACCGCCAGGACAACGTCCTCCGAAAATAAGAAACCTCCCCCGCCATCCGCGCGGCAAATTCACCTCCTTTTTACTAATCTTGATTCTATAATTTTTTAGATCAATATAATTGAGATTTGTATAGATAGCACACAGGAGCAAAACCAAGTGGCACGGTTAAGGGCATCCACAATATGTAGCCAAATGTGAAAATAGCTTTTGGCATCGTGGGAACCATTGTGGACGGAGTTGCCAAAGCCAAAAAGATGGAACCGAAGCTCCCTGATTGATTGATTGAAGGAATAGAAAAATCCACCGTCTCTCCTCTTTCTCCCATGCTTGGACACATGTACTACAGTATAGAGCACAAAGTCTACTCCCCTGTCCCTTCTATCACAAATCACAAAGCAGTGAGGCATCAAATCACAAAAGCACGGACGAAGCAACCATCATTTCACTCTTCGCTGACTCCGCTTCTCCATCGTCTTCTTCGAGAAACCATCTCACCGCAGTAGTACTCGTAGTAGTACTAATCCTTTGTTCAACGGACTTCCTGCATGCAAATAAGGCGGTTGTCTCGGCTTGCAGGCGGCACTTGCGAACGACTTACCGTGGTCTCCCTCAATGGTGTTCTCCGTAGAACGCACTTCGCCAAACCACAAAAAAAAGATATTGTCGACGTCACCGCAATGGGGAAGGAAGTCAAATATAGTTACTACCTCCATTTTTTTGTACACAAGGCCAGTATATCAAAATTACAATTTGCAAAGGGCCACTAACACTAATCGAGACAAAATTGATGGGGTGAGCAACCAAGGACATTAATATCCCCTGCATGCATGCAGAAGTGAGAAGGTTGGTTTGCATGGCGCTGCATTAATCAAGCGATGAGGAGTGAGATGGTTAGCTCTTTGGTCTTTGGAGAAAAAAATACGCATTAATTGACATGTGAAACGAGGATTTGTATCGATTAAATCCCGCAAAGGAAAACCTCGCCTTTCTTTTTTAACATTAGTACTCCTAGTACGTACGTACTTATCCTGTTTGGGTCTAGGCCTTGCATTGCCAAACTTCGCCACACATTTTTGCCATGCTTGCCTAAATTTTTCAAAATGAGAAGGAGGTACACTTGCGGACGGCTGTCGCGGTCGCACCACACCCTCAGACGGTCGCTCCTGCATGCCGCGGTCGCACCACACCCTCACACAGTCGCTCCTGCACGCCGCAAACCCAACCTAGGGAACGCTCCCTCAGTGACACCTGATGTCGCATGTGAACAAACCAAACTCATCCATCCTATCACTGACACATAATTTTCGTTCATAGAGTATGTTTATCCAACCGCATGTTGGGGTATTAGTACGGCTCGTGCGGTGGTCTGTTGAGGAAGAAGAAGAAGTGAGGAAGAAGGAAAGAAGGGTTAGGAGACGAAGGATATTCATCCAACTGCCTGAAATGGTAGGCTGTCCCAAGTCAGGCGACTTGCATAACAAATATATGTTTTTACACAGCAAAAGATCCATAAAAAGAACAACATAAAGAAAAACTATCACTGCTCGTGGAAAGAGACGGCCTCGTCGTCTTTGGCTGCCGGCGCGAACCAGCCGTAGCTGCCGACGTGTGTCTCCGCACCGTGGTTGTCCTCGGCCTCCGGCTATGCGTTCAAGCGGAGCGTGTGGGCGCTCTGCACGGACGAGAGCATAGCCCGGTTCAAGTCGAGGACGTCCGGTTCCGCCTGCAGGAGGGCCTCGATGGCAGCGGCATCTGCGCGCTTTGCGTCGAGTCGAGCCTCCGCCGCGCGGTTCAAGTCCAGGACGTCCGGTTCCGCCTGCAGGAGGGCGTCGATGAGAGCGGCATCTGCGTGCTCTGCATCGAGTTGAGCCTCTGCCGCCCAGTTCAAGTCCAGGACGTCCGGTTCCGCCTGCAGGAGGGCCTCGATGGCAGCGGCATCCGCACGCTCCGCCTCAAGTTGAGCCTCCACCGCCCGGTTCACATCCACGACATCCGGTTCCGCCTGCAGGAGAGCCTCGATGGCAGCGGCATGCGCGCACTCCGTGTTGAGTTGAGCCTCTGCCTCCCGGTCCTCCTTTAGTATCGCCATGTTGAACCGCTGGTCCGCCTGCACCATGGGGGACTCGGACGCTGGCACGAAGTCGACATCCATCGTCTCATACCCGTCGGGGGCCTTCTGCACCGCGACCTCCGCCATGAACATTGGATCGGCTTCCTCCTCCTCGTAGCTTGGCTCCAGAGAACTCGGGGATTGGCCCGCCGCAAAGCGAGCTTGGGAACGGAGGTCTGTGGCGCCGACCGCCGCCGTGATTTCTACGCGGTGCTCCGGCATCAGCATCTTGTAGTAAGTGATCTTGCGGCGCACCATGGCTTTCCGGCGAACTAGGAGACGATCGAAAGGTGGGGGAATGGGCAGGAGATTTGGTGTGCTTTACGGCAGTGGCTGGCGTAGGCCGAGCAGCGAAGGTTTTGGTTTGAATAGTGGTTCCAGTGACGACCGGTCAATCAGTTTTGACTGTACATCGCTCTTGTCGCGTTCGCGTTGCAGCCCGGCACGCTGGACCCTCCACGTCGCTCACCAAATGGAACGCGCTTCGTCTTGCGTTTTTGCTCGCTTGTGGGACCGCAGTTGAGAGAAAACCGACGTCCCTCCCCTCCCCAGCCCGCGTCATTTATTATACTACCACTCCCTCCGTTTTATGTACAGTAAATAAAAACAGAGGGAGTATACTACGGATGAGAATCCCCTGACATGGCCGAACCCATTGAGTAACTGACATGTGGGGCCTAGCAAGCATGGGGTCCGCCAGTAAGTGACCGAAAGGGAGGGTAAGGCAGGGATACCTACGTTAGAGGATCCACTTCCACTACTACTCCCTCCTGCCATTTACTATACAGGGCCTAATGCGTTTTTCGAGGCTAACTTTGACCAAATAATAATATATGACATGCAACTTACACAAAGCATACAGTCAAATTCGTATGTGAAAGGAGTTTCCAATGATATAATTTTCACATTATACATCTCATGTACTATTAATCTTGTCAATAGTCAAATTGGAAACCATCGCGAGTTCAAATCTAGGAGTGCGTACGAATCTAACAATATTGATTGGGCATTGTTGAATGTTGATACCTTTTTGATCAAAGTAGAGATACTTTGACTACACATAAAAATTATATGTAAACTAGAAAGGATAGGAGGGAGTATATTGTACATTTAAAAACGAAACGAACATTGAATACCCTTTATATATGATTTGCGGATGCTACGATCACCGGTTCAAAATTTTGAATCCGCCTTAGGTATCACGTGCCCCCACTCGTTCCCTCTCGATTTCATCTCGGGGTCCGGAGATGTATTGAAAGAGGACTAGGGTGGGTACATGCAAATGATACTCGATGGAATGTTCAAATGAGGCATGCGGGAGGATGGACTCGACTGGAGGGCGACATGATCGATGGAGAAGAGGGTTGGAGAGCAATGAGAAATAAGCAAACGCCACATGATTATACTTGAACGGCTCAAATAAACAAAAAGTTCTCTCGCTTGGCCTACATAGTGAAAGGCCTAATGTGCAACACGGAGCACTGATGCTCGAATATGGCCCGGAAAACAGGGAAACCGACATGTGGGGCACACCCGTCGGGACAACATAGCGCAGACTAGTCCAATGGAGGAGCTGCCCCACGACCTCCTCGCCACAGACAACCGTTCATGTGGGTCGTTGGGGCCAACAACGGGGCGCAGCTCCAGCACCGCCTCTAGACACGGCGACACACGGTGAGCGACACGCTCATATTGTCACTAGACACGGTCGGTTTCAGTGTGCCGAGGGTGGCGTTAGTGTTGTGGCACGACCAACAGTATGTTTGGTTTGTGCCCAAGGTTGCCCCATCAAAGCATTGGATAGCCAAAATTTTGGTTGAGGTATTGGTTGCCCATGATTTGGCCGACATTGGCAAGAAAAATGAACTAGAGTTGGCTAGAGTTCATTGGCATGCCAAAAAAATGGCAACCATCTAAACAAAGACCAATCTTTGGGTCATGACCAAAATTTTGGTTGAGGTATTGGTTGCCCATGATTTGGCCGACATTGGCAAGAAAAATGAATTAGAGTTGGCTAGAGTTCATTGGCATGCCAAAAAATGGCAACCATCCAAACAAAGGCCAATCTTTGGGTCATGACCAAAATTTTGGTAAGGTGCACTTTGGCCACAATCCAAACACACCCCAACACCTGGCTCGTCGAGGATGCACGGGGCGCCGCGACGCGTTCGCAGAGCGGTGTAGCATGGCCAACTGCATCCTCTAGACCTGAGACCATGCCGGGTCGTCTTGCTTTTTCAATGACATGCGCGGATCGCATGTGAGCAAAGGGCATCTCCAACGTTGCCACGACCGCAGCTGACTAACCTGGCACACCAAAACCCTCGTCCCTCGCGCCGTCGCGTGGTGCGTTCCTAGCCGGCGCCAGCTGCCCGCATTCATGCCGTCTATTTGTATGTCGTTGTTTAGAGGCTCGGTGCCCGAGGAACCAACTCCGGTGACTTAATGACGCACACGGACGCTTGGCATCAACGGAATGCGGTACTTAAAGCGCCAACGCCCAGCTAACCTCCACACCATACCGCATCGTCCTCCTACCTGGCACCACATCCGCCATGACAGCAAGTGCGAACGCTCTGTGGGAGAGCTTGTCTTCGGGGATGAAGCTCGAGGTCGCCACCCTCACTCAAGTCGCCTCTCGCGACGCAATAGCGGCATAGCCAGACGCGGACGCGACCGCACAAGCGGTGGCCATGCTGGCGGCTGACGACGGGAGCACCGTCAGCCACGCGTCCTACTTGCCGCCGTCCAACGTACCGCACCGCCGAGGTCGGGGACTCCTCCAAGGATGAGTAGGGCATGGGAGGCGGCAAGGCATGGTGTGCCAACTGGCCGGTCTGTATCCTGTGTTCTACTCTTCCTCGCCGGAGACCGCACCTTCACTTCACGGGTCCTGAACCCCGCCCCCGTACATAGAGATCGCAGATGGAGGACGTCGGTCGCCACCGTAGAATAGGTTTAGGGTCGGGTTTCTTTTATTTTACTGTCCTATAAAAGTTAGAAATGTAATGAAAATCTGTCGTGTTTGCGTTAATCTCGGCTGGTGTATATGAACTTTCACAATAATATACATATTGTAGGAGTACTAGTAAGATGCCTGTGCATTGCATGGATGATCAAGATCTTGTGGGAGAAAAGGATGAACGAGGCACTACTAGGAAAAGGGCTATAGATGAAATGGCCACTAATGGCGCACCGGACCTGTGGTGCGCCACTACTATATAGCAGTGGCGCACCATGTGCTGGTGCGCCATTAGTATGAAAGACACTAATGGCGCACCAGACACTTGGTGCGCCACTAGTAACAATTTTTTTCCAAACATACTAATGGCGCACCAGGGCACAGTGCGCCATTACTAGTTCTAACTAGTAATGGCGCACCGGCCACATAGTGTGCCACTACTATTTTTTTTGCAAAACTACTAATGGCGCACCAGGGAATAGTGCGCCATTACTAGTTTAAACTAGTAATGGCACACTGTGCCATGGTGCGCCATTAGTGTATTTTTTTTGCAAAACTACTAATGGAGCACCACCAGCAGGTGCGCCATTAGTAACCAGGGTTACTAATGGCGCATTTGTAGGTGGTGCACCATTAGTAACCTGGGACCAGCTAGATATTTTGGACAGCCACACGTACCCACTCACTTTCCCCACTTCATTCTCTCCACCTCCTCCTCCAAGCTTGTCTCGGCTGCCTCCTCCTCCTCACCTCATTTGCACCATAGATTCATCCAAATTAAGTGGTTAAATTACCTTTTTTGATACGTAAGTAAGGGGAAAGCTATCTTTATGTTGTTCTCCCTCCAACAACATGCACATGCACTTTTTATGGCCTAGCTAGATCTATGTATGTTTGTGGTGTTGCATATGTTTGTGGTGTTGCATATATGATTGTGTTTGTAGGTACCGGTATTTGAAATGCGATAGTTGACAATATTTTGCCGGAATGTTGATTCATTTCCGTTTCGGCGAGAATTTTGGCACTATGCATTCTTTTTGGTCCTATTTTTAGGGAAAGTCATGCCAAATTTTTTCTTGTTTCTAAAATATCGTTTCGCTCTACCCCGCAGGCGACCATGGTCCGCACGATGACCGAAGGCATCGTCAATAGGTTTTTGAGCTCCGCAAAGGACGAGATTCTTCAAAAGAACGAGACAGAGATAAGATATCCGTGTCAAAGATGCAAGCTGAAGAGCCTTATTGCGGACCCGGATTCCGGGTAGGTGCGGGACCACCTGCTCTTGCGTGGTTTCATGGATGGCTATCGGTGGCAAGGTAATGAAGATGATTATGAAGTCATCCATGGGGGCCAGGCAAGAAATGAGGAAGGGCAGCAAGACAACCACCACGGCTCGGGCGGGCGAGAAGACAAAGAATCTCCAGGACATGATCACGACGGTGAAGCTGTACACAGTCATCATGTAGAAGATGCCAGACATGATGATGAGGAAGATGCCGGAGCAGACGAAGGGCATGATCATGAAGATGAAGATGTCGGTGGAGCAGACGACGATGGACCATCAATGGGCTGGGTGCAGGACCCTCATATTCAAGAGTTGCTTCTCAAGCAGACGGATAACGCAAGAGCTGCCGCCCGAGAGAAAGCCAAGCTGGATCAACTGGAGATAGACGCGGTTACTCCATTGTATGAAGGATGCAGGCCCAAGGATACCCGCTTGAAAGTAACGCTCATGGCTCTGGAGATGAAGGTAAAACACAAAATGACCGACACATGCTTCAACGAGAACATGTCATTCTGGCATGAACGTCTTCCCAAGGGGAACAAGTGCCCGACTAGTTTCGAGGAGGCGAAGAAAATCGTGTGTCCTTTGGATTTACCGCACGTGAAATACCATGTGTGCATGAACAATTGCATCATTTATCGGCACGAGCACGCGGAATCTACCATATGTCCGGTGTGCAGCGTCACTCGATACAAGAAGAGGAAGAAAGCTCCTCGAAAAGTGGTGTGGTACTTTCCATCACTCCTCGTCTGCAGCGGTATTTCGCGGACCCTAAGGTAGCAAAGCTCCTGAATTGGCACGCGGATAGGGAGGAGAAGAAGCGAGAAGATGACGCAAATGATCCGGAGATAAATAAAAAGACAAGATGCTGAGTCACCCTAAGGATGGGAGCCAGTGGCAAGCGTTGAACTTCGAACACCCAGAATTTGGGAAGGATCCAGGGAACATCGTGCTGGGCGCGAGCACCGATGGAGTCAATCCGTTTGGCAGCCAGAGAAGCACACATAGCACCTGGTCCGTGTTTATGTGGATGTACAACCTTCCCCCTGGTTGTGCATGAAGAGGAAGTACATTCACATGAGTATGCTAATTGAAGGGCCGAAACAACCAGGGAATGACATCAATCTGTATCTGGGGCTGCTGAAAGAGGAGCTAGACACACTGTGGAAAACGCCATCCAATACGTGGGACGCCGCAGAGAAAGAGTATTTCCCTATGAGAGACGCACTGCTCACAATGGTGCACGACTATCTCGGTTACGGATATCTCGTGGGGCAGGTGGTCCACGGATTTTCTAGATGCGTCAGGTGCATGGATGACACAACGTATCGCCAGCTAGATAGAGATCCCGGGTCTTTGAAAACCGTGTTCATGGGACATCGAAGGTGGCTTCGCGACGATGATCCGTGGAGGAAACGCAAGGATCTGTTCGATGGTGAAATCAAACCCCGAAGACGCCCGCGTACGAGGAGCGGTGAGGAAATAGACGAGCTGTTGAAAAATTGGAAAGATTGCCCACTGCAGGGAAAGAAGCAAAAGGCGCCAGAGCCGTGAAAGAAGCGAAAGGCGCTAGAGCCGCTTCTGAATGTATGGAAAACGAGGTCTGTTTTCTGGGACTTGCCGTGCTGGAAGATCCACCGTGTGCCTCACAGCCTTGATGTCATGCATATCACGAAGAACGTGTGCGAGAGTCTGGTTGGTACCCTGCTCAACATGCCAGAGAGGACCAAAGATGGGCCGAAAGCAAGGGCAGACTTGAAATCAATGGGCATCAAGGAGGAGCTTCACGCAAATGATGATGATGATGAGGCGAAGCAGGACACGGAAAGTCGTCACAAAGGCAAAAAGGCCAAGAAGACCGGAAATGACTTCCCTCCTGCGTGCTTCACTCTAAGTCAGGAGGAGATCGATCA
This sequence comes from Triticum dicoccoides, assembly GCF_002162155.2. NCBI lineage: Eukaryota > Viridiplantae > Streptophyta > Magnoliopsida > Poales > Poaceae > Triticum > Triticum dicoccoides. The sequence continues at coordinate 394,648,193 of NC_041383.1, read as the reverse complement.
GTTTTTCACCTGCCTCATAGGAGTAAAACTTACTTACGGTTACGCGGGGAAGATAAGACGATACCTAGACCCAGCGAAGCAGAAGTTCAGCGGGATGAAGTCTCACGACGGTCACGTACTGATGACGCAGATACTTCTAGTTGCAATCCATGGGATCTTGGACACGCACGTCCGTGAAATGCTATTTGTCCTATGCAACTTTTTCGACGTCATCTCTCGGAAGTCGGTTGGCGTGAGGCAACTCAGAAGGTTACAGGAAGAGATCATGGTGATACTATGCAAGCTTGAGATGTACTTCCTGCCCGCATTCTTCGATGTTATAGTGCATCTGCTAGTCCATATCGTGGAGGATATCATCCAACTCGGTCCGACGTTCCTGCACAGCATGATGCCGTTCGAAAGGATGAATGGTGTCATCAAAGGATACGTTCGCAACATGTCACGTCCAGAGGGAAGCATAGCCAAGGGCTTTCTGACCAAAGAGTGCATCTCCTACTGCATGAATTATCTAGGCATCGAGAACCCCATTGGTCTGCCCATCAACAGGCACCTCGGCAGGCTCGCTGGATGGGGTCACCGTGAGGGTCGCCGCGAAATGCATGTCGACTTCGAGGGTCGACTTGCCGACTTTGAAAGAGCAAACCTAGTCGCGCTACAACACATAGACGTGGTCGATCCTTGGGTGGTAGAGCACAAAACCTTTATTGAGAAGACGTACAATGACCGAGGCCAACAGAGGACGGACGGAGATATAATCAAAGAGCACAACTCATGTTTCACGCGTTGGTTCAAGCAGAAGCTTCTGTCGTACCCTTTACATGAGGATTCTTCCGCGGAAGAACAACTCATATTCGCCTTGTCACAGGGCGCCGAGCACAACCTGATGACGTATGAGGCATACGATATCAACGGCTACACATTCTACACCGAGGGAAAGGACATGAAGAGCGATTGTTATCAGAACTCCGGGGTAACGATGGAATCCTACACCAGTAACGACAAGGACAGATACTACGGAAGGATCGAGGAGATCTGGGAGCTGAGCTACGCTGAAGAGAAGGTCCCGATGTTCTGTGTCAGATGGGCCAAGAGCATCATAAAAGAAGACCGGTATTTCACCACCATGGTTATACCCGAAGCCAAATCCAAGCCCGCGGGCGCAAACGTCACCGCGAAAAATGAGCCATGGGTACTGGCTTCCCAAGTGGACCAATGCTTCTTCATTACCGACCCGCCAAAGCCCAGTCATGTTGTCATGAGGAGAGGCAAAAGGAAGATCATCGGAATGGATGGAGTCGCCAATGAGCAAGACTTCGACAAGTACGGCAACCCGAAGATGGAACATGACGACGACGATGAACTATCAGCATACACCACAAGAAGAAGCAGGACCACCCTACCTAAAGGACGTCCGTTCAAGAGAAGAACTCCATTTACGAAAAATAAGGGCAAGAAGATTGTGAACAGATAGCTAGCTAAGATCGACTGTATTTAAATTGTAGCCTTCATTTCTCGATTGTATTTCATGGGCACTTTTTGAACTCATGAATATTTTTAAATTTCATGGACACTCGATCTCGATCCCCCTTCATCTTGATCGCTATCCGACCTCGCCAGATCCGGTCTCCCTCGCCGCCGAGCACCCCCCGCACTCTCTCCCCCGCTCCACCGGCCGCCGCCGCCGACCCCCCGCACCCTCCCCCGCTCCACCGCCGCCGACGACCCACCGCACCCTCCCCC
>NC_041383.1:394607833-394645867 GCF_002162155.2 Triticum dicoccoides | reverse complement strand
CACAAGTGAATGCAACTAAAATTGCAAAAAAAATTGATTATATTTTCAAATAACAAATTTGATGATATTTTCAAATAATAAATTGAAGATATTTTTTCATATTCATAAATATTTTCAAAAAACAAATTTGATGATATTTTTTAAAAAATTATTACTATTTTTATAAAAAAATATTACTGTTTCATATTCATATTCATTTTCTAAAAATTATTAGATGCAACAAAAAATAATAATAATAATAATTACTTATGGCGCACCTCTGGCTGGTGCGCCATTGCTATATATATAAAAAAGATTACTTATGGCGCACCGTCCCGGGGGTGCGCCATTGCTATAAAAAAACATACTAATGGCGCACCGCCAGGGGGTGCGCCATTAGTAATCTTCCCCCTATAGCTAGTCGCTCGATCCCTTCATCCCTCCCTTGCCAAATCCACTCCCTCCTCGCCACACCCTCACGCCCCCTCCTTCCGCCGCTCCACACCCGCTCCGACGACACCCGCGCCCCGCCTCGCCGTCTCGGTCCTCGCCGCCGATGGCCTGCCCCGCTCCTACGCCCACCACCACGACACAACCAAGCTGCTCAAGGCCTTCAGCCGCAACGTCGAGCCGTGCAACTTCGGCATTGGCCTCGTCGCCGGCTTCCTCCTTGTCACCTGCGCATAGTTCTCCACCACTAAGTTCAACGCCATCCACATCGCACCCCTCGGTAAGCCACACCCCTCTCCTCCTCCTCCCGTCCCTTCGCGCATCTGCATTCGCCTCCCGCTTTGTCCCTCCCCTCGTCGGCCGCAGCTCTGACTGACCAGTCTCGATGTGTGTGTTTGTGTGTGCAGTCAGCCCCTTGGAGACCCAGATTGGCTCGCCGGTGATCGCCGCCGCCGCCGCCGGCAGCTCCAAGAGCCAATTAGGTGCTTAATCCACCCCCCGCGCCAACGTTTTGCCCGAATCTGCTGCGCCAATCGACAAGTTGGACTCACTGACTGGCGCCGTGTTCCTTCCCCACTCTTCTTCATGGCTTCAGATTTGGGCGTGCCGGGGCTGGACGCGGCATCATCCAGGGAGGGGAGCAAGGCCGAGGTGCTGGACATAGACGGCAAGGACCACACGACCACATCCCCCTCCTCCTCCTCCTCGGCGCAAGGTACTGCAAGCTTATGGTCCAATCTAGTTTTTATTCTGTTATGAATATATTCCAGGCACAAAAGACTAGCTGCTATCACTCTCTGGTTATTCCCTTCCCACTCTACCTTGTGGGAGGAATATCATGAGAATTTTTCTGTGCATTGTGCATTGATTGGCATCACATGAATGCACTATGCAGTAGCTATGAAATGTGAATCTAGTTTTTTATTTTTTGAAATGAAAATGTGAAACTAGTTTAAGCCAGGCAGAGCAAGATAATTAGTGGCATTATTTACCAGAGCACATCACAATTCAAAGACATAAGAAAAAAAGTTGTTCCAAGGTAGCAGAAATAAGACATTCATGGCAGTAAAAGGCACTTTAGCAGAGCACATGACAATTCAGAGTCAGAGAAGGAAAAACCTGCTCCAAAGTAGCAGAAATGAGAGAAATACATTCATGACAGTAGAAAAGGAAATCATGAGATGATGAGTAAGTAAGTAGAGTAATTATATATGGAACTTGCTTTGTCTCTGAACAACAGCATAGGGAGAGAGAGCTTACTGCTTCTTCCTTCTTATGGTCCAAGCTTTTGGTCCAGTCTTTTGTGCCTGGTCCAATCTTTGGTCATGGTTTCAGACCTAACTATTGCAGCTGGACCCATTCACCACATGTGTGCTAAAACCAAACTAGATTTATTAAATCAACTGTCACCACCACCATCTGCTTAAATAATACACACTTTTTGAAATAATCTGATTGGATGGCAGGTGATCTATGCATTCATATAATGATCTAGCAGCATATATAATGATCTAGCAGCTAGATCAACAGCCATATGCTCTGTACTTTGTATACCAGCAGGCCAATGGACAGCAGTATCTCTGTAGATTGCATATACAGATTTCTTGAACAGTGCTATTAATTACAAATAGAGCAATGTTGAAAATGAAACAAAAGGAATTGGAAAACCAGAAAGATAGGCATTCTGTTGTAAGTAAGCTAAGATAAAAAAAGTGTTTGCTTTAAGTAATTATTTACAACAAGCATTGTGTAGGAAAATGTCATGCAGGCTGTAACTTGAACTTGAAGAACTCCTTAGATAGTTTTTAGTCTCCTTATACAAAACAAGCTGAAGTTTGAAACCTATTTCTCCTAAGCAGACACTGAAAAATTGCAGATAAGTAGACATTGAAAATTGCAGCCATGTCAAAGTGATGCGGAGCATCCCTTGGTCATCCCCATGGACCTACCATCGCCTCACCAAGCCTCAAGAGGACCCATGACTAGAGCACGTGCTAGAGCTCTCGAAACCGAGGTGACTTCTCTCCTAAGTGATATCTCATATGATCCTCTCGAGACATGGCTACTACCTAAGTCCGATATACTATGCATGATTAGGTGTCAAGAAGAACCTCCCAAGGATGCACGTAAAGACGGACAAGCTGCCCACTCCGTGGATGAAGAGAACCAGCTGAAATGGACAAGATCACCTTCCAGGCCCCGGACATCCGGCCCAGGCCCCGGACATCCGGCCCCTGGAGCTTCTCCATCAGCAACAGCCAAGTCTGCCAAGTCTCCAGGGCCCGGACATCCGGCGTCCAGCCCGGACATCCGGCCTCAACCCGGAAATCCGGCCAAAGCCCCGGAAATCCGGCGCCTCACACCAGGAACCACAGAAGTTCAACCCTCCAGCCCGGACATCCGGCGTCCTGGCCCGGACATCCGGCGCCTCCGGAAGCCCCGGACATCCGGCCCGACGCCCGGACATCGGCTCCGCCTGTGTGTGCGCAGTAAGGGCCGAAGCCCATGTACCTCTTCGCCCCCCTAGACTATATATACTCCTTCCCCTTCCTCTTTCTAGGTTTAGCATTGGATTAGCTCATATTTGTGTGAGAGCCTTTGCTCATCCACTTGGTTACTTCTCCTCGGAGTTCACGGCCTCTTCGGAGAAGATCCCCAAGCGGATTCAAGACCCCTTTTTAGGGAAGAACATCAAGGCCTCCTCTCGGAGAAGAACGGTTCCGTTGTATCCTTTCCTTTGTTGATTTTAAACCTTGTGCTACCTTGTGTGTCTGGTGATCTAGCACTCGTGTGATCGATTCTATGTCGGTTTAGTGATTCTCTCTCATTTTCCCCGTGTTCCTCTTTGTGATTTCCGCGCGTTCTTCGTGTTCTCCCATAGGATCCCCTCCAAACGTGAAAGATCGACGTTCTAGGGTTCCACCCTACATCATCTTGGTATCATGAGCCACGTTGATCACGTTTTTGGAGCCCCTACCCCGTGTTTTCTAGCTTGATTTTGTTGTTTTCGTCCTAAATCCAAAAATCCCCACCAAAAATAGCCCCAATTTTTTTTTTGTTATTTGTTGGTGTGATGAAATTTTGTTGGATTTGGTGCATGGATTTGTGTTTCTACGTGTGGATCTATCTTTCCCCACCCTCCCCACCCTTTTCCATCCACCAATTCGTCCGAATTTTGCCCCGGAGTTGCATTTTCCCCGCGGAGTTCATCGTGTTCGTGCCCGATCCAGAGCCCGGACATCCGGCCCGTGTACCCCGGAAATCCGGCGCCCCAGACATCCGGCTCCTGGCCCGGACATCCGGCCCCTAGGAGACAGCAACTCCACCCCCCGCGGCCATTTCACCATACCTTCACCAAATTTTGCCACCGTGCCCACGACTTCTTCCGCATACCCACAACACTTTCCACAACCACCACCACCGCTCACCGCTACCTCCTATTTCGATTTTGATACGTTATGGTCTTTGAAATTTGAGTTGTGGTTCCCGTGTCCTATTGTGTTTTGGCTATATAGGTACGGTTTGAGGTCATCATCACCACCGCTCAACTCCATCGACTACTCAACATTGCCAAGGACGGTAACTTCGACGACATCTTTGTCATAACTTGCAATTGCATTGATAACCCACATTGCCTCATTTTGCGTAGCTTACCCATCGAGACTAGCCATTGAGTATTGCCGGCAACGTGACTTGTGCACATTAGGGATCATACTCCATAACATACATACCATACCATAGTGGTGCATATCTTGGGATCCACTTGTGTGTCACAAAGTTGTCATCGCATACACAATTGCTATCTTGGTTCGTGAAGTATTGCATGAGAAAAGAGCTCAAAAGTGAAAGATCCACCCAAGCTTTTAAGCAAAGAGGAAAGATAAGCAAAGAGCTTATGAGCAAAAACCATAGCATCATAATACATTCAGATTGTCATATTGGATCATCTTGGATCATTGCACCGAAATACCATACATATAGCATACTTGGGATAGAGATAGTTGCATTTTGCCTAGTAGGTTGTGCACAAGTTTGCGTATCCGCCTATTGTGCAATCGTGCTAGCGTCTCTCTAGTATTGTGCAACAAGAGTATTTTCATGGTTTCCACATTTTGGCTCACTTTTGGATTGCACAATCCCATTTATCTATTTGCGTGTGTGTTTCCGTGTACCCATACTAGCTTGGTCTACTTGTTGCATTTGCAAATTTGTGAATTTTTCCAACATTATTGAATCTCGCTTTCAATTGCATCAAATTTTGTCCCACCATCCTAACCAAGCTCCACCAAAAGCTTTTACTTGTGTAGGTGTGAGAACCGACAAGAATTGGTACCAAAAGTGCTATTTCATTGTCCGCATTTGGGTGAACTTGATTCATTTTCAACGTCGGTCAAAGGTACATTGGTATTAGTTCTTCTCCTTCTACCACACATATTTTGCTTGCAATGATGGATAGGCCAAGTACTTCTACCAACCCACTCTTCATCGAGCAAGACGACGACCTGTCATCATTCGTCACAAAGAGCCACCTCTTTGGTGCTCAAAGGGCATTACACCAAGAGCAACAAGCTATGAGTGACCGCATCGACAACCTCGCCACCGACTTGTGACTCTCCGAGCAACGTACAAGAGACTACTTCGACAACAAGCTCGATGCGCACAAGCAAGAGAACGATGCAAGAATGGACGAGATCCGCGCCTTGTTGGTGAACCAGCCTCATTCTACATCGTCATACTCAAGACGGAGCCGCTCGAGTCGACACTCCGACGACACCTTCTCCGACTCAAGTACACCGTCATCAAACACTCTACGACGAGCCACGCATCAAGACCGTCATGCATCTCACAACCCGCTACACGACAAGCATTCACAAGAGCAAGTCGATGAGCAAGTACCTCGTCCTCAATCAAACCAAGTAGCGTTTGCTCAAGCTCAAGAACGACAACGTCTTCGTCGCCAAGAAGAACAAGAACGAGCACATCTACACCAAGCGCAACAAGACGCCGAGGCTCAACGTATTCAACAACAACAACGAGAAGCACAAGCTCTTGAGGCAGAACGTGCCCTTCGAGAATCAAGTCGAGCCATCGCCAACCGCAATCGCGAACGGCGCAATCAAGAGGAAGCTCTTCGAGAAGAAATCCAAGAGAGGAACTACCATCCGCGTGTGCAACGACAAGCTCCAAAAGCTCCTCCACAAGAACGTCAAGCTCCACAAGCTCCTCCACAAGCTCGTCAAGCTCTACCTCAACTTCAACCTCAACAAGAACAAGTTGACCATGGACTTCCTCCACGCCAAGAGCAACATGAGGATGATTACCCTCCACGTCAAGGGCGTCATCATCACCATCGCCAACAACACAATGAAGAGCAATGCTATGGCAAGCTCAAATTCACAATGCCCAAGTTCAATGGAAGCAACTATCCCGAAGAGTACCTCTCATGGGCATTGAAGGTCGACAAAATCTTTCGCTTGCACAACTATGATGAAGAGAAGAAGATCGCAATGGCATCACTAGAGTTCCAAGACTATGTGCTCATATGGTGGGAACAAGTCCTTGAGCGCCGTCAAGCAAGAGGTGAACCTCCAATCACCACTTGGGCTCAAATGAAGGATGTCATGCGAGCACGTTTTGTGCCAACCTACTACAACCGCGATCTCTTCAAGAAGCTACAACTCCTCAAGCAACGAACAAAGAGTGTTGAACAATACTACAAGGAAATGGAGATTGCCATGATTCGAGCCAATGTCACGGAAGATGATGCGCAAACAATGGCACGTTTCTTGAATGGTCTCAATCATCCCATCAAGAAGATTGCCGACTTCCAACCCTATTCCAACCTCATTGAGCTCGTACATCAAGCTACAAAGGCGGAACGTCAAGTGCAAGATGACTTCAAGTACGCCAAGTACTCATCCAAGACCTACGGCTTCTCCAACATCCAAGCTTCATCGACTCCTCCAACATCTACATCAACCAAGCCTTATCCAAGCAACGACGACAAGTCAAGTTACAAGAAAACTTCCTCAAGTTCAAGTCGTCTTCCTCCTACTACAAGCAACTTCAAGACGCGTGCTTCATCTTCTACTCCAACCGATGAGACCGTCAAGACAAGTTCCTTCAAGTGTTTCACTTGCGGCGGCCGAGGCCACAAGTCCTATCAATGCATGAATAAGCACACCATGATCCTCAACGAAGATGGCACATATGACTCCATGAGTGAAGAGGAGATGGAAGCCCTTGAGCAAGTGGCCATGCACCGGCGCGTGAACGAGGATGAAGATGATCAAGTATTTTGTGATGAGGATTCGAGCCCCGCTCTTGTTGTCTCCAAGGTCTTGACTCTTCAACATCAACAAGAAGAAGACCAACGATGCCACATCTTCCACACAAAGGCCGGCATCAATGGACGATCCGTCAAGATCATCATCGATGGAGGTAGTTGCCACAACTTGGAAAGTGAAGAACTATGCTCCAAGCTCCAATTGGTCAAGATGAAGCACCCGCACCCCTACAAGGTTCAATGGCTAAGTGACTCCGGCACTATACGAGTTGAGCATACGGTCCAAGTATCCTTTAAAATCGGTGCATATGAGGACACTTTGGAGTGTGATGTGGTCCCAATGACCGTTTGCCACCTCCTTCTTGGTCGACCATGGCAATTCGACCGTGGTGTCTTCCACAACGGGCGTACCAACCACTATAGCTTCAAGATGAAAGGAAAAGAATATGTACTACGACCTATGTCTCCTAGTCAAGTGATAGCCGACAAGAAAGCCACCCACCATGGAGAGAAGAGTGAGAAAGTGACCCTACCAAAAGTGAGTAAGAGCCACAAGCCAAACTTGAGCGCCTCTTCGCCTAGAGAGAAAAACCTCATCCTATTTTCCACCAAAAGGGAGATGAGAGAAGTGTGTGAGAACCCATCGAGTGTGATGCACTTTGTCCTTGTGTGCAAGGATGGAGAACCAAACACTAACACCCTTCACGAGCTACCTTTGGTGTTTCAATCTCTTTTGCAGGAATTTCAAGATGTTTTTCCCGATGAGCTACCTCCGGGTCTACCTCCTCTACGAGGCATTGAGCATTGAATCGACCTCATCCCCGGAGCGCCACTTCCAAACAAAGCCCCATACCGTGTCAATCCCGAAGAAACCAAGGAGATTCAAAGGCAAGTACAACAACTAATCGACCACGGTCATGTACGTGAAAGCTTAAGCCCTTGTGCCGTTCCCGTTATACTTGTGCCTAAGCCCGATGGAAGTTTCCGCTTGTGTTCCGATTGTAGACCTACAAATGCTATCACTGTTCGCTATAGGCATCCCATTCCTCTCTTAGATGATATGCTTGATGAACTTAGTGGAGCCAACTTTTTCTCAAAGATTGATCTTAAAAGTGGTTATTATCAAATCAGCATTCAAGAAGGTGATGAATGGAAAACTGCTTTCAAAACCAAATTTGGCTTATATGAGTGGTTAGTCATGCCTATGGGTTTATCGGAGGCACCCAAAACTTTCGTGCGTCTTATGCATCATGTACTTCGACCTTACATTGGCGTCTTTGTTGTGGTTTACTTCGATGATATTCTTGTGTTTAGCAAAACCATGAAAGAGCATCTTGATCATGTTAGGGCTGTTTTACAAACTCTTCGCAAGGAAAGTCTTTATGCCAACATGAAAAAGTGCACATTTGGTGTTGACAAAGTGGTTTTCTTGGGTTTCGTTGTTTCTTCCAAGGGTGTCCATGTTGATGAAACTAAAATTGAAGCAATTAAAACTTGGCCCCAACCCACCAATTTACAACAAGTGCGAAGTTTCCTTGGTCGTGCAGGTTTTTATCGTCGCTTTGTCAAAAACTTTAGCACTATTGCCGCCCCTTTGCATGCTTTGAGTAAGAAGAATACTCCTTTTGTTTGGGGAACTTTGCAATCAACCGCTTTTGATGAGCTCAAGTCTTTGCTTACTCATGCTCCGATTCTTGCTTTGCCTAACTTTGACAAAACTTTTGAGGTTCATTGTGATGCAAGTGGTACCGGAATTGGCGGAGTTTTATTGCAAGAAAAACGAGCCATTGCATATTTTAGTGAAAAACTCTCCGGTGCTCAACTTAACTATCCCACATATGACAAAGAATTGTATGCTTTAGTACGTGTACTACATGTTTGGGAACATTATCTTAGACCTCATGAGTTTGTCATCCATACCGATCATGAAACGCTTAAGTACTTAAAAGGTCAAACTAAGTTGAACAAGCGACATGCCAAATGGAGTGAATTTATTGAATCTTTCCCATATGTGATCAAGTACATTAAGGGTAAGGAAAATGTAGTTGCCGATGCACTTTCACGCGTATGCATGCTTGTCACTAAACTTGAGTTGAATGTTATCGGCTTTGAGCACATAATAGACTTGTATGCTAATGATCCATCTTTTGCACCTCATTATGCTAAATGTTTGACACATACATCTTGGGAACAATATTACATCAAGGATGGTTATCTTATGAGAGCTAACAAACTATGCATTCCCGAGTCTTCTCTTCGTTTGCTACTTTTGCAAGAGGCTCATGGAGGTGGACTCATGGGACACTTTGGACGCGACAAGACTTTCGCCACGCTCGCCAAGAACTACTTTTGGCCCAAGATGTTCCGCGACGTCTCACGCTTCACTATCTGATGCTCTACATGTCGCAAAGCTAAGTCTAAAGCTCAATCTCATGGTCTTTACATGCCTCTTCCTATTCCTTATCAACCATGGGAAGACATTAGTATGGATTTTTTACTTGGTTTGCCTAGAACTCAAAATGGAAAGGATTCCGTGTTTGTCGTTGTGGACCGATTTTCTAAGATGGCACATTTCATTCCTTGCAACACGATAGACGATGCTTCAGATGTCGCAAATCTCTTTTGTAGGCAAATCTTACGCCTCCATGGAGTACCAAAGACAATCGTCTCCGACCGCGACGTCAAGTTCTTGAGCTACTTTTGGAAGACTCTATGCGCCAAGCTCGGAATCAAGCTCTTGTTCTCATCCGCATACCATCCTCAAACCGACGGCCAAATGGAGGTGACGAACCGGACACTATCCAATCTACTTCGCGTGTTGATCAAGAAGAACATCAAGGAGTGGGAGGCATGTCAACCCATCGCCGAGTACGCATACAACCGCGCAAGACATTCGACTACCGGCAAGTCCCCCTTCGAGGTCGTCTACGGCTTCAACCCGTTGTCCCCATTGGACATTCTACCTCTCCCTCTACAAGAGCGCACCAACATGGATGCGAGTGCACGAGCAAGCTACATCAAGAAGATGCATGAAGATACAAGGCACACCATCGAGCACCAAGTACAACGACTAGCGTCCAAGCTCAACATCAACAAGCAACACATGATATTCAACATTGGAGACCTAGTGCGGCTACACCTTCGCAAGGACCGCTTCCCCAACGAACGCAAGTCCAAGCTTCTCCCTCGAGCCGACGGACCCTTCAAGGTTCTCGCACGCTACAACAACAACGCTTACAAGATCGACCTCCCACGCAACAAGTACAACGTGAGCGACATCTTCAACCTCTCCGATCTCTCCCCGTACCATGGTGATGAGGATTTCGATCCGAGGTCAGATCTTTCACAAGGGGGGGGGGAGATGATGCGGAGCATCCCTTGGTCATCCCCATGGACCTACCATCGCCTCACCAAGCCTCAAGAGGACCCATGACTAGAGCACGTGCTAGAGCTCTCGAAACCGAGGTGACTTCTCTCCTAAGTGATATCTCATATGATCCTCTCGAGACATGGCTACTACCTAAGTCCGATATACTATGCATGATTAGGTGTCAAGAAGAACCTCCCAAGGATGCACGTGAAGACGGACAAGCTGCCCACTCCGCGGATGAAGAGAACCAGCTGAAACAGACAAGATCACCTTCTAGTCCCCGGACATCCGGCCCAGGCCCTGGACATCCGGCCCCTGGAGCTTCTCCATTAGCAATAGCCAAGTCTGCCAAGTCTCCAGGGCCCGGACATCCGGCGTCCAGCCCGGACATCCGGCCAAAGCCCCGGAAATCTGGCGCCTCGCACCAGGAACCACAGAAGTTCAACCCTCCAGCCCGGACATCCGGCGTTCTGGCCCGGACATCCGGCGCCTCCAGAAGCCCCGGACATCCGGCCCGACGCCCGGACATCCGGCTCCGCCTGTGTGTGCGCAGTAAGGGCCGAAACCCATGTACCTCTTTGCCCCCCTAGACTATATATACTCCTTCCCCTTCCTCTTTCTAGGTTTAGCATTGGATTAGCTCATATTTGTGTGAGAGCCTTTGCTCATCCACTTGGTTACTTCTCCTCGGAGTTCACGACCTCTTCGGAGAAGATCCCCAAGCGGATTCAAGACCCCTTTTTAGGGAAGAACATCAAGGCCTCCTCTCGGAGAAGAACGGTTCCATTGTATCCTTTCCTTTGTTGATTTTGAACCTTGTGCTACCTTGTGTGTCCGGTGATCTAGCACTCGTGTGATCGATTCTATGTCGGTTTAGTGATTCTCTCTCGTTTTCCCCGTGTTCCTCTTTGTGATTTCCGTGCGTTCTTCGTGTTCTCCCGTAGGATCCCCTCCAAACGTGAAAGATCGACGTTCTAGGGTTCCACCCTACATCACAAAGTGTCATTTCATTTGGGAGCAGTAACTATAAGAAAAGGAAGTGAGTTGAATTGCAAAAAAATGGAAGGTGAAATGAAAAGAACATTGCTCTATGTGAAAACTGTATGTGCAATCTACAAATGTGAAAAACTGTATGTGCTGTCATAGGTGATGTGCTGTCAAAAACTGTATGTGCAATCTCCAGAACAATTATGCTTATGTGAAACTGTATGTGCAATCTCCAAATGTATCATCATAATGTAGGTGCTGTGTTGTGTGATTCTTCATGCTGAGAACTTCAGCTTTTTCAACTTGCCAGACTATATGTTCATTGGTACTACTTGTGAGGCTATATTTTCCATGGGAGATGGCAATTTTATTGGATCATGATCCAGAGATTAAAAAAATACATAGACTATAATTTCCTGGCATGATCCATAGTATAAAAATGTAGAATAAAAAATGCCATGATCCATACACTATAATTTTCATGATGCATAGACTATATTTGCCATGGACCGGTGCAAAAGAAATTTGCCATGTTGCAAAAAGAAAAGAAATTTGCCATGGTGCATATAGTAAAAACAATGCCACGATCTGTAAAATAAATTTTTCATGCTCCATGAAAGTAAATTGCCATGGTCCAAATGTAGCAGAAGTTTCAAGTAGTGTTTTGTTTCTGTGTTTGAATAGGCAGCAAACTTTCTATTCTTTCTGTGTTTGTACAGACTTGCTAAACTATTGATGATTTTTTGTTGGGTGACCTATTAGATCTGGAATGGAAGCTCACATAAGTTGAGCTGATTTTTGTCCATATGAAAGCAGAGGACCATATGGTCTGTGGCCTTTTCATCCATATGAAAGTAGAGGCACATTGTGGTGCTAGTTTGCTGGGTTTTGTCTCTGACCTTCGTGTCGTGATGATTTTGCAGGTACCCCGAGAGGCCCTTGAGTTTGCCGGAATGTCGATTAACTTCCGTTCCGGCAAATTCGGGTACTCCATATGTCCTATTTTCAGCAAAGGTCATGCTGAAATTTTCCGTGAATTTTAGCATGACTTTGCTAAAAATCGGACATATGGGGTACTTGCTACTAATGCATAGGTCGGGGTATCTTAGTACTTAATTAAGTAGGATCAACTGCCCCTTTATTCTTGCTGCATTAAACCATAGGTGGCAATAGAGCCAAGTGATTAGGCCCAACTTAGAGTTGACAAATCCTAAATTATAAAACCTTGGCTTTTAGGGTGCCTCGGTGTCGATAAGAACCTAAATGATGAAAGCTTAGGCTTTTAGGGTGCCTCGACGTCGACAAACCCTAAATGATAAAAGCTTAGCTTTTAGGATGCCTCGGTGTCGACAAACCCTAAATGATGAGACCATGATCTTGTTCCTTGACAATAACCAACTTTTTGACCAAACTTTTTTCCTATTTAGAGTGAAACATGGCCCACAACGATGAGGCCGGAGGTTCAGGCGGCAAGCAATTCTGGGAGCTGTCCCAGGAGATGGAGGAAGAACCTCACTTCTATGAGGACACCGCAGAAGACACCGATCCTGACTACACAATCCCTAGTGGCGTCGGGGATGACATGTAACACCCCGGATGTAACTTTCCATATTCGTAACTCCAACTCTTACCTTTTCCGGAGATGCGTTATGATATTTCCTTCGTGGTTGGGTTTTGTCTTTTGTTTTGCGTTTTATTCATGTCATGCATTTCATCTCATGGCATCATGTGCATTGCATCCACATGTTTTCATAAAGCTTGCATCCGTTCGTAGTTGCCGCGTCCCCCCCCCCTTGCCTTCGTTGACCGTTTCGAGACCAACCGGGTTTTTCGAGTCCCTCTTGTCTGGCCACTTAATCTTCTCCACAGTGCATAGACCCCTCTTGCGCGCGTCCGAAAACTGCTCCGAACCCGAACTGCTCGGTCATGACCGATGGATCCGGATCATCCCCAAACATCTATAAAACATCTCCGTTTTCTTATTTGGACTCCCTAGCCTATTTATTCGCGTCCGTCCGATTGCGATCGGAGGGACGAGGTAGCCCCTAACTTAATCCGTGATGTATATATTCATCCACCCCTAGTCCATTTTGGCGAACCCTAAAAATCCTCTCCCTTGTCCCGTCGCGCCGCCGCCACTAGCTCCACTCAAATCCCACCTCGGGATCCTCCCAGATCCCCTTCGCTCCAACCAGCCATCACCGAAACCTCCAAATCCATCGATCCCCACGGCCCTCCTCGACCAGCAGCAACCAAGAGCTCGAGCTCCTTCTCCCATGCCCGCGCGCCCGAGGAAACGCACGAAGCTATGCCTCCTTGTCCCCGCGCCTCTGTCTCACCGGTGGTTGCCAGCCACCCAAGCAGCAGCAGCAGTCCGGAGCTCTGCCTCCTCTCGCGAGCGCCCAGGCCCGTGCTCCACCTCCCTCGCACCTACCTATTCCTCCCTTGCCTGTCTTACTTTCTCTCGGTTCTCTCTCTCTCCAGGGAACAACCATGGCGCCCTATGAAGCTCTCCCCCCGCAGCCACAACGCCGAATGGCGCCTCCATCGACGCACCCGGCCTCCTCCTGTTCCCCTGTTTTGGATCTGGTGCTCCACACCTCCCCTTGCGCTCGCAGCCTCTCGTTCGGCACCATGGCGCGTTTCTTCGAGCTCCAAGACCAGGCCAGACCTCGCCGCCCTGCTCCCTTTTCTTCTCCTTCCTCCTCGTACTCCTCTCTTTTTCCCCTGACCTCTTTCCCTCTCTGTCCCAGGATCGCGGAGCTTCCCTCCGTGGACCCATCGCCGCCCGTGCTCGGATCCACGAGGATCTCGTCTCCGGAGACCCATCCTCACCCCGCGGGATCCCGCCGGTCGTCTTCCTCGCCGTTTGAACGACCAGCGCCGCCCCTGTTCAGTGCGAGCAGAATGAGCATCTGCATCTCTCGGTCCAACCGCGCCTGTAGCCTCCCCGCCTCGCGCGTCTGGGCCACTTCCAGCGCCAGCAAGGCCCAGCAGCCCCCATGCCGGCCTCCCTCTCCATCGACTGGGCTTGTCCCATGGTGAGCACAGCAGCCCCTCCTCTCTGTTCAGCCCTACAGTGATCCAGATTCGGCCCAGTGTTTTTTTTCTGCACTACGATTTTAGCATTATCCTGTGTTTTACTGTTTTACAGATTGCACCCTCATGTTCATGCATTTAATAACTAATTAACCGTGCATCGGATTAAAATGTTTTATATATGAAAAATGCTTAGTTTTTCATCTAGTTTCATAATCTGCTACTTTCATCCATGTTAAACATGTTTAAGCTGCTGTTTGATCATATTTGCTTAATTGCCATATTAAAATGCTTTATTTCATAACTAAATAACCGTAGCTCGGTTTTAAATAAACTTTATATGTAAATGGGGTGGAAAAATTCCTAGTTTAACATGGTGCACTTTATTTTCCTGTTTAACAACAATAAAATATGATTTAATGCAGAACAGTAGCAAATTCATAAATTGCATATGAGGATTTTCCGGAGTTGTTGGTTGTTGTTTCCGGCCTCATTTAAACTTGCCTAAATAGTTAGTTTACTTTTGTTTCACCTCTTGCCATGTTTAACAATATTTAATTTTGTTTGGTAACTTAAATGAGATTACACTAAATAAGTCATGTGGTGTTTCGTTAATATGCAACTCGTTGCATATTGAGCTCCAATTAATTTGTAGTGTTGCTTGTTGCACTTTGCCATGCCATGCTCATTAAACCGGACATGCATCATACTTGTTTGTGCATCATACCATGTTTATGCTTGTGCATTTACCATGTTGTTTGTTTCTTTCCGGTGTTGCTTCTTAGTTCCGGTAATGTTGCGATTGTGAGGATTCATTCGACTACTCCCGTTCGTCTTCTTCATGGACTCGTTCTTCTTCCTAGCGGGATTTCAGGCAAGATGACCGCTACCCTGGATCTCACTACTGTCATTGCTATGCTAGTTGTTTCGTTCTATCGCTTTGCCGCGCTACCTATCTCTTGTTGATCAAGCCTCCCAATTTGCCATGTCAGCCTCTAACCTTTTTCACCCTTCCTAGCAAACCATTGCTTGGCTATGTTACCGCTTTTGCTTAGCCCCTCTTATAGCATTGATAGTTGCAGGTGAAGTTGAAGATTGCTCCATGGTGGACAGGATTATGTTGGGATATCACAATATCTCTTATTTAATTAATGCATCTATATACTTGGTAAAGGGTGGAAGGCTCGGCCTTATGTCTGGTGTTTTGTTCCAATCTTGCCGCCCTAGTTTCCGTCATACCGGTGTTATGTTCCCGGATTTTGCGTTCCTTACGCGGTTGGGTGATTTATGGGACCCCCTTGACAGTTCGCTTTGAATAAAACTCCTCCAGCAAGGCCCAACCTTGGTTTTACCATTTGCCTCACCTAGCCTTTTTCCCTTAAGTTTCCGGAGCCCGAGGGTCATCTTTATTTTACCCCCCCCCCCGGGCTAGTGCTCCTCCGAGTGTTGGTCCAAACTAGAGCACCGTGCGGGACCATTCCTTGGCAACTTGGATTACGTCGGTACCTGTACGCTTAGCTTATTCGGTGTGCCCTAAGAACAAGATATGTGCATCTCCTATCGGGATTTGTCGGCACAGCGGGTGGTCTTGCTGGTCGTGTTTTACCATTGTCGAAATGTCTTGTAAACCGGGATTCCGAGACTGATCGGGTCTTCCTAGGAGAAGGTATATCCTTCGTTGATCGCGAGAGCTTATCATGGGCTAAGTTGGGACACCCCTACAAGGTATAAACTTTCGAGAGCCGTGCCCGCGGTTATGTGGTAGATGGGAATTTGTTAATGTCCGGTTGTAGATAACTTGACACTAGTTTCGAATTAAAACGCATCAACCGCGTGTGTACCCATGATGGTCTCTTTTCGGCGGAGTCCGGGAAGTGAACACGGTTTTTGAGTTATGTTTGACGTAAGTAGGAGTTCAGGATCACCTCTTGATCATTACTAGTTGACGACCGTTCCTTTTGCTCCTCTTCTCGCTCTTATTTGCGTATGTTAGCCACCATATTATGCTTAGTCGCTGTTGCAACCTCACCACTTTACCCCTTCCTTACCCCTTAAGATTTGCTAGTCTTTATACCCATGGTAATGGGATTGCTGAGACATTGTGGCTCACAGATTACTACAACAACAGTTGCAGGTACAGGTTTTGCGATGATCATGACGCGAGAGCGATGTTTGCTTGTTTAGGAGTTCTTCTTCTGCTTCTTCTTCGATCAGGGGATAGGTTCCAGGTCGGCAGCTTGGGCTAGCAGGGTGGATGTCGTTTGAGTTTCTGTTTGTGTTTCATCCGTAGTCGGATGGTGCTCTTATGTATGATGATGTTGTATTCGGGTGGCATTGTATGCGTTTTGTATGTATCCCCATCTATTATGTAATGTTGATGTAATGATATCCACCTTGCGAAAGCGTCTTCAAGATGCGCTTCTATCCTCGGTAGACCTTCGAGTTCCTTTAGGATGGGGTCGCATCTTGGGCGTGACAAGTTGGTATCAGAGCCTCGACCGACCATAGGAGCCCCCTTGATTGTTGGTTGTTGTTGAGTCTAGGAGAAAACTATTTTGAGTCTTAGGATTATATATATCGGAGAGTAGGATTCTTTTTACTCCTCAGCCCCCTTCGTCGCTCTGGTGAGGACTCCTGACGTAGATGTTTTGTCTTTCCTCTCCTCAAATTCCACTAAAAAAAATTAGGATCACGCTGGTATCTTGGAATCGTTCCGATATTCTTGTGACGAGAACATTGTTCTTGGTGCCTCCTGACATTTAGGGGTTGTGGCAGTGTCCCGGGGAGTTGAGCTCCGAGGTGTTGTTGTCACAATTTTATCGTTGTAGTTCTGGAATACCTGAGTTTTGCCGACATCAAAAATCTCTTTTATGCAGTTGTTGGTGAGATAACCTCGAAGTCACCCAGTACTGGGAGTTCGGGAGTATTGCCATAGCTTGTATAACGGATGCTTTTCGAAGGTTGAGGTACACGATTTCCGAAGGTTTCTTGGTTATGTGTTGACGGATGGATACAGCTGGATGTAGGGATTGTTAGTTTGGGTGAGATATATTGCTTCCCCTGTATCCCCAACACCAGATTGCATAACCAGAAAGTTTCGGGAGTTTATAGGTGGGAATTCAAGTAGCTCCTAGAGTATCCTTCCGACAGATGCATGATATGGGATTGGGTAAATCTCTATCATATGTATTTTTTCCGGCTTATTTCTGCAAGCCAATCCTTTGTTTTGTTTTTAGTTGTGGTATTTGAGTTGCTTCAATGTCAAGTGTTGATTCCATACCTTTTTCTAAACGGTGTTCTCATATTTCTATGGGAGTGCTAATCCTTTTGATCATCAAGATTGTCATGTCAATTCTTTCCAACCGGCGTGCTTCTCTTCAAGTGGATCCGATCATTTCAACCGCAAGATCAAATTCTAAGTTTTCTCAACGGTGTTTGTTTCGTTTATCCCAAGTTGTGTTTGTTTTTCCCCACCCTCCCACCCTTTTTCTTCAAGGACTCAGATTTCTTAATCATGTATCCTTTTATTTGTGGGAAGTCTCTTCATTGTTTTCTTTCAATGTTCTTATCCGGTGATTTCCCATGAAGATGCTCAACAGTTTCAAGTTCATCATCCTTCATTGTTGTTTCTTCTCTGGTGGATCCAATTCAAGCTTTCGGTGTTGATCATATCCCTTTCCTCATTTCAAATGTTTTTCCATGTCAGTGCACCTCTTAATCATTCACTTCTTCCTATTCATTTGTTCTGGAGTGCTGAAGATATCTCACAAGACTTGTGTTTCCGTTCTCAACCCGTTCAATATATTTCGAGGTTGTTATCTCATTCAAGCCATTTAATTCAACCGGTGCTACCTTGATAACCCACAAGTATAGGGGATCGCAACAGTTTTCGAGGGTAGAGTATTCAACCCAAATTTATTGATTCGACAGAAGGGGATCCAAAGAATATTCTCAATTATTAGCAGCTGAGTTGTCAATTCAACCACACTTGGAAACTTAGTATCTGCAGCAAAGTGTTTAGTAGCAAAGTAATATGATAGTGGTGGTAACAGTAACAAAAGTAAAGACAGTAAAAGTAATGTTTTTGGTATTTTTGTAGTGATTGTAACAGTAGCAACGGAAAAGTAAATAAGCGTAAACCAGTATATGGAAAACTCGTAGGCACCGGATTAGCGATGGATAATTATGCCGGATGTTGTTCATCATGTAACAGTCATAACATAGGGTGACACAGAACTAGCTCCAGTTCATCAATGTAATGTAGGCATGTATTCCGAATATAGTCATACGTGCTTATGGAAAAGAACTTGCATGACATCTTTTGTCCTACCCTCCCGTGGCAGCGGGGTCCTATTGGAAACTAAGGGATATTAAGGCCTCCTTTTAATAGAGAACCGGAACAAAGCATTAGCACATAGTGAATACATGAACTCCTCAAACTATGGTCATCACCGGGAGTGGTCCCGATTATTGTCACTTCGGGGTTGCCGGATCATAACACATAGTAGGTGACTATAGACTTGCAAGATAGGATCAAGAACACACATATATTCATGGAAACATAATAGGTTCAGATCTGAAATCATGGCACTCGGGCCCTAGTGACAAGCATTAAGCATAGCAAAGTCATAGCAACATCACACTCAGAACATAATGCATACTAGGGATCAAACCCTAACAAAACTAACTCGATTACATGATAAATCTCATCCAACCCATCACCGTCCAGCAAGCCTATGATGCAATTACTCACGCACGGCGGTGAGCATCATGAAATTGGTGATGGAGGATGGTTGATGATGACGATGCGACGAATCTCCCTCTCTGGAGCCCCGAACGGACTCCAGATCAGCCCTCCCGAGAGAGATTAGGGCTTGGCGGCGGCTCCGTATCGTGAAACGCGATGAAACTTTCTCTCTGATTTTTTATCCCTGAAAGCCAATATATGGAGTTGGAGTTGGCGTCGGAGGGCCACCAGGGGGCCCACAAGGTAGGGTGGCGCGCCCAGGGGGGAGGGGCGCGCCCCCCACCCTCGTGAACAGGGTGTGGGCCCCCTGGCCTTCATCTTTGGCGAGGATTTTTTATTAATTATTCTAAGATATTCCATGGAGTTTCAGGTCATACCGAGAACTTCTGTTTTCTGCACATAAAACAACACCATGGCAGTTTTGCTGAAAACAGCGTCAGTCCGGGTTAGTTCCATTCAAATCATACAAGTTAGAGTACAAAACAAGGGCAAAAGTGTTTGGAAAAGTAGATACGATGGAGACGTATCAAACCTCTCTTTAAAATTGTTCAACAATGTTTTATTTTGAGTGGTCCCTAACCCACAGGTCTTTTCCCAGGATCTTACCTGACTCTTCGAATTATCAGGAGCGATTCTCAAATTCATTTCCAAGTTTGACGTAAGAATGAATTTTCATCAGTCACATGCCTTCTCCAAGGTCGTTTTCAAATTCTTTTCATTGTTGGTTCAACCTTTCTAATTTTCTCCCGGAGTATCTCAACAATTTGGTGGTGTTTCTCCTTGTCATTCTCGGATTTTGAAGACCGAAGAAGTGTTTCCTCTAAATATTGGTCCATTCTCTTGAAGATTCACGGTTCTAGCTTCATGCTATCCTCATAATTGTTTTGATTGTGAGATTTCTTTTCTTACCATCCGGGGCATTTCGTGAGTTCTTTCCATTTTATTCCTACGAAGGCCATCATTTCAGGTTTATTCATTCTCAGCTTTTAGCTCTCCTTCTCCATACTTTAGCGGTGCATCATTCAAATACCCTCTAATCGGTTCATGATCTCTTTGTTCTCATGTATTTAAATCCCCTCAAGTATCTTCATTCATTTTCCAATTCTTCCCGGTGAATTGTGCCTTTGCTATGTTCCTTTTCAATTCTTACGGTGGTTCGTTCAAGATTTCACTTCCTTCGTTATCATATTAATTTATTCGTTGTTCCAATCCTACCAGTGGTTCCATCAATACCTTCTCAAGTTTGCGCTATCTCTATCCTTAATCCCTTCCTTTGGAGTTTGTTCATGAGGAATAAATTCTCGGTTCTAAGATGTTCATCTTTTCTTTCCGGAGTTCCAAGTTCTCTCGGTTATAACATCGCAAATCTGCTTCTAAATCATCGCAAGGCTTCACCTTGTGTTTTCAACTTCTCTTTCTTTCTATCATCCTTTTATTACCAGAGTTTTTCATGGAGGCTCTACATGGTGGTTCATCAAGGATTCCTTTCATTCTTCAATTGTTCTTCAAGATTTCTCTTGAAGTTATGACCCACCAAGCTATACTCTAAAATAAACATGGTGTTCAACACACGTTTTGTTTTGAGGAGTTCAAGCATTCTTCATCTTGCATTCCGAAGTGCAATTCTTTCTATATTATCTTTTGAGCTGGTGTTATGTCACTCTTGACAATTTCCCTTCGCGATTCACATGTTGTCAACAATAAGCTATTTTAAATCCATCAATCTCTTCTTTGGAGTTATCTTGGTATAGATTTCACCTAAAGCCTTCCCTAAGGAATGTTGCTATTTGTGGTGCTTATCAATGATCTGAGTTTTCTCCTATCCTCTCGGCGAAAGAAGTTTTCATCTCTTCCTTGATCTCAAACAAGCAATTGTTTTTCGTTAGTGGCAGAATTTCACCTCTTAGTCTTGGGATGTTTTCCATAAGCCCACTACAAGCTTATTCGTTTCGTTGCTGGTTTTCCAACAACTCCGTTCTAGCATTTCTTGTAAGCGTGCTCTTTCAAGATATTGTTTCTCTCCGTTCATTCCATTCCATTCTTTCATTTCTTCTGGAGGCATTGTGATGTTACTCTCTTCGACTCATTATCTCGTTTTGTCAAGATCATGTTCTTTCCTTGCTTTTCCTTTCAACCGGAGTGTTGTGTTCTCATTCAAGTTCTTTCATCTTGTCAAGTTTTGCCTCTATTTTCAACCCGAGTGCTATCTGAAATCCTTCTTACCCATTGTGCCATTCTTCCAATAGTTCCGGACGCAGTGTGTTGTTAATTTCATCAAGTATCATCCCATCTTCTCAAGCTCATGTTCTATTCCTTCCATGTTCAACCGGAGTGCTGCCCGAATTCTTCCTCTCCCATCTTGTTTTAACCACAGTGGTTTCGAATTCTATCTTGTCCATTAAACTCTTGATTCATGTCTTTGCAACCTTCAAGTTCTCGCAATACTCCTTGTTCATATTTTCAAACGGATTGTTTGCAATCTCGTTCATCTTTGTTGTACTCTTTCTTTTAAATTGCTCAACCTCTCAAGGTTCGTGGTTTCACTTGTTCGTCAAAGAAGCAACTTTGCTTTACCTCTCCTTTTCGTTTTCCCTCCGGTGCAATCCTAGATCTCGGGACGAGATCCTCTCTTAGTGGTGGAGCGTTATGATATTTCCTTCGTGGTTGGGTCTTGTCTTTTGTTTTGCGTTTTGTTCATGTCATGCATTTCATCTCATGGCATCATGTGCATTGCATCCACATGTTTTCATAAAGCTTGCATCCGTTCGTAGTTGTCGCGTGCCCCCCCCCCTTGCCTTCGTTGACCGTTCCAAGACCAACCGGGTTTTTCGAGTCCCTCTTGTCTGGCCACTTAATCTTCTCCACAGTGCATAGACCCCTCTTGCGCGCGTCCGAAAACTGCTCCGAACCCGAACCGCTCGGTCATGACCGATGGATCCGGATCATCCCCAAACATCTATAAAACATCTCCGTTTTCTTATTTGGACTCCCTAGCCTATTTATTCGCGTCCGTCCGATTGCGATCGGAGGGACGAGGTAGCCCCTAACTTAATCCATGATGCATATATTCATCCACCCCTAGTCCATTTTGGCGAACCCTAAAAATCCTCTCCCTTGTCCCGTCGCGCCGCCGCCACTAGCTCCACTCAAATCCCACATCGGGATCCTCCCAAATCCCCTTCGCTCCAACCAGCCATCACCGAAACTTCCAAATCCATCGATCCCCACAGCCCTCCTCGACCAGCAGCAACTAGGAGCTCGAGCTCCTTCTCCCAAGCCCGCGCGCCCGAGGAAACGCACGAGGCTGTGCCTCCTTGTCCCAGCGCCTCTGCCTCACCGGTGGTTGCCAGCCACCCAAGCAGCAGCAGCAGTCTGGAGCTCCGCCTCCTCTCGCGAGCGCCCAGGCCCGTGCTCCACCTCCCTCGCGCCTACCTCTTCCTCCCTTGCCTCTCTTACTTTCTCTCGGTTCTCTCTCTCTCCAGGGAACAACCATGGCGCCCTATGAAGCTCTCCCCCCGCAGCCACATCACCGAATGGCGCCTCCATCGATGGACCCGGCCTCCTCCTGTTCCCCTGTTTTGGATCTGGTGCTCTACACCTCCCCTTGCGCTCGCAACCTCTCGTTCGGCACCATGGCACGTTTCTCCGAGCTCCAAGACCAGGCCAGACCTCGCTGCCCTGCTCCCTTTTCTTCTCCTTCCTCCCCGTACTCCTCTCTTTTTTCCCTGATCTCTTTCCCTCTCTGTCCCAGGATCGCGGAGCTTCCCTCCGTCGACCCATCACCGCCCGTGCTCGGATCCGCGAGGATCTCGTCTCCGGAGTCCCATCCTCACCCCGCGGGATCCCGCCGGTCGTCTTCCTCGCTGTTTGAACGACCAGCGCCGCCCCTGTTCAGTGCGAGCAGAACGAGCGTCTGCATCTCTCGGTCCAACCGCGTCTGTAGCCTCCCTGCCTCGCGCGTCTCGGCCACTTCCAGCGCCAGCAAGGCCCAGCAGCCCCCATGCCGGGCTCCCTCTCCACTGACTGGGCTTGGCCCATGGTGAGCACAGCAGCCCCTTCTCTCTGTTCAGCCCTACAGTGATCCAGATTCGGCCCAGTGTGTTTTTTCCCTGCACTACGATTTTAGCATTATCCTGTGTTTTACTGTTTTATAGATTGCACCCTCATGTTCATGCATTTAATAACTAATTAACCGTGCATCGGATTAAAATGTTTTATATATGAAAAATGCTTAGTTTTTCATCTAGTTTCATAATCTGCTACTTTCATCCATGTTAAACATGTTTAAGCTGTTGTTTGATCATATTTGCTTAATTGCCATATTAAAATGCTTTATTTCATAACTAAATAACCGTAGCTCGGTTTTGAATAAACTTTATATGTAAATGGGGTGGCAAAATGCCTAGTTTAACATGGTGCACTCTATTTTCCTGTTTAACAACAGTAAAATATGATTTAATACAGAACAGTAGCAAATTCATAAATTGCATATGAGGATTTTCCGGAGTTGTTGGTTGTTGTTTCCGGCCTCATTTAAACTTGCCTAAATAGTTAGTTTATCACCTCTTGCCATGTTTAACAACATTTAATTTTGTTTGGTAGCTTAAACGAGATTACACTAAATAAGTCATGTGGTGTTTCATCAATATGCAACTCGTTGCATATTGAGCTCCACTTAATTTGTAGTGTTGCTTGTTGCACTTTGCCATGCCATGCTCATTAAACCGGACATGCATCATACTTGTTTGTGCATCATGCCATGTTTATGCTTGTGCATTTACCATGTTGTTTGTTTCTTTCTGGTGTTGCTTCTTAGTTCCGGTAATGTTGCGATTGTGAGGATTCATTCGACTACTCCCGTTCGTCTTCTTCATGGACTCGTTCTTCTTCCTAGCGGGATTTCAGGTAAGATGACCGCTACCCTGGATCTCACTACTGTCACTGCTATGCTAGTTGTTTTGTTCTATCGCTTTGCCGCGCTACCTATCTCTTGTTGATCACGCCTCCCAATTTGCCATGTCAGCCTCTAACCTTTTTCACCCTTCCTAGCAAACCATTGCTTCGCTATGTTACCGCTTTTGCTCAGCCCCTCTTATAGCGTTGATAGTTGCAGGTGAAGTTGAAGATTGCACCATGGTGGACAGGATTATGTTGGGATATCACAATATCTCTTATTTAATTAATGCATCTATATACTTGGTAAAGGGTGGAAGGCTCGGCCTTATGCCTGATGTTTTGTTCCACTCTTGCCGCCCTAGTTTCCGTCATACCGGTGTTATGTTCCCGGATTTTGCGTTCCTTACGCGGTTGGGTGATTTATGGGCCCCTCCTTGATAGTTCGCTTTGAATAAAACTCCTCCAGCAAGGCCCAACCTTGGTTTTACCATTTGCCTCGCCTAGCCTTTTTCCCTTGGGTTTCCGGAGCCCGAGGGTCATCTTTATTTTACCCCCCCTCCCCCCGGGCCAGTGCTCCTCCGAGTGTTGGTCCAAACTAGAGCATTGTGCGGGGCCATTCCTTGGCAACTTGGATTACGTCGGTACCTGTACGCTTAGCTTATCCGGTGTGCCCTGAGAACGAGATATGTGCAGCCCCTATCGGGATTTGTCGGCACAGCGGGTGGTCTTGCTGGTCTTGTTTTACCATTGTCGAAATGTCTTGTAAACCGGGATTTCGAGACTGATCGGGTCTTCCTGGGAGAAGGTATATCCTTTGTTGATCGCGAGAACTTATCATGGGCTAAGTTGGGACACCCCTGCAGGGTATAAACTTTCGAGAGCCGTGCCCATGGTTATGTGGCAGATGGGAATTTGTTAATGTACGGTTGTAGATAACTTGACACCAGTTTTGAATTAAAACGCATCAACCGCGTGTGTAGCCGTGATGGTCTCTTTTCGGTGGAGTCCGGGAAGTGAACACGGTTTTTGGGTTATGTTTGACGTAAGTAGGAGTTCAGGATCACCTCTTGATCATTACTAGTTGACGACCGTTCCTTTTGCTCCTCTTCTCGCTCTTATTTGCGTATGTTAGCGACCATATTATTCTTAGTCACTGCTGCAACCTCACCACTTTACCCCTTCCTTACCCCTTAAGCTTTGCTAGTCTTGATACCCATGGTAATGGGATTGCTGAGTCATCGTGGCTTATAGATTACTACAACAATAGTTGCAGGTACAGGTTTTGCGATGATCATGATGCGAGAGTGATGTTTGCTTGTTTTGGAGTTCTTCTTCTGCTTCTTCTTTGATCAGGGGATAGGTTCCAGGTCGGAAGCCTGGGCTAGCAGGGTGGATGTCGTTTGAGTTTCTGTTTGTGTTTCATTCGTAGTCGGATGGTGCTCTTATGTATGATGATGTTGTATTCTGGTGGCATTGTATGCCTTTTGTATGTATCCCCATCTATTATGTAATGTTGATGTAATGATATCCACCTTGCGAAAGCGTCTTAAAGATGTGCTTCTATCCTTGGTGGGACCTTCGAGTTCCTTTTGGATAGGGTCGCATCTTGGGCGTGACAAATTGGTATCAGAGCCTCGACCGACCATAGGAGCCTCCTTGATTGTTGGCCGTTGTTGAGTCTAGAAGAAAACTATTTTGAGTCTTAGGATTATATATATCGGAGAGTAGGATTCTTTTTACTCCTAGGCCCCCTTCGTCGCTCTGGTGAGGACTCCTGACGTAGATGTTTTGTCTTTCCTCTCCTCAAATTCCACTAATTTTTTTAGGATCACGCGGGTATCTTGGAATCGTTCCGATATTCTTGTGACGAGAACATTGTTCTTGGTGCCTCCTGACATTTAGGGGTTGTGGCAGTGTCCCGGGGAGTTGAGCTCCAAGGTGTTGTTGTCACAATTTTATCGCTGCAGTTCTGGAATACCTGAGTTTTGCCGACATCGAAAATCTCTTTTATGCAGTTGTTGGTGAGATAACCTCGACGTCACCTAGTACTGGGGAGTTCGGGAGTATTGCCATAGCTTGTATAACGGGTGCTTTTCGAAGGTTGAGGTACACGATTTCCGAAGGTTTCTTGGTTATGTGTTGACGGATGGATACAGCTGGATGTAGGGATTGTTAGTTTGGGTGAGATATATTGCTTGCCCTGTATCCCCAACACCAGATTGCATAACCAGGAAGTTTCGGGAGTTTATAGGTGGGAATTCAAGTAGCTCCTACAATATCCTTCCGACAGATGCATGATATGGGATTGGGTAAATCTCTATCATATGTATTTGTTCCGGCTTATTTCTGCAAGCCAATCATTTGTTTTGTTTTGAGTTGTGGTATTTGAGTTGCTTCAATATCAAGTGTTGATTCCATACCTTTTTTCTAAACGGTGTTCTCATATTTCTATGGTAGTGCTAATCCTTTTGATCATCGAGATTGTCATGTCAATTCTTTCCAACCGGCGTGCTTCTCTTCAAGTGGATCCGACCATTTCAACCGCGAGATCAAATTCTAAGTTTTCTCAACGGTGTTTGTTTCATTCATCCCAAGTTGTCTTTGTTTTTCCCCACCCTCCCACCCTTTTTCTTCAAGGACTCAGATTTCTTAATCATGTATCCTTTTATTTGTGGGAAGTCTCTTCATTCTTTTCTTTCAATGTTATTATCCGGTTATTTCCCATGAAGATGCTCAACAGTTTCAAGTTCATCATCCTTCATTGTTGTTTCTTCTCCGGTGGATCCAATTCAAGCTTTCGGTGTTGATCATATCCCTTTCCTCATTTCAAATGTTTTTCCATGTCAGTGCACCTCTTAATCATTCACTTCTTCCTATTCATTTGTTCTGGAGTGCTGAAGATATCTCACAAGACTTGTGTTTCCGTTCTCAATCCATTCAATATATTTCGAGGTTATTATCTCATTCAAGCCATTTAATTCAACCGGTACAACCTCTCTTTAAAATTGTTCGACGGTGTTTTCTTTTGAGTGGGCCCTAACCCACAGGTCTTTTCCCAGGATCTTACCTGACTCTTCGAATTATCAGGAGCGATTCTCAAATTCATTTCCAAGTTTGACGTAAGAATGAATTTTCATCAGTCACATTCCTTCTCCAAGGTCGTTATCAATTTCTTTTCATTGTTGGTTCAACCTTTCTAATTTTCTCCCGGAGTATCTCAACAATTTGGTGGTGTTTCTCCTTGTCATTCTCAGATTTTGAAGACCGAAGAAGTGTTTCCTCTAAATCTTGGTCCATTCTCTTGAAGATTCATGGTTCTAGCTTCATGCTATCCTCATAATTGTTTTGATTGTGAGATTTCTTTTCTTACCATCTGGGGCATTTCGTGAGTTCTTTCCATTTTATTCCCATGAAGGCCATCATTTCGGGTTTATTCATTCTCAGCTTTTAGCTCTCCTTCTCCATACTTTACCGGTGCATCGTTCAAATACCCTCTAATCGGTTCATGATCTCTTTGTTCTCACGTATTTAAATCCCCTCAAGTATCTTCATTCGTTTTCCAATTCTTCCCGGTGAACTGTGCCTTTGCTTTGTTCCTTTTTAATTCTTACGGTGGTTCGTTCAAGATTTCACTTCCTTCGTTATCATATTAATTTATTCGTTGTTCCAATCCTACCGGTGGTTCCATCAATACCTTCTCAAGTTTGCGCTATCTCTATCCTTAATCCCTTCCTTTGGAGTTTGTTCATGAGGAATACATTCTCGGTTCTAAGATGTTCATCTTTTCTTTCTGGAGTTCCAAGTTCTCTCGGTTATTTCATCGCGAAGCTCCTTCTAAATCATCGCAAGGCTTCACCTTGTGTTTTCAACTTCTCTTTCTTTCTTTCATCCTTTTATTACCAAAGTTTTTCATGGAGGCTCTACATGGTGGTTCATCAAGGATTCCTTTCATTCTTCAATTGTTCTTCAAGATTTCTCTTGAAGTTATGACCCGCCAAGCTATACTCTAAAATAAACATGGTGTTCAACACACGTTTTGTTTTGAGGAGTTCAAGCATTCTTCATCTTGCATTCCGAAGTGCAATTCTTTCTATCTTATCTTTTGAGGTGGTGTTATGTCACTCTTGACAATTTCCCTTTGTGATTCACATGTTGTCAAGAATGAGGTATTTTAAATCCATCGATCTCTTCTTTGGAGTTATCTTGGTATAGATTTCACCTAAAGCCTTCCCTAACGAATGTTGCTATTTTTGGTGCTTATCAATGATCCGAGTTCTCTCCTATCCTCTCGGCGAAAGAAGTTTTCATCTCTTCCTTGATCTCAAACAAGCAATTGTTTTTCGTTAGTGGCATAATTTCACCTCTTAGTCTTGGGATGTTTTCCATAAGCCCACTACAAGCTTATTCGTTTTGTTGTTGGTTTTCCAACAACTCCGTTCTAGCATTTCTTGTAAGCGTGCTCTTTCAAGATCTTGTTTCTCTCCGTTCATTCCATTCCATTCTTTCATTTCTTCTGGAGGCATTGTGATGTTACTCTCTTCGACTCATTATCTCGTTTTGTCAAGATCATGTTCTTTCCTTGCTTTTCCTTTCAACCGGAGTGTTGTGTTCTCATTCAAGTTCTTTCATCTTGTCAAGTTTTGCCTCTATTTTCAACCCGAGTGCTATCTGAAATCCTTCTTACCCATTGTGCCATTCTTTCAATAGTTCCGGATGTAGTGTGTTGTTAATTTCATCAAGTATCATCCCATCTTCTCAAGCTCATGTTCTATTCCTTCCATGTTCAACCGGAGTGCTGCCCGAATTCTTCCTCTCCCATCTTTTTTTAACCGCAGTGGTTTCGAATTCTATCTTGTCCATTAAACTCTTGATTCATGTCTTTGCAACCTTCAAGTTCTCGTAATACTCCTTGTTCATCTTTTCTAACGGATTGTTTGCAATCTCATTCATCTCTGTTGTACTCTTTCTTTTAAATTGCTCAACCTCTCAAGGTTCGTGGTTTCACTTGTTCGTCAAAGAGGCAACTTTGCTTTACCTCTCATTTTCCTTTTCCCTCCGGTGCAATCCTAGATCTCGGGACGAGATCCTCTCGTAGTGGTGGAGTGTTGTAACACCCCGGATGTAACTTTCCATATTCGTAACTCCAACTCTTGCCTTTTCCGGAGATGCATTATGATATTTCCTTCGTGGTTGGGTTTTGTCTTTTGTTTTGCGTTTTGTTCATGTCATGCATTTCATCTCATGGCATCATGTGCATTGCATCCACATGTTTTCATAAAGCTTGCATCCGTTCGTAGTTGCCGCGTCCCCCCCCCCTTGCCTTCGTTGACCGTTCCGAGACCAACTGGGTTTTTCGAGTCCCTCTTGTCTGGCCACTTAATCTTTTCCACAATGCATAGACCCCTCTTGCGCGCGTCCGAAAACTGCTCCGAACCCGAACCGCTCGGTCATGACCGATGGATCCGGATCATCCCCAAACATCTATAAAACATCTCCGTTTTATTATTTGGACTCCCTAGCCTATTTATTCGCGTCCGTCCGATTGCGATCGGAGGGACGAGATAGCCCCTAACTTAATCCGTGATGTATATATTCATCCACCCTTAGTCCATTTCGGCGAGCCCTAAAAATCCTCTCCCTTGTCCCGTCGCGCCGCCGCCACTAGCTCCACTCAAATCCCACCTCGAGATCCTCCCAGATCCCCTTCGCTCCAACCAGCCATCACCGAAACTTCCAAATCCATCGGTCCCCACGGCCCTCCTTGACCAGCAGCAACCAGAGCTCGACCTCCTTCTCCCAAGCCCGCGCGCCCTAGGAAACGCAAGAGGCTGTGCCTCCTTGTCCCCGCGCCTCTGCCTCGCCGGTGGTTGCCAGCCACCCAAGCAGCAGCAGCAGTCCGGAGCTCCGCCTCCTCTCGCGAGCGCCTAGGCCTGTGCTCCACCTCCCTCGCGCCTACCTCTTCCTCCCTTGCCTCTCTTACTTTCTCTCGGTTCTTTCTCTCTCTCCAGGGAACAACCATGGCGCCCTATGAAGCTCTCCCGCCGCAGCCACATCGCCGAATGGCGCCTCCATCGACGGACCCGGCCTCCTCCTGTTCCCCTGTTTTGGATCTGGTGCTCCACACCTCCCCTTGCGCTTGCAGCCTCTCGTTCGGCACCATGGCGCGTTTCTCCGAGGTCCGAGACCAGGCCAGACCTCGCCGCCCTGCTCCCTTTTCTTCTCCTTCCTCCCTGTACTCCTCTCTTTTTTCCCTGATCTCTTTCCCTCTCTGTCCCAGGATCGCGGAGCTTCCCTCCGTCGACCCATCGCCGCCCGTGCTCAGATCCGCGAGGATCTCGTCTTCGGAGTCCCATCCTCACCCCGCGGGATCCCGCCGGTCGTCTTCCTTGCCGTTTGAACGACCAGCACCGCCCCTATTCTGTGCGAGCAGAACAAGCTCTGCATCTCTCGGTCCAACCGCGCCTGTAGCCTCCCCGCCTCGTGCGTCTGGGCCACTTCCAGCGCCAGCAAGGCCCAGCAGCCCCCATGCCAGCCTCCCTCTCCACCGACTGGGCTTGGCCCATGGTGAGCACAGCAGCCCCTCCTCTCTGTTCAGCCCTACAGTGATCCAGATTCGGCCCAGTGTTTTTTTTCCTGCACTACGATTTTAGCATTATCCTGTGTTTTACTGTTTTCCAGATTGCACCCTCATGTTCATGCATTTAATAACTAATTAACCGTGCATCGGATTAAAATGTTTTATATATGAAAAATGCTTAGTTTTTTTATCTAGTTTCATAATCTGCTACTTTCATCCATGTTAAACATGTTTAAGCTGCTGTTTGATCATATTTGCTTAATTGCCATATTAAAATGCTTTATTTCATAACTAAATAACTGTAGCTCGGTTTTAAATAAACTTTATATGTAAGTGGGGTGGAAAAATTCCTAGTTTAACATGGTGCACTTTATTTTCTTGTTTAACAACAATAAAATATGATTTAATGCAGAACATTAGCTAATTCATAAATTGTGTATGCGGATTTTCCGGAGTTGTTGGTTGTTGTTTCCGGACTCATTTAAACTAGCCTAAATAGTTAGTTTATCACCTCTTGCCATGTTTAACAACATTTAATTTTGTTTGGTAGCTTAAACGAGATTACACTAAATAAGTCATGTGGTGTTTTGTCAATATGCAACTCGTTGCATATTGAGCTCCACTTAATTTGTAGTGTTGCTTGTTGCACTTTGCCATGCCATGCTCATTAAACCGGACATGCATCATACTTGTTTGTGCATCATGCCATGTTTATTCTTGTGCATTTACCATGTTGTTTGTTTCTTTCCGGTGTTGCTTCTTAGTTCCGGTAATGTTGCGATTGTGAGGATTCGTTCGACTACTCCCGTTTGTCTTCTTCATGGACTCGTTCTTCTTCCTAGCAGGATTTCAGGCAAGATGACCGCTACCGTGGATCTCACTACTATCATTGCTATGCTAGTTGTTTCGTTCTATTGCTTTGCCGTGCTACCTATCTATTGTTGATCAAGCCTCCTAATTTGCCATGTCAGCCTCTAACCTTTTTCACCCTTCCTAGCAAACCATTGCTTGGCTATGTTACCGCTTTTGCTCAGCCCCTCTTATAACGTTGATAGTTGCAGGTGAAGTTGAAGATTGCTCCATGGTGGACAGGATTATGTTGGGATATCACAATATCTCTTATTTAATTAATAAATCTATATACTTGGTAAAGGGTGGAAGGCTCGGCCTTATGCCTGGTGTTTTGTTCCACTCTTGCCGCCCTAGTTTCCGTCATACCGGTGTTATGTTCCCGGATTTTGCGTTCCTTACGCGGTTGGGTGATTTATGGGACCCCCTTGACAGTTCGCTTTGAATAAAACTCCTCCTGCAAGGCCCAACCTTGGTTTTACCATTTGCCTCACCTAGCCTTTTTCCCTTGGGTTTCCGGAGCCCGAGGGTTATCTTTATTTTACCCCCCAGGCCAGTGCTCCTCCGAGTGTTGGTCCAAACTAGAGCACCGTGCGGGACCATTCCTTGGCAACTTGGATTACGTTGGTACCTGTACGCTTAGCTTATCTGGTGTGCCCTGAGAACGAGATATGTGCAGCTCCTATCGGGATTTGTCGGCACAGCGGGTGGTCTTGCTGGTCTTGTTTTACCATTGTCGAAATGTCTTGTAAACCGGGATTCCGAGACTGATCGGGTCTTCCTGGGAGAAGGTATATCCTTCATTGATCGCGAGAGCTTATCATGGGCTAAGTTGGGACACCGCTACAGGGTATAAACTTTCGAGAGCCGTGCCCGCGGTTATGTGGAAGATGGGAATTTGTTAATGTCCGGTTGTAGATAACTTGACACCAGTTTCGAATTAAAACGCATCAACCGCGTGTGTAGCCGTGATGGTCTCTTTTCGGTGGAGTCCGGGAAGTGAACACGGTTTTTGGGTTATGTTTAACGTAAGTAGGAGTTCAGGATCACCTCTTGATCATTACTAGTTGACGACCGTTCCTTTTGCTCATATTCTCGCTCTTATTTGCGTATGTTAGCCACCATATTATGCTTAGTCACTGCTGCAACCTCACCACTTTACCCCTTCCTTACCCCTAAAGCTTTGCTAGTCTTGATACCCATGGTAATGGGATTGCTAAGTCATCGTGGCTCACATATTACTACAACAATAGTTGCAGGTACAGGTTTTGCGATGATCATGACGCGAGAGCGATGTTTGCTTGTTTTGGAGTTCTTCTTCTGCTTCTTCTTCGATCAGGGGATAGGTTCCAGGTCGGCAGCCTGGGCTAGCAGGGTGGATGTTGTTTCAGTTTCTATTTGTGTTTCATCCGTAGTCGGATGGTGCTCTTATGTATGATGATGTTGTATTCGGGTGGCATTGTATGCCTTTTGTATGTATCCCCATCTATTATGTAATGTTGATGTAATGATATCCACCTTGCGAAAGCGTCTTCAAGATGCACTTCTATCCTTGGTGGGACCTTCGAGTTCCTTTAGGATAGGGTCGCATCTTGGGCGTGACATGACACCACTGATGGTGCCTCCGAGGATGCCACCACTGATGATGGCGGTGCACGCACAGATGGCAGCCAACCGAAGAGGCAACGGAAGGACCGGCGCCCGAGAGTGCTCGGAAACGTCAAGGAGGAATTTACTAAAGTGAACTCCGACGGGCATCCAACGGAGCCCAAGGAATTAGTCAAGGGGTACTCGGTTCAGCTCGGGTGCATTCTCCGGCGCACCGTGTCGATCAACACCAAGAACCTAAGGCATACAGACCGAGGGAATTTGCACAACCTCCTCTTCACGAAGCTGCACGAACGATACAAGTTCCCGCTGACTTTGCAAACACACGCCTCTCAGGGAATAAAGTGAACAGTGCCGCCCTCACGAGGATGAGTACGGCCCTGTCTACTTGGAGAAGCACGGTGAAGGCAATGATTGAAAAATGTGATAGTTATGAGAAGATCAAGGCGAAATATCCTTTGGACAGTGAAGATGACTACAAGGAGTTCAAGATCAAGTGTGAGAGCAGCGCAACCTTCGAATCAAGTCAGTGGGGGAAAGAAATGCGGCAGTTGAACTTAGGGGTCCACCAACTCGGTCCCGGTGGTTACAGAGTGGCGGAGCCTATATGGGACAAGGAGGACGCGGAGCGTGCCGAGCAAGGCCTACCGCCCCGCTTCAAGAAATATCGTGACAAGCAGACCAGGAACTTTGTCAGGGCCCGGTACAAGGAGGACCCGATAACAAAGGAGCTTACCACGGATCCGAAGACCAGGGCGCTTGAGCTTGTTCTGGTAAGGAATACACCCCCGCGTAATTAGCTCCATATGGTTGCATTCTAATTAATCCCCAATATTTTTAAATGGTTCACGTTCCTTCCGTAGGACACTGAAAGTAGTAGCGCAGGGTCATCTCAGAACTCCCCTTTCGACACCCCTTTAAATAGGGCGTTGAATGTAATGAAAAACAAGGATAAGCTCAGTAAGCCGTCGTCAGCTGGTCGTGTGGCCGGCAAAGGCTTGTCCACAAAATGGTCGTCATACTATACCACTGGTGGGCGAAATAAGAAAAAGACCAGCTCGGAAAGCCAGTCGCGCGAGGTTGAAGCACTCAAGGCAAAAGTGGTGCGGATTCTGGAGATTGTCCAAGAGCAAGTGCAACAACAACTGGGAACGACGCTCACCGCCATGGTGCCTACGTTGATTCACGGGCTGATGACGTGGATTGTGGGCGGTCAACAGGGGCCTCCCCCGGTTCCCAGCTTCATGGCCAGCAACTCGCACAATGCGCAGGCGGCGCCATTGTTGTCTCCGGCGGAGGCGGTATTTATGTCTCCAGCGCCGGCACAGGCATTGGAGCTTAATGCGGTGTACGCCGGCCGGCACCTTGCCAGCAAGCGGCCCCTCCATCAGTTACACGCCCGTTGTTGGCGGTGCCTCGACATTAGCCGAGCTCGACGGCATCATGGTAACTAAGCCTCTCGGCGATGACTTCATCTCCTTGCCTTTGACTGGGCATCCTTGACGCCCTACATGTTTTCGCAGGGCGCCGCCGATGTTCCTTACACTCTCCTGCACTTCGTGGGCGGTGAGTTGGTCGATGTCGCCAAGGGCAGAATCGTTCAACCGGGCCCCGTGTTCCACGGTAATCCGATGCCACCCACCTTGTATAGGGTTCAACTGGTTCGGGTGCTGCCAGGCTGCGACGAGTTGTTACCTCCGATTCGACCCGTTGGGGCCGACGAAGATGATGTGATGACCCTCAGCGCCTGCTTAAGTTGGCCCCTGCTTTGGCCGAAGAGCCAGATTCGTTTGGGGGCAGGGGACACCACCTCACAGACAAGACCGCCAGTCGTGCCGGCGCCAAGCCATGGCAAGAACGCCGCAACGCTACCGGACATGCCGGACATCCCTATGGCACAGGATCCGTACATGCATATGGCATAGGATCCGGATGACAACGACAATGACGATGGTACATTTACCAACGTCGATAAGTACTTTGCCGAACATGGATACGGTGACGAGTTCTGCGGGCGTGCTTCTCAAGAACCCAACCAAGATGACCGCGATCTAGCTGGTACGACGGAGAAACCCAATTGCAACAGGCGTTGTCTGGCGTTCAGTTCTCAGGAGATGCCTCCAGCTGCCGCCTTCACCGAGCCTCAGATTTCTAAGGTGCGAAATATTATCAGCCCCAACATGCTCAAGAAGGCGGCTGAGCAGAACTCGGTCCCATTACAGCAGATCAAGAAGAAGGGACGGAAACGAAAGACTAACAAGGGCGCCGGTGCGAGCCAGCCGGCACCGAGTATGATCCGTGCTCAGGACGGGCCACCTTCACCTAAGGATATCTCGAGGAGGGTGTATGTGGCGGGTAGGGCGATGCTACCGACAAATATTCTCAATGCTGCAACCGGTGCTATGCGGAGTCTGCATGACAGTGTTCTTTCTTTGGAGAAGCAGCGTCTCTCCCAAAATGATGTGGCATAACCTGTTTTCGTGGCCAAGGTGCCAGAGGGCAAGGGCTTTGTGGATAGCGCCATCAGAGGTACGATCATCCTGCGGTTTGATGACATCTTTGCTATGTTTAACCTTCATCTGCTGCACTACACCTTCGTTCTGCTGTTTTCGCTGAGTATGGGGATGCGGATCATTAGAGACAAGACCCCGAACATCGGATAGTCGACCCCTTCTACATGTGTGCCAAGATCTTGGGCAGCGCTGGGGACCGGCAAGTTGTGAGTTCACACCTTGAAGGCGTCATTCTGGCAAACCCAGATAAGGATAACTTCCTCGTGCCTTACTTTCTTGAGTAAGTCATCCCCTAACTGCCCCGTAACATATGATTTCCTAGATTTCGATCGTTCTTTTTTTCTAACATTCCATGTTCTGTGCAGTGACACACATTGCACACTCATCCTCTTAAGCCCGAAATATTCCATGGCCACGTATTTCGACCCGGACCATGACTCAAAGAGAGACTACACAAATATCAAATATCAAGAAAGTTCTTCATGATGCTCTCCCCGGCTACGCCACATCTGGAGGCACCTTTAAGAGGTCAGTTCGTAGGTACGGCAGGCATGTGTTCACCCACAATACGACGTTCCCCTGCGTCAAGCAGCCGCCTGGCGGTCAGAAGGATGCCTACTACGCCCTCCATCACATGCGGGCGATCGTACGGGACCATAATCACCTTCTGCTACCAAATAATGTCAAAGATTGGGCCGCAAGCTTGGCGGCAATCCAGGACGCGGACCTCCGACAAGAATTCTTTCGCATCCAGTCGGAGTTTGCAGAAATCATCCATCAAGATGTCCTTCGTACCTCGGGGTAGTTCTACCTCAGGTATCAACCGTCCAACAGTGAGATAGACACAACGCTAAAAATGCAGGTTGACAATGACCGTGACTTCATGACCATCACGAAAGACGGCGGCTTCATCCACGCTCTGGTCCCATGAGTCGAGTCGAAAGTAGTGATGCTATTTGTAGTTCTGAAACCTCGATTAGCTCATGTTGTAATTAAACTTTAATGAAGTTGTATGTGTCTTTGGTTTGGACAGTCGCTCAACTTAGATGTAATCGATGATATTTATTAGTCGGACCATGAATCGTGCTATTAATGTCTTGCTTTTCTCTTCCGATCCTTTTGTTGCATACTTATATATTGCTTATGTATTGTTTGTTGGTTGGCTTGTGCATAGAGATGCCGGCGTATGTCGTGTACAAGGGTAAGGTTCCCGGAGTCTACGACGACTGGGAGGAGTGTTGGAGACAGGTTCACCGTTTCAGCGGTAATAGTTACAAAGGGTACACCACTAGGGCGGAGGCGGAATCTAGATACGTGCGCTATCTAGCGGGAGAGAGGAGGGAGCGTTGGACGAACCGGATGAAGACCAGTTTCATCGCGATGATGCTCATCGTGATGACCGCAGCTCTCTTCTATGTGATGGTAGTTTAGATGATCGATATCTACTTGTAATGTGAAGACAAACTCGCTACTCGCGGTCTCGAGACTTGTAATGTTCTATCTTTGTTCGATCTTTTGAATTCGGAGACTAATATGATGAATTGTATTTGGGGACTAATCTTCTATTGTATTCGATGAATCTGCTGTTGTAGTGTGGTGCTGTCTATATTCTGTCCAATAATATATTTTGTAACCTGTGCAAATATCAGAAAAGAAAAAAAATAATCCCTAATATTCATACTAATGGCGCACCACTCAGCACTCTAATGGCGCACTGTAGAAAGGATACTAATGGCGCATCACCCCAAAGTGCGCCATTAGTATGCCAAAGCACATGGGTAAATATGGCCCCCTGGGAGGCATACTAATGGCGCATGTTGGTCTATACTAATGGCGCACGTATACCAGATACTAATGGCGCACTAGTGGTGCGCCATTAGTATTTATTACTAGTGGCGTGGTACTAGTGGCGCACCAGTAGTGCGCCATTAGTAGGCAAAACTGGTGCGCCACTAGTAGGCCTTTTCCTAGTAGTGAGGGAAAGCCTTATCTGCAAATGTGGAGAGGAGTGCGGGTAAATTGTCATAGTTTCCTTCCTATCCGTTAGATATAGATCAGACGACCTATATTGCAGGATGACAGGCACACCATCATCACCAACTCTGCTTTTTATTGAACCGAGACAAATCTAACATGCGAAGTAAAATAAACGCATAGGGTCTATACATACACAATTTATCTTAGGCACTCCAATAGTACGTTCACTACACATTCACGCATTTCACATCTTTCTACATCTACGGGAACCTACGAAAGGGTTAACGTAAATTCCCTCTCTCTCTCCTCCCCTGATTTTCATGGTGGTGGGCCCCTCCCTTCCCCCAATCTACAATCAATTGCTCACATGTTTCACATTACGTTAATTATGTAACTGGGATTACGTAGGTGTAGCATTACTCGTCCTAACAAACCCAACTAAGCCAACCTCCCAGCATATCGCGTGGGAAAAGACCCGGCCGTGCCGTTTTAGTCGGGATTACCGGATTACTAGTAGTAGTACCGATGGATCGCGTGAAGCAACAAATTTTTTTTAGGGGGCGAAGCACCTAGTTTAAAAGGAAAAAAGGTGGTACACTCACAGCACACCTGTCGCGGTCGCATTGCACCCCACACACGTTCGGTCCTGCACACGGCTCACACAAACGGAACGCGCTTCGGCTTGCCTCTTCACTGACACGTGGGACTACACTTGGAGAAACTGACCATGCGCCAAACTCCCCCCGCCCACCGCAC
>NC_041383.1:394580515-394607430 GCF_002162155.2 Triticum dicoccoides | reverse complement strand
CCCAAACCCCCCTCCCCTCCTGTACCCCTCCACTCCAGTCGCTCCACCAAAGCCGCCCTCCCTGCCGCGCCGATACGTCGGCGCCGCGGTTCGTCGAGGGGACGCACGGAGATCCTCTCGCTCCCACAGTACACTCTCGTAGACTGCCGTCCTCTAGCTGCGCCGCCACCTCTAGCTACATTCTTGTGGAGGCGCCCGGCGGTCAGCGCCGCCACTGTTGGCGACGTTTGTGTGGAGACGCACGGCGGTCAGCTTCTCCCACGTACGCGCATTCTAGACTGAGGCCCCGATCATGTCGGTGTAGCGCTGAATGTTAGCTGATAGATGCTGTTAATCTAACTGTTTGTCGAAGTAGTTTACTGTCAATATGCTCTGCTTAAGAAGCTTTCCTTCCCTGTTCTGCACTCAATCTGCTTAGCTGAGATGGCATGCCAAGGTCGATTAGTTGCTAAAATATCATGTCATATATTTATTGTGACGTAGATTGCCATAGTCTAGTAGCCAATCTGTTAGGTGAAATAGGTCCACACTGTTTTATACTCAATCTTTGTTGCTGTGATAGCCTTCGATAGTTTGATGGCTGTGTGCTCAGCCTCATTGACTGCTGAAACAACCTGCCATAATTTTGTACTCAAATATGTTTGCTGAATTAGCTTTACATATATTTTGTTACTTAGATCTGCTCGTCCAAATATCTTGCCATAGCTTTAGACATCGACCTAGGTATTTTTTTCTGGACTTCATAAAAAAGCATATATGTTTTTCCTGTAATATCTGGTAGAAGAACTAATTTGTATATCTAACAGATGGACAAGACTTGGATAACTTCTGCTCGAAGATTCTCCGCTGCATATGTCGAGGGGTTTGAAAACTTCATGAACTTTATTAGAGCTGAGTACGGTGGTCCGAAATCAGATGTGCTCTGACCGTGTAGCAGTTGTATGAATTCAGGTACAAGACCCCAGTCAACTATGCAAAATCATCTACACTTGTATGGGATGTCGGTCACATATACTAGGTGGGTTCATCATGGTGAAGTTGTGAACATCAATGTTATTGACTACGTGGAAGCAGCAGATCACCATCTTGATCTGCCTGATGCTCAGGTGGAAGAGGAGGAGGAGGTGGTGGTGGTGGAGCCAGTGAGTTTGACCAACATTGAAACAATGCTACGAAATGCTCCTGCATTCCGTGAACTTTCACCTGCAGAAGAAAAACGGTGGGCTCGCATGTTGGAACAATGCAACGTGGCTGTCACCCCAGGAAATAAGCTATCAGTATTCTCAGCTATGGTCACCTTTCTTTAGGTGAAGACATCTGAGCGGATGACCAACAAATCATTCGATGCGATGTTGGCTGCTTTCCACAAATCTTTCCCAGATGCGTCTGAGCTGCCACACACCTACAGTAAAATGAAGAATTTCCTTCGTGCAGTTGGAATTGGATATGATATGATCCATGTTTGTAAGAATAATTGTGTTCTGTTCCGGGAGGATTATGCCAACTTAAGTGAATGCTCGAAATACAAATCATCAAGATGGAAAGATGGCGATGCCGTGAAGAGGATTCCTCATAATGTTCTGAGACATTTTCCAATTACACCAAGATTGCAGAGGTTGTTTCATGATGCTGAAACAAGAGAGGATGTACTGTGGCATTCTAGGAACCAGGAGTACAGAGATCAGAATGTAATGAGCCATCCATCTCATGGTAGTGAGTGGAAAAGCTTCAGTGATAAACACACAAGGTTTGTTGCTGACCCGAGAAACATTAGACTTGGCTTAGCTTCAGATGGATTTAACCCATTTGGCCACCAGAGCGCCACATATAGCATGTGGCCAGTGCTTGTTATCCCTTACAACATGCCTCCAAATGTCTGCACCAAAGAATCAAACTACATGATGGCCTTGCTCATCCCAGGTCCAAAAAGTCCTGGAAAGGATTTTGATTTGTTCATGGAGCCTCTTGTGGAGGAACTTCAACAGCTATGGAAGGGTGTTCTCACTTGAGACCTATATAGCAGCCCACCAGCTGATTTCTTTCTGCGTGCTGTTATAATTTGGTGCATCCATGATTATCCGGCTTTGGGCACTATGTCAGGGCGAACAACACATGGTTACAATGCATGTGTTCGCTGTGACAGGAATCCACTGTCATATGCAATACTTAGCAAAATATGTTACATTGGACACCGACGTTTCCTTGCCAAGGACAAGCCGCATCCTAGAAAATACCGAAGACATGTGTTCAATGCAAAGCATGAAAACTGTGATGCGCCAAAGAGGCTCACCGCCGATGAGTTGCAAGTGGAATTAGAGAAGGTCAGGCATATTACACCAGGAAACAATCCTGGTAATGGTAGCGGGAAAAGGAAGCATGGCAGTGCAGAAGAGATATTATTGTTTACCCACAGGTCCACTTTGTGGGACTTGGAGTATTGGAAATATTTGGATCTGCGGCATAATCTTGATATGATGCACATCGAGAAAAATATATGTGACAACATTATCGGCACACTTCTTAATATTGAAGGCAAGACAAAAGATACCTTAAAATCAAGGATTGATTTGACACACCTGGGTATCAGAAAGGATTTGCAGGTGCAAGATGAAGGTAAATCACGGGATATGGCACCAGCTGTGTACGTCCTGGACAAGGTAAAAAGAAAAGAATTCTGCGAGGTCCTTTCACGTGTGAGATTCCCACATGGATTTGCTTCCAACCCTGAAAGGAGAGTCAGTGCAGATGGAAACAAGGTACAAGGGTTGAAAACTCATGACTGCCACATCCTACTTCAAAGAGTTTTACCTGTTATCCTTAGATGATTGGGCCGCCCTGACTTATACAAAGTAGTTGCAGAGTTGGGACAATTCTTCAGGGAACTCTGAAGTAGAAATATCAGGATAGATGCTTTCGAGCGTCTTAGAGACAAGATACCAACTATCCTATGCGACCTTGAGAATATATATCCTTCAGGGAACTCTGTTGTGGATGATGATTACA
Source organism: Triticum dicoccoides (assembly GCF_002162155.2). NCBI lineage: Eukaryota > Viridiplantae > Streptophyta > Magnoliopsida > Poales > Poaceae > Triticum > Triticum dicoccoides. The sequence goes on along the minus strand of NC_041383.1, from coordinate 394,604,427 downwards.
TTGCTTTTGTCGTATTTGCCTGTCAAAAGACGTTTTTTTATCTACTATGTGAAATTGTGTTTGCTATGACAACTGAAACCTGATGAACATGTTGTTTAGTATTTTGCTGTGAGAACATCACTTGTTATGTGTGCTGATTTGTGTTTGGTGATTGTATGACAACTAAAACATGATGACATTGTTGTTTAGTTGTACTCATATTTGGCTGTGAAACTTGAATTTGATGACATAGTTTGCTGTTGGACTGCAATTTGCTCGACGTCTTCGAATGAGAACAAAGCTGACCCGATAGGGCCTCTGCTATTTATTTATTTATTTATGAGCAAAAGGGGATACCCCCTGATTTTCGTTAATAGAAATCATTAGATGTTCACAACAGTACGCCCAGCCTGCTACACAGGTTTCATTCATTACTAGTTTCAGCAAAGTTCTCATGTCATAGCCACTGAATACATCACGAGTGCTACATACACTGCAAATAAAGAGACAATCATCCTACAGAGCACATCGATTTTGCCCATTATCTTCACAAGCTCTTTCATCTCCTCATTGTTGTCAAGGCCGTTCAGCAGCTATTGCTTGGCCATGATCAGAGGAACTGCATCTTTAACCTTCTGCTCTGCATCTTCCTTTTCTGCTTCCTCGGCTAACCAAATAATCAGCGTAGTTGCATTCCCCCACATCAGCAACTTCCCAGAAATACAAATCACACGAATCTTCCCTTTTCTGCACGAATCAAATTGGAATATCATCAACCAAACTATTAAAAAAATCAGCAACTGAAAGCAGCAGAACAACACTTAAACATATTATTACCCCATGATTCGGGCATTTGTAGAAGACTCGGCCAGGGTTGAGGATTGTGGTTGAGATGCGATGGATGACTCTACGTGATTTGCAGCAGTGGCACCACACCAACGGCAGCGGGTTGCGATGAGCAATCGACTGTAGTGCGCGTGCCGGCTGGGGTATGATGAGACCCACAGGCGATGGTACGGGTGGCGACTTGGCGCATATCTGGTTGTTGCCTGCTGAAGAGCAGGTGGACAAGCAGCCAGCGGACATGGTTGCTACGGCCAAAGCTTCTGATGCTAGGTAGAGTACGTACAGAAGAGGAGAAGTGAACGTTGGATATGTCAGTTTCATTACTTGCAGAGTAGCATAGCACCATATATAGTCATAGTCTAGGTTTGGATTCGAACCAGCTACAGGAGCACGTCTCTCTTTTTTCTAAAACTTGGCAACGTCTCTTTACTGGTACACTAGCTTGTTCTGTACGCCTTTGAAAGTGCAACTATCCCTAGGTGGTTTTGGTAATTCCTAACAACATATAACTCATTGAGCTAATGCTATTTCAAGATAAATATTTCAGGAAAGCTCAATGATTGGCATGGCATGGATGAGAAAAGTGGACCCCTCAAAATGCTAAGGACAAAAGGATTGGCTCAAGCTCAAAGCTCAAGACTCTACATTTTTCTATTTTAGTGATCCAAGATCATATTGAGTCTATAGGAAAAGCCAATACTACCAAGGAGGGATGAGGTGTTGCTTAATGCGGATCTTGCTCAAAATGCTTAGTGATATGCTCCAAAGCCCTCAACTACTTTCTCACATCCACATATGACCTAAACCAAAAGTCAAACTCGGCCCCACCGATTCTTCCTATCTGGCGCCACCGAGTTCAGATGTCATAGCCACTGCCACAAACCCTAGGCAAATCGGTCTCACCGATAGGGATCTCGGTCTCACCGAGATGGGGTTGCAATCTCTCTATTTCCCTTCGTAACATTTCAGTCTCACCGAGATGAGCGATCGGTCCCACCGAGATTGAATTGTAAACTCTGTGTTTCCCTTTCGTAACATTTTGGTCTCACCCGAAAGAGCGAATCGGTCCCACCGAGTTTATCTGACCAACTCTCTAGTTAGCTTATTACCAAAATCGGTCTCACCGAGTTTGTGTAATCGGTCACACCGAGATTACGTTATGCCCTAAGCCTAACCATATCGGTCCTACCGAGTTGCATGTCGGTCCCACCAAAAATCCTAACGGTCACTAGATTTGCTGAATCGGTCCGACCGAGTTTCTCAATTCGGTCCCACTGAGATTGGCAAGTTGTGTGTAACGGTTAGATTTTGTGTGGAGGCTATGTATACCCCTCCACCTCCTCTTCATTCGTGGAGAGAGCCATCAGAACGAACCTACACTTCCAACTTACATTTTCTGAGAGAGAACCACCTACACTTGTGTTGAGGCCAAGATATTCCATTCCTAGCATATGAATCTTGATCTCTAGCCTTCCCCAAGTTGCTTTCCACTCAAATATTCTTTCCGCCAAATCCAAATCCTGTGAGAGAGAGTTGAGTGCTGGGGATACTATCATTTGAAGCACAAGAGCAAGGAGTTCATCATCAACACACCATCTGTTACTTCTTGGAGAGCGGTGTCTCCTAGATTGGCTAGGTGTCACTTGGGAGCCTCCGACAAGATTGTGGAGTTGAACCAAGGAGTTTGTAAGGGCAAGGAGATCTCCTACTTCGTGAAGATCTACCGCTAGTGAGGCAAGTCCTTCGTGGGCGACGGCCATGGTGGGATAGACAAGGTTGCTTCTTCGTGGACCCTTCGTGGGTGGAGCCCTCCGTGGACTCGAGCAACCGTTACCCTTCATGGGTTGAAGTCTCCATCAACGTGGATGTAGAATAGCACCACCTATCGGAACCACGACAAAAACATCCGTGTCTCCTATTGCGTTTGCACTCTCCAAACCCTTCCCTTTACATTCTTGCAAGTTGCATGCTTTACTTTCCGCTGCTCATATACTCTTTGCATGCTTGCTTGAATTGTGTTAAGATTGCTTGAACCGTGCTAAGTTGCTAAAATCTGTCAAGAACTAAAATTGGGAAAAGGATAGATTTTTATTTGGTCAAGTAGTCTAATCACCCCCCTCTAGACATACTTTTGATCCTACAAGTGATATCAGAGCTTTGATCTCCATTTGCTTTGATTTCCATAGCTTTTGGTAGTCATAGCCTTGGTTTCCCAACCTAGGAGAGTATGGCGTCTAGTGAGGGAAATTACCACCGTAGAGGTCCTTACTTTGATGGTACTAATTTTGCTAGTTGGAAGCATAATATGAAAATGCATATCCTTGGACATAACCCCGCCGTTTGGGCTATTGTGTGTATTGGCTTGCAAGGTGAATTCTTGGATGGGAGAGAACCGAACCGTGAAGCTACCATGGAAGAGTTGAAGATGCTGCAATACAACGCTCAAGCTTGTGATATCCTCTTCAACGGATTGTGCCCCGAAGAATTCAACAAAATCAGTCGTCTTGAGAATGCAAAGGAAATTTGGGATACTTTGATTGATATGCATGAAGGTACCGACTCCATCAAGGAATCCAAGTTGGATGTGCTTCAAAGTCAGCTTGACAAGTTCAAAATGAAGGATGGTGAAGGTGTCGCTGAAATGTAGTATAGGCTTGCTCTTATCACAAATGAGATTGCCGGCTTAGGAAGTGAAGAGATGACCGACAAATTCATCATCAAGAAGATCCTAAGAGCTTTGGACGGAAAATATGATACCGTATGCACATTGATCCAAATGATGCCCAATTACAAAGATCTCAATCCAACAGAAGTCATTGGAAGAATTGTTGCTCATGAGATGTCACTCAAGGATAAGGAGGAGCTCCACAACAAGTCAAGTGGTGCTTACAAAGCCTGATGTGAAGCCCCCGCATCATCAAGTGAGAAACAAACCTTCAATGAAGAATTGAGCTTAATGGTGAAGAACTTCAACAAGTTCTACAAGAGTAGAAGCAAAGAAAGAAGTTCCAAGTCAAGGTCCTACAATGACAAAAGATCTTCTAGTCGAGAGCGTAATTGCTACAATTGTGGAAGACCCGGACACTATTCCAATGAGTGTACGGCACCCTACAAAAGAAGAGAAGATTCTCCAAAGAGAAGAAGTAGAAGAGAAGAATCACCACCAAGAGAGAGAAGGAGTAGAGATGATCATTATGAACGAAGAACATCCCGGAGAAGCAAGGATTCGGAAAGGAAGGACAAGTCATCAAGGAGCTACACAAAATTAAGACATCAAGCTCATGTTGGTTAATGGGTATCCGGCTCTGACTCCGACAATCATTCTGAGAGAAGCTGTCACTCCGACTTCGAATATACTCAAGATGAAGGTGTTGCCGGTCTATCACTTGTGTCAACCAACTCCTACAACATATTTGAATCACCAAATGAAGGACTTGGAAGATGCTTCATGGCTAACGGCCCAAAGTTATCACACCCCGAGTATGTTGATTTCAATAGTGATGAAGATGACTTGTTAGGTGATGATGATTTACTTGTTGACAACTCTAGTGATGAATACTATGATGAAACGTCAATTAATCATGCTAATCAAGATAAAACGAATGACAATGATAAGGAGAAGATTGAGCTTCTAACTAAAGAACTAAACACTCTTAAGTTAGCTCATGAAACTATCTTAGAAGATCATCGAGAACTTTTAAGGACTCATGAGAAGTTACGCTTTGAAAAGCTCAACCTTGAGCAAGAGCATGAACTCTTAAAGGCAATCAATGATGATCTTCATAAGAAAAGTTCTTCTTACATTGCCAAGCATTTACTCTTATCCACTTACATGCCTCAAGTCAAGCCTAGTAACAAAAACAAGAAAGATTCTTCCTCTAGTAGTAATAATAATCATGTTAAATCCAATGTTGTTGCTTCTATTAGTTCTCTTGATTCCACAAATGATCCTCTTAGCCAAGTTACACTTGAGCAAGAAGATAGCTTATTGAAGGGAATTATAGAGAAAGGTGTTTACAAGAGCCTTGCTGGGAGTAAGCAATTCGAGGAAATTGTACGCAAACAAGGAAGGCACCAGAAGAACCAAGGTGTTGGTTTTGAACAAAAGTTCAATGCCAATGGAGTTGAGTGCAAAGAAGATCAATACCCCAAGACGAAGTTTGTTCCTCAACAAGAGAAGTATGATCCTACTTCCTTAAAAGGGACACAAGCTCAAGATGATCTTCCACCACAAGACCACAAGCAAAAAGGCAAGGACAAGCTTCAAGAGGAGATTGATGCATTTGAAGAAGCTCCTAAGGCCTTGGTCAAGTGGGTTCCCGAGACTACATCAAGTTCTACTTCATCAAGTACGACTACAACTCCAAGGATTCCCATCAAGATGATGTGGATCCCGAAGAAGAAGAACTAGAGAGTTCTTGAGGGTGACTCCGCCAACATACTTCACTCTTATCATTTTGGCAAGAACAAGTGCAGTCAACTTCCACATCTTGCACTAGTTCAAGGAGTCACAAACCCTCTTGTTGGTAAGACAAGGGACAAGGCAACCTAATGTTTTCATAGACATCATCTTGTGTGTGCATCACTCTATGTCTATGGATATCCTTGTTTGTTCCTTGTGGGACTAACCCGTGTAGGTATTGAAAGTGCAACTCACTCCAAAGGATTGCTCCAAATGATCTACATCAACATTGAGCATCCACATCTTCAACACCTACATGAAGTCATCATCGACAAAACCCAAGGTTAGTTCATCCCTCTTAGGGGGGATCTCACATCTAGGGGGAGCTTTACTCTAAAATTGAGCTAAAGCAACTCTAATGGTGTGAACATAACTATGCTTTATGTAAAAGTGGTAACACCACTTGTGCTTAAACGATGAGTATGACCTATGATCAAATGTTCTCATTTGACTCCTAAGTCAATATACTCATATATAGATGACCTAGTCATCGCCAATTGCTTGATAGATGATAGAATTGGTTGTGCATGCTTTGCCACATATTTCATTTGCCATTTTATTGTGTGAGCATGTTGGTTGCATATTTTACTCATTCGAGGACATCCACTTGTAGTTTTGATTGTTTGGTTTATTTTCTTTTGCCAAGTGGATGGACAAGAATGCCTAAGAACCTTCTCTAGCTATCTATGCTTTTCTTGTCTCAAACTCTATTCATGCTACATCACAAAGTTTGATCAAGTCAGATTCGAACCACTCTGTGTGAGGAGCACTCGGAGTCCCCGATTCGTCATAGACTTAAACTTCCAAAACTTCTTTATGTGTTTCGGTTTGACTGATTCATCCATTTCGGTCATATCGAGATCACTAAGTCGATCTAGCTTTTCAATCTCGGTGCAACCAATTTGAACTTTTGGGTCACACCGAGTTGCAGTAACTGCTTGCAGTTATGCATCTCGGTGCCACCGAGTTGTTCCACTCGGTCACACCGACAGGGTCAGGCTATATATATATATCCTCGGGCCAAATTTTGGAAATTTCTCTGAATCCCTTCGCCCGTGCTCAACCTGCTCTGCCTCCCTGGGTCTCCGGATTGTCCTCCTCGTCACCAGCTGCCTCCCGCCGCTGGTCTCCGCCGCCGTCAACGGGAATCGTCTCCGGCGTTGCTGCCGTAGCAGGTCCATCGCTGCACTAGGGTATGGACTTGATCTTTGTCCTAATCTCACTCCGATTCCTAGCACATTGTTTTTCCATGTATCTTGCCACGATTGAGATCACTCTATCCAGCGAAATCACTCCATAGTTAAGTTGTGGATTGAAAATTTAGGGTAAGGTTTCCGCCGAAATCATCTCGGACCAACCGAGTTGTAGAACTCGGTGCCACCGATTTGGCTAAGGCCATTGCACATGTGATTCTCGGTCTAACCGAGAATTGCAAATTGGTGTGACCGAGTTCAGGACTTTGTGAAACCCTAGCAGTCTTGGTGCCACCGAACTGTGACTCGGTCTGACCGAGTTCACTAGTTTAGGTTCCAAAAGCTGCTTCGGTATCACCGAGTTTTCAAATCGGTAGATCCGAAATGCTTTCTGTGGAAAACTAAAACTAAGTTTTTGACTCATTCTTTTGCAAAAACCTCTGTACTTTGTGATGCTCATCCAATCTCTCATCTATATCTATTCACCTGGTCTGCTGTCAGTGTTTGCATCATGTCAGATCAGAGTGACAGTCAGAACAAGTCTGAGGAGCAGGTTCATATGAGTGAGGGCACTAGTCCCTCTAGCAGCTATGATGATGGTAGCAGGAGCACACCTAGCAACTTGCCTAAGGCAGCTACCAGGGCCAGAAACAATAAAACCTCAGATTCTGAGGATGAGGACTATGTGGCTATTGAGGATGAGGCCACTTCCGAGAAGAAAGTTCTGAAGAAGTAATATGGCACAGCTGCTGCCACCAAGCCAGGAATGAAGAGAAAGGTTCCTTCCAAGAGAGTTCCTATGTCAAAGGCTAGAGCATCCACTCAAGAGACTTTGGGATCTGAACCCAAAAGGGCAGCTGCAGAAGGAAAGAAGAAGGAAAGAAAGAGAGGGAGATGGTGCAAGAAAGTTGACCCAATGGCAGAATTTGAGAAGCATTCTTCTGAGGAAGAAGAAGAATAGGAAGAGGTTGCTGCACTAGCACCTAAAGCTCAGAAGCTTATGGGAGATGCCATAAGGTCAGGGGCTGCTCCATCAAAGCCCAAAGAAGCTCCCAAGGCAGCTGCTCCAAAACCCAAGTCTGCACCTAAGAGGAATACAAGAAATATTTCTGCTGGAGTGAAGAACAAGGCCCAGTGCCTGAAGCAGCTATTGAAGAAGAAGATTATGAGTCACATGTCTTGAGGAAGTTGAAGCCCAAAATTTCAGATCACAATGATGCTCATCCAGTAGCTGAGGACATGAAGCTCAGGAAGGATGCAGGACTCAGACAGTGGAGATTGACTGATCCCTATGCAGTCAGGAGAAGAACTGTTGTGGACTACATGTTCCATACAAAGGAACAACATGACTTCTATGAGAAAGTGTTGCTTGACAAGAAGCCTATAGTCTGTGATATGAGATGGGTGGACTAGAAGTACATCACGGAAAATGAAGAGCACTATCCTGGAGTCTATGATAGTTTCAAGTCTTGTGGAGTAGAGGACTTTGTTGGGCAGAAGCTCACAAAGTGGAATGATGAGCTTATTATGCAGTTCTACTCCACAGCTCATTTCTACCCATATGGAAGGATTGTCTGTATGTCTGAAGGTACTAGGTACCAATCAACAGTTGAAGAATGGGCAAAATTGATCAATGATCCTAAGGAGAATGAGGATGAATTGGATGTCTATGCCAAGAATAAGAAGGATCACAACTCCATGGCACATATGTACAGAGAGATCCTATATGCTGCTCTTGAGACACACAAGTTTGGATCAGTACATTACCTTCTGTCAGGTTTGCCAACAATCAACTGGATCCTCAGGCACACTCTTTTGCCATAGTCAGGTGATCACAAGAGGATCAGAGGCCATGCAATTAATCTGCTTCACATATTTGATGTGCCTCAAAAGCTTAAAGTCATGAGCCTAATTGTGGAAACTATTAAGAGGACAACTACAGATCAGAAGAGAAGTTGTGGGTATGCCCCCCACAGATCCAGGAGCTAATCAACTCCAAGATGGGCACTGGCACCTATCTCTTGGACAAGGATCACATGCCCATCTACCCAGACTTTGAGGATAACTCTGTGGTAATGGATGAGAATGAACCATCTTGTGTGGAAGCACAAGCAAAGAAGGAGAAGGCAAGGACTGAAAAGGCTGCAAAGATGCCAACCATTGATGAGGCATCTCAGTATCTTCTGAAGAGCAAGCAAGATCAGCTTGGTTACTTGATTGCCTCCACTCTGAGGATTGAGAAGGGATTGGCCACCCTGACTCAAAATCAGGAGAGCTTGAAGAGGATCATGGAGCAGAAGTTCTATGATTTAGATGTGAAGGTCACTGAGATACAGTCAGTTGTTGAGAAACTTCAGGATGAAGTGCAGGAGAAGAAGGGCAAGTCTACCACTGATGCTTTTGCTAGAGTGTCCAGAGGTCAGAGATCTACTGCAGTGCCAGTGACAGACACCAGACCAACTTCATCTGCACCAGCTACAGCTTCAGTGCCACCAGCTCCAGCACCTACTCCACCAGCTCCATCTACATCAACTGATGCCTTTGTCCTTGGAGTCTTATCTACACCACCATCTGAAGACCAAGCCTGAGAGTCGATCTAGCACTATGCATTTTTATGAACTTTTTGGTAACTTGTTGCCAAAGGGGGAGAAAATGTATAGATCATAGGCTTCAAGATAGAGTGTTGCTTTTGTTCTCTCTTGTTTTGCTTTTTGGTGGTTGAACTTTGTCGTTTGTTTGCTTGAGATACTCTATGCTTTTGCGTGATACTTGGATGATCATGTGTTTGATCATATGCTACCTTAATGCTTGTTGGATGACATTATCTTTTTATATCTCTATATGATCATTCACTTTGCTTGGTGATGAGTGCATGTATTTAATTATTATCATTTTGAGCGCTCCACCAAGATGTATGTGACATGGAAGAGTAACCCATGGTCCTAACTCTTTGTGCATTTGCAGTCCAAAGCAAATCTTAAACTATGCACAAATTTAGGGGGAGCTCTTTCTTATCACATACTTCTCAAAGTGACAATGTTTTTCACTCTTATTATCATTTGTCGAAGCTTTGATCTATATGTTGTCATCAATTACCAAAACGGGGGAGATTTAAAGTGCAACTATCCCTAGGTGGTTTTGGTAATTCCTAACAACATATAGCTCATTGAGATAATGCTATTTCAAGATAAATATTTCAGGAAAGCTCAATGATTGGCATGGCATGGATGAGAAAAGTGGACCCCTCAAAATTCTAAGGACAAAAGGATTGGCTCAAGCTCAAAGCTCAAGACTCTGCATTTTCTATTTTAGTGATCTAAGATCATATTGAGTCTATAGGAAAAGCCAATAAAGCCCTCAACTACTTTCTCACATCCACATATGACCTAAACCAAAAGTCAAACTCGGCCCCACCGATTCTTCCTATCCGGCGCCATCGAGTTCAGATGTCATAGCCACTGCCACAAACCCTAGGCAAATCAGTCTCACCAATAGGGATCTCGGTCCCACTGAGATGGGGTTGCAATCTCTCTGTTTCCCTTCGTAACATTTCAGTCTCACCGAGATGAGCGATCGGTCCCACCGAGATTGCAATGTAAACTCTCTGTTTCCCTTTCGTAACATTTCGGTCTCACCGAAATGAGCGAATCGGTCCCACCGAGTTTACCTGACCAACTCTCTGGTTAGCTTATTACCAAGATCGGTCTCACCGAGTTTGTGCAATCGGTCACACCAAGATTACGTTATGCCCTAACCCTAACCATATCGGTCCTACCGAGTTGCATGTCGGTCCCACCGAAAATCCTAACGGTCACTAGATTTGCTGAATCGGTCCGACCGAATTTCTCAATTCGGTCCCACCGAGATTGGCAAGTTGTGTGTAATGGTTAGATTTTGTGTGGAGGCTATATATACCCCTCCACCTCCTCTTCATTCATGGAGAGAGCCATCAGAACGAACCTACACTTCCAACTTACATTTTCTGAGAGAGAACCACCTACACTTGTGTTGAGGCCAAGATATTCCATTCCTACCATATGAATCTTGATCTCTAGCCTTCCCCAAGTTGCTTTCCACTCAAATATTCTTTCCACCAAATCCAAATCCTGTGAGAGAGAGTTGAGTGTTGGGGAGACTATAATTTGAAGCACAAGAGAAAGGAGTTCATCATTAACACACCATTTGTTACTTCTTGGAGAGTGGTGTCTCCTAGATTGGCTAGGTGTCACTTGGGAGCCTCCGACGAGATTGTGGAGTTGAACCTAAGAGTTTGTAAGGGTAAGGAGATCGCCTACTTCGTGAAGATCTACCGCTAGTGAGGCAAGTCCTTCGTGGGCGACAGCCATGGTGGGATAGACAATGTTTCTTCTTCGTGGACCCTTCGTGGGTGGAGCCCTCCATGGACTTGCGCAACCGTTACCCTTCATGGGTTGAAGTCTCCATCTACGTGGATGTACGATAGCACCACCTATCGGAACCACGACAAAAACATTCGTGTCTCCTATTGCGTTTGCACTCTCCAAACCCTTCCCTTTACATTCTTGCAAGTTGCATGCTTTACTTTCCGCTGCTCATATACTCTTTGCATGCTTGCTTGAATTGTGTTAAGATTGCTTGAACCGTGCTAAGTTGCTAATATCTGTCAAGAACAAAAATTGGGAAAAGGATAGATTTTTATTTGGTCAAGTAGTCTAATCACCCCCCTCTAGACATACTTTCGATCCTACAGCCTTCCCAAGTCTTTGATTTTCTTTCCCTTTTTTTGCGAGGAAGGAAGGAGGACAAAATTGAGAGTTCCTGGGACTCGAACACAAGACCTCTCGGTTGAAAACCAAGGGTGCTAGTCACTTATGTGGTGAACGTTCCCTGTGAGGAGGACGACAGACGAACGCATTTTCCTCGCAGTTTTCTTCCTATATATAAAAAAGTATGCTACTTGGTGTCCGTTTATTCAACAAAGGATTGTGCCAACCTTGATCGTTGGATTGACATTCAACGTCTGTCGCGTCTCTTCAGTCTCTTCTTCTTCGATCCGCCAAAGCCAAACCAGCGCCGGCGGGACCGCCTGCTCCCGCCTCCCACGGCTAGCTGTGATCTTCCCCGGCTCCTGTTAGTTCCCGTCCAAGGCCTCACCATCGTCCTCTGCCTTGGTTCGCTCACCGTGGCCCCGCCCTCCGGTGTTGTCAACATGGTCAACAACCAAGAGGAATAAGGAGATGACTGTACATGGTGAGTGTCGGTATCAAAACTGGCAGATCTCGGGTAGGGGGTCCCGAACTGTGCGTCTAGGCGGATGGTAACAGGAGACAAGGGACACGATGTTTTACCCGGGTTCGGGCCCTCTTGATGGAGGTAAAACCCTACGTCCTGCTTGATTGATATTGATGATGTGGGTATTACAAGAGTAGATCTACCACGAGATCAAGGACGCTAAACCCAAGAAGCTAGCCTATGGTATGATTGTTGTTATTGTTGTTGTCCTACGGACTAAAACCATCCGGTTTATATAGACACTGGAGAGGGCTAGGGTTACACAGAGTCGGTTACAATGGTAGGAGATCTACATATCCGTATCGCCAAGCTTGCCTTCCACGCCAAGGAAAGTCCCATCCGGACACGGGATGAAGTATTCAATCTTGTATCTTCATAGTCTTGGAGTCCGGCCGATGATGATAGTTCGGCTATCCGGACACCCCCTAGTCCAGGACTCCCTTAGTAGCCCCTGAACCAGGCTTCAATGACGACGAGTCCAGCGCACATATTGTCTTCGGCATTGCAAGGATGGTTCCTTCTCCGAATAGTTTGTAGAAGATTGTGAACATCAGGATAGTGTCCGGCTCTGCAAAATAAATTCCATATTCCACCGTAGAGAGTATAATATTTACACAAGTTCAATCTGCTGACGTATTTCGTGGCGTGACGTCACACCACAACCAAGCCTTTACTTGAATCGTTTTTATTATATCGCCTCAGCGCGTTTAGCGAAGCGGTTTCCTTGGCACGTCTTGTTGAAGCAGAGATCGTGTTCCCCTTATTCCGGGATCCTCATCAATACGGACGTGGGTAACCCAACCGCGCCATTGATTGTGGCGCTTGGGAGAAAAGCGAGTTTTACCAGGCCGGTGGGGACGCATAGTTTCGTCCGCCCATGTATAAGAGGATAAGGATCCAACTTTTTACCTACGCCTTCTTCCTCCTTTGCTTATCCATCTCCGCGCACTCGATCTCCAGCGCCCAAGTCCGCATATCTCACCTCCACCTTCTCCAGCCATGTCCGGAGCGGGAGGCAAGTGGATGGCCTCCTTCGTTATGGAGGGGCACATCGAGAGGTTGCGCGGCGCCGGATACCTGTCCAGCGACATCGCGCACCGGCTCCACGACAAGGGGCAGCTCATCCCCACCCCCAGGCCCCATGAGAGGGTGGTATTCCTTCCTCATTTCCTCCGCGGACTGGGCTTCCCACTTCACCCCTTTGTCCGGGGACTCATGTTCTACTACGGCCTGGATTTCCATGATTTGGCCCCAAATTTCATCCTCAACATCTCGGTGTTTATCGTCGTGTGCGAGGCTTTCCTCTACATCCAGCCCCACTTCGGCTTGTGGCTCAAGACCTTCAATCTCAAGCCGGAGGTCGTGAAGGGGAATCAAGCGGAGTGCGGAGGCGCCATGGTGGGCAAGATACCCAACGTTACTTGGCTCGAGGGCGCCTTCGTGGAAACCATCAAGGGGTGGCAATCGGGGTGGTTCTATATCACCGAGCCACGTGACCCTAATTGGGCAGCGGCCCCCGAATTCAGATCTGGCATCCCCACACGGCTCACCTCTTGGAAAAAGAGTGGCCTGACCTGGGGCGATTCGGAGGAGCTGACCGGACTCCAAGCCTGCATCTAGAAGCTGGTGAACAAGAAGCTCAAGCTTGTCAACATGGTCCAGGTCATGCTCATCCACCTGATTCTCCCGTGCCAACAACGGGCCTTTATATTGTGGGAGTTCGATCCGGCTCAGCACCGAACCTTGAACGGGCTCTTCGACACTAGGTACGAAGATGCCTGGAAGGTGCTTTTTAAGGGCGCCGAGGCTCCCGCGTCCGCTACCAAAGATCGCGGATTCCGCTCGCAGCGTCAGGCTGACGAGGTAAATGATTTTACCCTTTACGGGACACTTGTTTTCCATAGTTTGACTCTATGCGGGATCTAAACTCCCTTTCCTTTGACAGGAATGGCTGAAGAAGGCCGAGCAGACTAACTGTCCGGCCCCCTTGCCAGAAGATCCAGTGGATGCCAGTCTAGCGGGGTTGCTGGTTCCGGCACCCCATGTGGTGCCGGAGAAGAAGGCCAAGAAGGAGGCCACGGGTACTCGAAAGAGTTCCCGTTTTCAGGTGTCCGATGACTCCGAGGCGGACTCCTCCCCCGAGGATGAGGAGGAGAAGAAAAAGGCCTCTCCCCCAGCGGGGGGAGGGAAGAAAAGGAAGGCTTCCCCAACGAGGGAGGCCGAAGGGTCCAAGAAGGGAAGGACTCTTCCCCCGGACTGTTCCGCCCACGCCGGTGACGACGACGAGGACTGGCCTACAAGGACCAAGCCCTTGGCAATATCGTAAGTATCCGGACTCCCGAATGACTTCATGATTTTTCTTTTTGCCACTTGGTGTCTTTCTAACGCCGCATACAACCCTGCAGTCCGCCCAAGGACGATCTTCCCGCTTCGTCGAGCGGGTCCTTGGGCTCGTCGAATGTGAACAGTACTTCACTTCCAACCGCCTCCTCTCCCCACGACGCTGACGACGTCGAGGTGGGATCCCAGAGAGGGAACCATCCGGAGGAGGAGGACCCGGAGGTGGCGCAGGGCGACCTCCCGGACTTCGTGCCGGACTCCGCACCGGAACCTGTAGTGGTTCCGGAGTCCGGCGGGCGGCCCCTTCGTAAGAAGGGCAAGACCGTGGCGCCGGCGGTCTCCGTCCAACCGGAGGAGCCGGATGACTTGCTGGAGGCGCTCAACGGCGCTTACATCAAGGAGGAACACCGCACTGTTATGAGTGCGGTGATTCAGAAGGTCCAGCTCACCAAAAGCGGGCTGACCGAAGCCTGCAGCAGCCTTCTATCAGGCTTTGAGGAAATAATACTAATATATGTAAAATAGTACCGCATAGACAGTAGCCCCTGATGCTCGGTTCGGTGTTCGGAAAGAAAAGCCGGACTGAGGATCTAAAAAGATATACGCAGGAGTCATAAAAAATATGTCAATATGGGATTGCAGGCTGCGCTGCTGACCTCTGCCGCACTCACTACGGAGGTCAATGCTTTGAAGCAAAACCTCGAGCGGTCCGAAAACGAGCTCGGCCGTGCCAAGAAGCAGCTCGAGGAGAAAGAAGGTGAGTAGCACCTTATTAAAGTTGTACCTTACAGAAAAGGATTTGGTTGCAAAAAGAATGACAAGGATAACGTGGGTATTGCAGGGGCCACAAACGAGGTGGCGACCCTGAAGGAGGCGGTGTTCGTGGCGGAACGTAATGCGGCCGCGGAGCGCACCAAGCGAGAGAAGCAGGAGGCGCGGGTGGCGGAGGCACGGCAAGAGCTCCAGGCTCTTGTGGAAAAACATGAGAGTTTGGAGCGTGACTCGAAGACTCGAGAGTCTGAGCTTGCATTGGCTCTTGAGAGCGCCAAAGCCGCTAAGGCCGAAGCCCACAAGGCCCTTCAGGAGATCGACGCGTTGAAGAAAATAGCAGCGGGTAAGGCATTTTTCATGCAAAGCAAGCATGTGAATGTAAATTACCTGTTACTTACCCGAATTCGGAGCTCTCCAGGAGCGTTCGCAGATCTGCCCCGTAGCGTGTCAGATGCTGCCGCTTTCTACAGGGCCGAGGAGGGGAGCTCGACGGAGAAGGTCTTCTGGTCTCAGTATGCTGAGGCCAGACATCCGGTGCCCCTTAGCGACCAGCTGAAGCAGCTGGTCGAGCTCCACAAGGTGGCCGAACAGGCCATGAAGGGCCTCATAGTTCGGCTGTGGCCCAATGAGGCCATGCCTGGGAGCTACTTCGGCCTGGTGCGGTGGCTGGTGGATGCTTGTCCATGGGTTGAGGTTATCAAGCGATCCGCCTGTATTGAAGGTGCCCGTCGGGCCCTTGCCCGTGCTAAGGTGCACTGGGGCAAGATGGATGCTGAGAAGCTTGTGACGGACGCGCCACCGTCGGGCAAGGAGTATCGCACGCCCGAGATGTATTACAAGAGTGTCCTAAAGGGTGCCCGCACTATTGCAGGTGAGTGCTCCAATAATGTAATATTTGAGTAGACTCGCATTTTGTTATCCTGTGCGCAGAAAACTTTGTTCATATGCGCTAAGTAACGCTTGTCGATTTAAAATATTACCTTCTGTGCGGCTGTTTATCAAATCTGAGAGATGGCAAATCATCGGCTTCAGCCCCCATGCCACGAGTGCTGGGGTGTTCGGGATAAATTTGAGCACTCTTGTTCCCATATTTGGGTCCATCTAGGGAGGCGCTCAACACGACGAACTAGGCAACCGGACTTATAATGCTTGAACACTCTCACTTAGCCATAAAATTCTATAATTTTAAATTTCGGCGAAGCCCCTAGTGTTCAGAAGGCCGAATTCGGGGCGCTATCCACGCCTGGGCCGGACAAAGCCGGTTCCTCGCTCTAAGCGGCATAAGTCTTTAGGGACTCGAACAAACCTCTCATACAGCGACCGGCTCTCGCCTCATCATGACAGTCAGTTTTTGCTTTCTCCACTGAGGCATTAACCCAGCTCAACTGGGGCGCAATCGCAGTGGTTCTCCCAGTGCTACCTTAGCCGATACAACAGAACATAAGGTACCAAAACATGGGAGCCGGGCAAACCCAACTATTGACCCAAGACATGATTCGGAGCTGATGCATATAATGCTATAAGTTCGGGGTGCCGCACTTGTGAAAGTGTTCGGACTTATCACACCATGATGTGGGGAACATAAGCCCCTGGTGTTTTTAGCCGTACCAGAGTGTACGGATGCAACATGTCGTAAATGAACATATGTATAAGAAAGAAATGCAATTATAAGCAAGAAGGTGCTACATTGTTTTATTCAAGAAGTACTGCTATGAATGCAGAACGATACAAATAGTGCGATAAGCAAGGGATGGGACTATTAAACATGTCCCCCTCCAGGGGTAGGCTGCGGAGTGGTGTATAAAACAGATTTAATGCTCGTAAGGGAGACCACCTGGATATTCGTCGCAGCCTTTCTTCTTCACTGGCTGTTGCATCGTGAGTTCGGCCGGTCTACTGCCGGACAGGGCCTCTGGTGAACTGAGTCCTGTGGGTAAGAAAGAAAAAAGGAAAAAAAAGAAATGACACACTTGGGGGCCCCTGATGTGGTTGAGCCGCATTCTGCGCCTGTCGTGGTCGTGCCCCTTCCCCTATGCCCATGGTATCTCCAGAGCGTAATGATGTACGCGAAGGACCAGCCTTGCGATCTTGCAAGGGCTGGGGTTGGGGCCGCATTGCTACGCGTGCTTGGAATGCGCTAGGTGGTCTTGTTGTAGGTTACTTCGGGCGCGTTTGGCCGTGTCCGGTCGCTTAACGGCCGGACTCGAGAATTTCCTTAAGAGGCTGCATTGTACTTCTGCCGCGAGAGCCGCTTTATGTTCCTCCGTTCAGAGGGAGCGCTCGGTGTTTCCGTTGACCGTGATGACTCCTCGAGGGCCTGGCATCTTGAGCTTGAGGTATGCGTAGTGCGGCACCGCGTTGAACTTTGCAAACGCGGTCCGTCCGAGCAGAGCATGATAGCCGCTGCGGAACGGAACTATGTCGAAGATTAACTCCTCGCTTCGGAAGTTATCCGGGGATCCGAAGACCACTTCCAGTGTGACTGAGCCCGTACAATTGGCCTCTACACCTGGTATGACGCCTTTGAAGGTCGTCTTTGTGGGTTTAATCCTTGAGGGGTCTATGCCCATCTTGCGCACTGTGTCCTGATAAAGTAGGTTCAGGCTGCTGCCGCCATCCATCAGGACTCTGGTGAGGTGAAATCCATCGATGATTGGGTCTAAAACCAATGCGGCGAATCCGCCATGGCGGATGCTGGTGGGATGGTCCCTTCGATCAAAAGTGATCGGGCAGGAGGACCATGGGTTGAACTTCGGGGCGACTGGCTCCATCGCATATACGTCCCTGAGTGCACGCTTCCGCTCCCTCTTGGGTATGTGGGTTGCGTATATCATATTCACCGTCCGCACTTGTGGGGGAAAACCCTTCTGTCCTCTATTGTTCGGCGGTCGGGTCTCTTCTTCGTCATCGCTATGCAGCCCCTTGCCATTGTTTTCGGCAATTAGCTTGCCTGCCTGCTTGAATACCCAACAGTACCTGTTGGTGTGGTTGGCTGGCTTTTCGGGGGTGCCGTGTATCTGGCACGAGCAATCGAGTATTCGGTCCAAATTGGACGGACCCATAGTAGTTCTTTTGAATGGCTTCTTCCGCTGACCGGGTTTGGAGCCTCTGAATCCGGCGTTGACTGTCGTATCCTCGTTATTGTCGCCGTTAATGCGGCGTTTATTCTTGTTGCGACGCGACCTGCCATTGCGATCCTTGGTATCCGGACTGCCAGAATTTTTGCTGAGGTTGTTGTTGCGGGCTAGCCAGCTGTCCTCTCCCGCGCAAAAGTGGGTCATGAGTGATGTGAGGGCTGCCATGGATTTCGGCTTTTCCTGTCCCAGGTGCCAGGCAAGCCACTCGTCGCGGATGTTATGTTTGAAGGCCGCGAGGGCCTCTACATCCGGAGAGTCGACGATTTGATTTTTCTTAGTTAAGAACCGTGTCCATAATTGTCTGGCCGATTCGTCTAGCTGTTGAATTATGTGGCTTAGGTCGTCAGCGTTTGGTGGTCGCACATACGTGCCCTGGAAGTTATCAAGGAATGCGGCTTCCAGGTCCTCCCAACATCCAATTGATTCTGCTGGCAAGCTGTTAAGCCAATGCCGAGCTGGTCCTTTAAGCTTGAGTGGGAGGTATTTGATGGCGTGAAGATCGTCACCGCGGGCCATGTGGATATGAAGGAGATAGTCTTCGATCCAAACCGCGGGGTCTGTTGTGCCATCATAGGATTCGATATTCACGGGTTTAAACCCTTCGGGGATTTGATGATCCATTACTTCGTCTGTGAAGCATAGTGGGTGTGCGGCGCCTCTGTATTGGGCTATATCGCGATGAAGCTCCAACGAGCTTTGTCTATTGTGTTCGGCCCGGCCGAACTTACTATGTCCGGCGCGACGGTTGTCGTCACGTATCATGGGGCGCCCACGCGATCCGTAGATCGATCTTGATTGTCTTGCCTTATCCTCCAATATATCTCGCAAGTCCGGAGCATTCCCCTGTGGCCTTGTGCTGTTCGAGCGATGCCGGGGTACGGTTCTAGTGAAGGGCCTATAGGCCTCTCTGTCGCGGCCACGAGGTGGCCGGTCAGCCGTATTGTGCTCTGGTGATGCAGGTTTATATGCCTCCTCCTCTAATCGGGGGAGCAACTTGCGTTTGGGGTAGCTTTTGGAGGGGCGTTCAAGCTCATGCTCTTCGGCCACCAGGACTTCCGTCCATCTGTCGGCTAGCAGATCCTGATCAGCTCTGAGCTGTTGCTGCTTTTTCTTGAGGCTGTTTGCCGTGGCCATAAGCCCGCGTTTAAAATGCTCTTGTTCGACGGGATCCTCAGGCACGACAAATTCGTCGTCGTCGAGGCTTGCCTCGTCTCCAGAGGGAGGCATGTAACTATCGTCCTCTACCTCTTCGTCTGCCGCCCTCTCGTGAGGGTTGGCATCTCCGTCCTCCTGCGCTGAATCTTGCTGGAGGGTGTTGTCTTCGGCACTGTCTGGGGTATTATTATCTCCGGTGCCGGAATCTCCATTCTTGCTGTGGCGGGATTTAGAGCGGCGCCGCTGACGCCGGCGCTTGGGCTGTTTCTTGGAGGGGTCTTCCTCCGCTGTTCCTTCGCCATTCCCATCCTTTGGGATATCCACCATGTATATGTCGTATGATGAGGTGGCTTTCCAGTGCCCGGTAGGCGCTGGTTCTTGTTCGTCTCCGGCATCGTCGTCCATACCGTTGATGTCTTCAGAGTCGAAGTCTAGCATGTCGGTTAGATCGTCGACAGCAGCTACTAAGTGGGTGGTGGGTGGGTCTTGAATTTCTTCGTCGTCCGCATCCCAACCATCTTGGCCGCAGTCCGGCCAGGGCTCTCCTGATAACGAGAGATATTTTAGCGAACTCAGAATGTCGCCAAAAGATGAGTGTTGAAAGATGTCCGCGGCGGCGAACTCCATGATCGGCGCCCAATCGGATTCGATAGGAGGGGGCGCGGGAGGTTCGGAGTTCGGCAAGGAGTCCGGCACCTTGGAGTCACGAGCTTCAGAAGGGACAAAGTTAGTATTCGGCTCTATCACCGTAGAGGTTGCAGCCCGCGAGGCGGTGTCTAACCATCCGTCCTCGATCTACGCAGCCGGCTCCGAATCGAGGGTCGGAGCGGATTCGTGTGCGGCTTCCAGGGCACTGTCCGGCAGCAGAGCTAAATCATGCCCATCGTGATAGTGCGGCGCGCTCAGCTGTGGCTCGAATCTGTTGAAGATCAAGTCTCCGCGGATGTCAGCCGTGAAGTTAAGACTTCCAAATCTGACCTGACGGCCTGGGGTGTAGCTTTCGATCTGCTCTAGATGGCCAACCGAATTGGCCCGCAGTGCAAAGCCGCCGAATACGAAGATCTGTCCGGGGAGAAAAGTCTCACCCTGGACCGCGTCGTTGTTGATGATCGAAGGAGCCATCAAGCCTATCAGTGACGACACAGAGGAACTCTCAATGAAAGCACCAATGTCGGTGTCAAAACCGGCGGATCTCGGGTAGGGGGTCCCGAACTGTGCGTCTAGGCGGATGGTAATAGGAGACAAGGGACACGATGTTTTACCCAGGTTCGGGCCATCTTGATGGAGGTAAAACCCTACGTCCTGCTTGATTGATATTGATGATGTGGGTATTACAAGAGTAGATCTACCACGAGATCAAGGAGGCTAAACCCAAGAAGCTAGCCTATGGTATGATTGTTGTTATTGTTGTTATCCTACGGACTAAAACCATCCGGTTTATATAGACACCGGAGAGAGCTAGGGTTACACAGAGTCGGTTACAATGGTAGGAGATCTACATATCCGTATCGCCAAGCTTGCCTTCCACGCCAAGGAAAGTCCCATCCGGACACGGGACGAAGTATTCAATCTTGTATCTTCATAGTCTTGGAGTCCGGCCGATGATGATAGTTCGGCTATCCGGACAACCCCTAGTCCAGGACTCCCTCAGTGAGGATGACAGTAGGGACCCAGCAGCGCGCGCAGTAATTTTGTTTTTTCGGGACGGAGAAGGGTATCAACTGGGTTGTGCAGGACTCGTGGCCCGTCTAGCCCAGGCTTTTATTTCATATGTTTAGCACATGACCAGCCCAGTTTGTTTTTTTCCTTTCTGAAAATGGCTAGCCAGCTATTTTGTTTTTTGCAGAATAACCAACATAGGCCTACTTGCTTTTGTACACCCTGCTGGGCCGGAAATCTTTCAAGACAAGGAGGGATGCATTTTGCCCAGAAAATGGTCTATAAGTAATAAGAAATGGGCTATAAGTAATAAGAAATGGGCTATAAGTAATAATAAATGGGCTGTAAAATGAAAAAATACAGCAAACAGGCAATTAGTTCCAAAATACTATTTTCTTTCAGATTTTGATATTTTAAATTTCATTGTTTTTGTTCGGGTAAAATTTCACTGAATTTAAATTAAGGTATATTTAGATTTAAAATTAATTTGAATCTGGCTAGAAATTTCGGGTTGTATGCTGTTTTGGACAGATTTGGAGGCTGACTTGTGGGTCTACTAGGTTGACGTGTACTTTGGCTTTGTCAACTTAGTCCACAAACGATTCAAGCAGTAGTGATCGTTGGATGTTAATCCAACGGCCGAGCTCCTTCTTCAATATCTGATATTCTTGCTCCAGCCGCCCAAACCAGCTCCGGTGGGACTGTGTGCTCCCGCCTCTCATGGCCAGCTGTGCTGCCGCACAAGCCGCACCGCCCCACCCTACTTCATTGCTGGCTAGGCCATTGCTCTACTCACCCACACCTCCTGTTATTTTTCAGCGACGGCAGCCAGACCAGTAAACCCTCGTACACCCCACCGCGTGGGCAACCATTGTCGAGTCTTCCCTGGCTCCGTGTCATTCCCTTCCTAGGCCTCGCCGTCGTCCACCGCCATGGTGCTCTGGGCGCGGCCTGGTCAACATGGTCAACGAACGACATCCATCGGCCGTGGACTGTACGTGGAGAGGCTGACAGCTGGGTCCACGGCCGCACACAAGGAAATGCCTCCTTATTACACGCAAAATAATGATTCCTCCACCTGACAGCTGGGACCCGCCGGAAGAGCCTCTGTATTTTGCAAAAAAAATGTTCCCCCCGCTGACATGTCGGACCCACCAGCTATATCTTCGCATGCAAGGAAGTGCCTCCTTATTACGCACAAAAAAATGAATACCCCCTGCTAGCTGGGACCCACCATAGCGGGAGGATGACTTGTGGGCCAACTAAGTTGATGGGGATAGAGGGCTTTGTTAACTTAGTCAATATGAACAATTCTAGCTCCAGTGACCGTACGATGTCCATCCAACGGCCGTAGTGATTCTTCAACCTCTGGTCTTCTTGCTCCAGCCACCCAAAGCAGTGTCGGTCGTGTCACATGCTCCTGCCTCCCGTGGCCGGCTATGCTGCCACGGAGGCCTCACCGCCCCCTACTATTCCCACTGCTGGCCAGGCCCTGCGGCAACCGCAGCCTCACACCACAGCCGAACCAGTGAACCCTTGTACTCCTCTCCGCACGGGCTTCCACTCTCGCGTCTTCCTCGGCTCCGCGTCGTCCCCTTCCTAGGCCTCGCCGTCGTCCACCGCCGTGGTGCTCTCGGTGCGCCATGGTTAACTCGGTCAAGGAACGACTTCCATCGGACGTGGACTATACGTGGAGAGGCTGACAGCTGGGTCCACGGCCATAGCAAGGAAGTGCCTCCTTATTACGTGGAAAATAATGATTCCTCCACCTGACAGCTGGGACCCACCGGACGGGCCACTGTATTTCACAAAACAAACGTTTCCCCCTAACTGCTGGGACCCACCAGCTACATCTTCGCACGCAAGGAAGTGCATCCGGGCAAAAAAATGATTTGCCACCCTGACTACTGGGACCCACCAGCTACATCTTCGCACGCAAGGAAGTGCGTCCGGGCAAAAAAAATGATTCGCCCCCCTGACTGCTGGGACCCACCAGCTACATCTTCGCACGCAAGGAAGTGCGTCCGGGCAAAAAACACGATTCGCCCCCCTGACTGCCGGGACCCACCAGCTACATCTTCGCACACAAGGAAGTGCCTGACAGTCAGGACCCACCTGGTCGAAGCGTACGTAGCATTGTCATTCTGGTCGCGAACGTGTACGTAGATACTGGTGGATGTAGAGGCGCGCACGTGTTGTAGTAGAGGCGCACATGTAGCATGTACACGTACGTACAACGGCCAGGGTGCAAGAAAGAAAATACGGCCACGTACGTACATACAGGCGGGGTCTCGAATGCCTACTCGCGCATACTTACGGCCGGGGCTCGTGTACATGGCTGGGTTGGAACGGAGAAACAGCGTCGTCGTCGTGTTCATGGGGAGGCAACGGAATGCGTCGTGTTCATGGGGAGGCAACGGAATGCGTCGTGTTCATCGGGAGGCAACGGAACGCGTGGGAGCCAACCGACTAGGTCGGTACGGAATGCGTCATCGTGTTCATCAGGAGGGCTTGGACGGAACAGGCGATGGAAACGAGGCCTAGCGTACCGTAGAACGGAGGAAACGGCCTTGTGTTCGACCGGCCACGTTCGAAACGGGATCCTGTTCATCGGGAGGGGGCTGGCGTACCGCAAAACGGAGGAAACGGACCTCCTACGGTAGAAACGGGGGTCATGTTGATCAGGAGGGGTGTGGCGTACTGCAAAACGGACGAAACAGACCTCCTACGGTCAAAACGGGGGTCCTGTTGATCAGGAGGGGTGTGGCGTACCGCAAAACGGACGAAACGGACTTGTGTTGGAGCGCTACGGTCGAAACGGGGGTCCTGTTCATCGGGAGGGGTGTGGCGTACCACAAAACGGGACTCCACGGGATACTGTTCATCTCCACCGTTGACCTCCTCTAGCCTCCACGGGCTACCATCAACCTCCTCCAGCTTCCACGGGCTCCTGTTCATCCAGCATGCACCATGCTCTACTCCACTGGCTACTGTTCAAACACCCCTCCACGGGCACCCCTCCACCGTCTACTGTTCATCCATCCCTCCACGGGGTCGTCCTATTCATCCAGAGGCAACGCCACGGGGTCCTGCATCCAC
>NC_041383.1:394577538-394580153 GCF_002162155.2 Triticum dicoccoides | reverse complement strand
CTCACTGTTCATCCAATCGATCGGCTTCAGTTAGCAGCAGTAGCGAAGGAGTCGCTCGATCGGGTTCAGTTAACACCCATCGATCGATTGCTCGGGTTCAGTAACGCATAGCCTGCAGTGCAATCGCTCGGGTTCAGTTAGAGCCCAACGCCTCGCTCGGGTTCAGTTAGAGCCAACGCCTCGCACACACGCGCGTATGTGTACAAGAGAAACGTGCATCGCTCGGCCCCCGACCTCCCATCGTAACCGGGAACTCCCAGAAATTTTCCTCGCCCTCGCTTCTACCACGGTTTTTTCCGTCATGGACGACCCAAAGAATGTCATGCAGCTGCGTCTCCAGCCCACCCAGGATGAAAATCCCATTTTCTGTCATGATTTTTTGTCATAGAAGTAGGAGCCCACCATATCTATGATGATACCAGGTTTTGTCACAATTATCGTCATAGAAGTGTCATATGTATGACAGAAAAAATTCGTTCTCCCCAAATGTCACGGATGTGTCTTTTTTTTGTAGTGTATGTCGCCCGCATGGGAAGGCAGGGGGCGGACCAAGTGGGACTGAGCCAGGGCCTCTCCGGCGGTGTTGACGAGCTCGGATGCGGCCCAGCTAGACGTCATAGCGCTCATTGGCGGGGCGGTAGCGCAGTAGCTTACATGCCATGAGGAGTGTGTCCTGCGCGTTCGCTGGCCCACGACGAGCATGGGAGAACAGCGCCGTGGCGGGGTGAGGGGAGGAGTGCCGATGCGGCCATCACACTGCATGGAGGGCGGCAGTGAAGAGTTCTGCTGCTCATGAGCAGCAGTGTCGGTGGCAGCGTTAGCTCCGGGAGAAGCAGAGCAGCCTGGAACATCGCGGCCCACGTGCACCGTCCGTGCGACGCGAGCAGCCCTGTGCTCAGCACGAACTCGGCGGGAGTCGGCCATGGGAGCGACGAAGCGAAGACGAAATGAAGCGGGCGGGAGAGCTTTGAAACACCCCTACCTGGTGCGCCAAATGTTGAAATCGGGGCTCTACGGACTCAAAAATGTTAGAACTCTAGGGCGTGTGTGAAGATCTAACCTAGCTTCAGCCTCAAGCTCATCGCCTCATGGCTTGGCCTCGTCGAGTTTGTGCGAGCGGGGGAAAGAGGGGACACAGCATTTTACCCAAGTTCAGGCCACCTTGCGGTGTAAGAACCAACTCCTGCTTTGTGGTGGATTCCCTCGCGAAGAGGATGAAGATGAACTAGTACAGTGGGTGAGCTGCCTCGTGAGGGCTCACAGGGAGCGAATGAATCGACCCTTCTCTACGGTGGAGACTAGCCTATATTTATAGTGGCCCTCACTGATGCGAAGCATCCCTTGTCTACCCACACTGACACTCCATCACCACCGCAAGCACCGAGTGGACCAATGACAAGAGCACGTGCACATGCCATTGAGAACGAGGTTGACTCTCTCCTCTTCGAGTTTCATTCGGTTTCGCATGAGAATTGGATTCTACCTCAAAGAGACTCGCTATGCATTCTTAGGCACCAAGAAGATGATCGTGAGAAGGAGAAGATGGAGTCTCGAGCACCCATGGAGCAAGGGAGAGGAGAGGAGATCGAAAAGAAGAAAGGACCGTTGCCCCTGGACACCCCGGGTGCCCGTCCTGCCCCTGGGCCACGCCCAGCCCCTCCCCGAGTGCCCAGGCCATCAACCCCGGGTGCCCAGCCAGCCCCGCCCAGCCTCCTGTGACCTCTCCGGGTGCCCAGGCCCTGGACCCCGGGTGCCCGGTTATCCACCAGTCGGCGCCCCTGACCGGTCCGGGTGCCCGGCCGGTTTGACCCCAGGTGCCCGGACGCCCCTGGAACTGCCTGTGTGCTTTTGGCCTTTGTCCGTTGTACCCCTCTCGCCCTCTTGTTTCGTCCCTAGCCTTTATATATCCATCCCCTAGCTCATTTGGAAGGTTAGCAAAGTATTAGAGAAAATATTGTGAGCTTTTCTCCTTGTATCCCCTCCCCTTTCGAGATCAAGCCCCCACCTAGGGAAGAATCCTTTGGATTGTCAAGGCCTCCTCTTGGAGAAGATCATCCTCAAGACATCACCTAGTGGGAAGAACTTACCTAGTGCTATTCTCCTTGAATTGTTCATGTAATCTTGTGGATCTCATGTATGCTACTCTAGTGGATGTGATGTTTGGGTTTGTTTGAGTGTTTTGTTCCTTGTGTTCTTGAGTGTTCTTCCTCCTTTTCCCCTCCAAGTGTGAAAAGATCCCCTCTAGGGTTTTCCCCTACAACATCTTGGTATCATGAGCAAGGTTTATTCACATCTTGGAGTCCCATCCCCCCATTTGCTAGCTTGATTTTGTTGTTTTTTGTCCAAATTCGAAAATCCCCACAAAAATAGCGCCAAAAATTTTTCTTGCAATTTCTTGGATCTTGTGAGATTTGGTTGTTTTGGTCCATGGATTTGATGTTTGGTAAGTGGATCTAGCCCCTCCCCAACAATCCCCACCCTTGCCACCACGAAATCCTCGGAATTTTGCTTTTCCCCCAAAATTTCCTTCCAAACCGAAGACCCCCGGGTGCCCGCACCTCGAACCACCGGGCACCCGCACCCCCAGGCCATTTCGCCCAGCCGACCCCGGGCTC
>NC_041383.1:394545329-394577224 GCF_002162155.2 Triticum dicoccoides | reverse complement strand
CCTCCACCAATTTGGCCATAACTTCCACCTCCCAAGTCTGTTTTTCGTGTTCTTTAGCTCGTTTGGAAGCTCTTGACATCCCCCATACACTCATCTCACTACCACCACCATTAGCCCCCATCCAAAAAATCATCACAAAAACACCCACCTTTCGCATTTGACCAATTTTGCGTTGCCATTTCCGTTTCCTAAGGTGTTTCGGCTACTTAGGAGCGTGTGACATAGTCATCACCATCATCGACTCGGAGCCATCTTCACCGCTAACCGTAAGAAAGGACGGTAACCTTGACGACACTTACTTCTTACCTTGCTTTTGCATTGATAGCCCAAGCCACTTTGCGTTTCTTACCCATCGAGACTAGCAAGTTGAGGATTGCCGGGCCACGCTATTGTGCACCGTAGTGATCATGTTATCATCTTTGTGCCATAAGTATCTCCCGTGCATATCATATATACTTGCCTCATATCATACTCGGCTCGAGCATCAAGCATAGAAAAAAGAAGAAAAGCTTTTAAGCAAAAGAGGAGCAACAAAGAGCTTGTAAGCAATAGAGTTGAGCCATTTGCGTAGTTATATCATCTTGGTCATCGCGTATATGGCATAGTTGGGATTGAAGACGGCACGGTTCTCTCATAGGTAGGTGCATAAGCGTATCTTTCCCAATTGAGCAATCGAGCTAGTGTCTCTCGAGCATTCGCACAACAAGAGAATTTTCCATGGTTGCACATTTTGAGCTCACTCCTTGGTTGTGCGGATCCCATCTATCTTCCATGCGTGTGTACCTAGTGATATCTTTGGGGTTGATATGTTTGCTTTACTTGCATTTTTGTGAACCTTCTCAACCTGATTGATATCTTGACTAACATTTGCTTGAAATTTTTGCCACCATCCTAACCGAGCTACTCCATAAGCCTCTTATTTGTAGGTGTGAGAAAACAAACCCGGTTTCAATTCTCCTATTGTGGCATTACATTGATTGACACTTGTTACATCCTCAATCCTCGGAGAAGGTAACTTTGGTATTGTTCTCTCATTTTCCTACTCACCCCACTTGGTTATGATGGATAGGCCAAACTCGTCGTCGAACCCACTTTTCGAGGAGCAAGGTGATGATTCCGGCTTCATCTCCAAGAACCACTTCTTCATCGCGCAACGAGCGCTTCATCAAGAAAGCGAAGCATTGGGTGAACACTTGGAGCAACTCGCCTCCAATCTTCATCAATCGGAAACAAGGAACCATGACTACATCGACGCAAAGTTCACCACACAAATGGAAGAGCTCCGCAACATGATCGTGCGACGCCCGTCTTCCTCATCCGCTTCTTCAAGACGGAGCCACTCAAGTCACCGTACAAGTCGGCAATCTTCAGACTACTCCTCTTATGATGCAAGTCCTCCAAGAGCTCGCCTTCCTCGACGTGATCATCCTCAAGATCACCAAGCTCAAGAAAATCCATTCCATGGCAATAGCTTACAAGACCGAGTTCGAGCACGTGAACGGATGAGACACCAAGTACCTCAAGAATCAATGGAGCAAGAGCAAATACCTCCACAAGCACCACGTCAAGTACCTCAAGAAGATGACGCCATCCGTCAAGCTGAAGCACTTGAAGCACAACAAGCTCTACGCGAGGCCACTAGAGCCGTTGAAGACCGCAACCGCCAAGTGCGAGAACAAGAGGAAGCTCTTCGTTGCGAGATACAAGAAGAAGCCACCCGACGCGAAGAGCAACAAGAAAGGCGCAACCAAGCGCACATTCCTCGCCCTCCTCCAAGACAAGAGCGACACCAAGTGGAACAAGTGTTCCAAGACCCTCCTCCACGCTAAGAGCAACATAACCAGGAACGAGCATATGAGGACCTTCCTCCAAGGCAAGAGCGATATCAAAATCGCTATCATGATGAAGAACTACGCTACGGCAAGCTCAAGTTCACCATGCCAAAGTTCTCCGGAAGCAATGATCCCGAAGAATATCTCTCATGGACATTGAAGGTGGACAAGATTTTCCGCCTTCACAATTATGATGAAGAAAAGAAGATCGCCATGGCCTCCCTCGAGTTCCAAGACTACGTCCTCATTTGGTGGGAACAAGTGATTGAGCGACGACATACAAGAGGCGAACCGCCAATCACAACTTGGGAATAAATTAAGGAAGTCATGAGAGCCCGCTTCGTGCCTACTCACTACACTCGAGATCTCTTCAAGAAGTTGCAACTCCTCAAGCAAGGCACGAAGACGGTGGAAGAATACTATCAAGAAATGGAGATTGCCATGATACGAGCCAATGTCAAGGAAGACGACGAGCAAACAATGGCATGCTTCTTGAACGGCCTCAACCATCCAATCAAGCGGATCGCCGACTTCCAACCATACTCAAACCTTCTCGAGCTAGTTCATCAAGCGACCAAGGCCGAGTGACAAGTGCAAGATGACTTCAAATACGCCAAGTACTCGTCCAAGACCTATGGCTCCTACTCTCATGCTCCCGTGCCTTCAGCACCTCCTACCTCAACTCGAGCATCACCAAGTACCGGCGACAAGTCAAGTTCCAAGCAAGTTGCGCCTTCCTCGACTCGTCCTCCGGCAAGCACCTACAAATCAAAGACTCCATCTTCGGCGCCTCCCGATGATCCCGTCAAGACAAGTTCATTCAAGTGCTTCACATGTGGCGGCCGAGGACATAAGTCCTTCCAATGCACCAACAAGTGAACAATGATCTTCAATGATGACGGCACATACGACTCGATGAGTGAAGAAGAAATGGAAGCCATTGAGAACGTGGCCATGCACTGGCACGTGAACGAAGATGAAGATAATCAAGTCTTTTGTGACAATGATTCAAGTCCCTCTCTTGTGGTCTCCAAGGTCTTGACGCTCCAACACCACCAAGACGAAGACCAATGGTGCCACATCTTCCACACCAAGTCCCGCATCAATGGGCGCTTCGTTAGGGTCATCATCGACGGAGGTAGTTGTCACAACTTGGCAAGTGAAGAGCTATGTTCCAAGCTGCAATTGGTCAAGAAGAAGCACCCCCGTCCCTACAAGGTGCAATGGCTAAGCGACTCTGGCACTATTCAAGTGGAGCACATGGTGCAAGTGTCTTTCAAGATCGGCGCCTACGAGAACACCCTAGAGTGTGATGTGGTTCCTGTGTTTGTGTGCCACCTTCTTTTGGGAAGACCTTGGCAATTCGACCGCGGCGTCATTCACAACAGATGAACTAACCACTATAGCTTCAAGATGAAAGACAAGGAGTATGTGCTTCGACCAATGTCCCCAAGCCAAGTGATCGCCGACAAGCAAGCTTCCACCCATCATGGAGAAACTAGTGAGAGAGTGCACCACCAAAAAGAAAGTGGGATCCACAAGAAAAAATTGAGTGCCTCTTCGCCAAGAGAGAAAAACTTAGTCCTCCTAGCCACAAAAAGAGAGATGAGAGGTGTGTGAGAACCCATCGAGTGTCATCCACTTTGTCCTCCTATGCAAAGATGAGGTGACCAAAACTAACAATCCTAATCCTCTTCCTCTAGTGTTTTCCAACTTGTTGCAGGAATTCGAGGATGTGTTTCCCGATGAGCTACATCCTGGTCTCCCTCCTCTGCGTGACATTGAACATACGATCGACCTCATCCCCGGCACACCTCTTCCAAACAAGGCTCCCTACCGCATCAACCCCGAAGAAACTAAGGAGATCCAACGGAAAGTACAACAACTCATCGACAACGGACATGTACATGAAGCTTAAGCCCTTTTGCCGTTCCCGTTATACTTGTGCCCAAGCAAGATGGTAGTTTTCTCATGTGCTTCGATTGTAGACCCATTAATGCTATCACAGTTCGTTATAGACACCCCATTCCTCCCCTAGATGAAATGCTTGATGAACTTAGCGGCGCCACCATTTTCTCAAAAATTGACCTTAAAAGTTGCTATTATCAAATCCGCATACAAGAAGTGATGAATGGAAAACCGCTTTCAAAACAAAATTTGCCTTGTACGAATGGTTGGTTATGCCTATGGGTTTATCGGAAGCTCCCGGAACTTTCATGCGTCTTATGCATTTTGTGCTTCGACCTTATATTGGAGTGTTTGTTGTGGTTTACTTTGATGATATTCTTGTGTTTAGCAAATCCATGAAAGAGCATATAAAGCATATTAGGGCTGTTTTGCAAACGCTTCGCAAGGAACGTCTTTATGCCAACATGAAAAAGTGCACATTTGAAGTTGACAAGTTGGTTTTCTTGGGTTTCGTTGTCTCTTCCAAGGGTGTCCATGTTGATGAATCTAAAATTAAAGCAATTAAAACTTGGCCCCAACCCACCAATTTGCAACAAGTGTGTAGCTTTCTTGGCCTTGCGGGTTTTTATCATCGCTTTGTGAAAGATTTTTAGCACTATTGCCGTTCCTTTGCATGCATTGAGTAAGAAGAATGCTCCTTTTGTTTGGGGACCTTTGCAATCCACCGCTTTTGATGAGCTCAAATCTTTGCTTACACATGCTCCGATTCTTTCTTTACCCAACTTTGACAGAACTTTTGAGGTTGATTGCGATGCAAGTGGTACCGGAATTGGTGGAATTTTGATGCAAGAAAAGTGAGCTATTGCATATTTTAGTGAAAACTCTCCGGTGCTCAACTCAATTACCCCATCTATGACAAAGAATTGTATGCTTTAGTGTGTGTGTTACATGTGTGGGAGCATTACCTTAGACCGCATGAGTTTGTCATACATACCGATCATGAAACACTTAAATACCTTAAAGGTCAGACAAAGTTGAATAAACGACATGCTAAATGGAGTGAATTCATCGAATCTTTTCCCCATGTGATCAAGTACATTAAGGGCAAAGAAAATGTGGTGGCGGATGCCCTTTCCCGCAAATTCATGCTACTTACTCAACTTGAATTGAATGTAGTTTGATTTGATCATATCAAAGACTTGTATGCAAATGATCCTACCTTCGCTACTCCTTATGCAAAGTGCTTGATGCATACTTCTTGGGAATGATATTAACATCAAGGATGATTATCTTATGAGAGCTAACAAAAATTGCATTCCCGAGTCTTCTCTTTGTTTGCTCCTTTTGCAAGAGGCTCATGGAGGCGGACTCATGGGACACTTTGGACGCTCCAAGACATTCGCCATGCTCTCCAAGAACTATTATTGACCCAAGATGTTTCGTGATGTCGCCCGCTTCACCAACCGGTGCTCTACATGTTGCAAAGCTAAGTCACACTCTCAATCCCATGGTTTACATATGCCTTTACCGATTCCACATCAACCTTGGGAAGACATTAGCATGGATTTTGTGCTTGGATTACCTAGGACTCAAAATGGCAAGGACTCCATTTTTGTTGTTGTGGACCGATTCTCTAAAATGGCTCATTTTATCCCATGCAATAAGATAGACGATGCTTCACATGTTGCTAATCTCTTTTGTAGGGAAATCTTGAGATTGCATGGTGTGCCAAAGACAATTGTGTCGGATCGAGACGTCAAGTTCTTAAGCTACTTTTGGAAGATGCTATGCGCCAAGCTCGGGATCAAGCTACTATTCTCCATGGTGTATCATCCTCAAACCGATGGCCAAACGAAAGTCACCAACAGGACGCTTGCAACTCTCCTACGCGTGTTGATCAAGAAGAACATCAAGGAGTGGGAGGAGTGCCTACCCATCACCGAGTATGCCTACAACCACGCAAGACACTCTACCACCAGCAAATCCCCCTTTGAGGTCTTCTACGGTTTCAACGCTTTGTTGCCATTGGACATCCTTCCTCTACCGCTTCAAGAACGAGCAAACATGTACGCAAGTGCAAGGGCTGCCTACCTCAAGAAGATGCATGAAGAAACACGTTCCAGGATCGAGTGCCAAGTACAACGACTCGCTTCCAAGCTCAACATCAACAAGTCTCCGATGGTGTTCCAACCGGGTGATCAAGTATGGATACATCTCCGCAAAGACTGATACGTCTCCAACGTATCTATAAATTTTGATTGCTCCATGCTACTTTATCTATTGTTTTAGGCAATATTGGGCTTTATTATCCATTTTTATATTATTTTTGGGACTAACCTATTAACCGGAGGCCCAGCCCAGATATGTTGTTTTATGCCTATTTCAGTGTTTCGAAGAAAAGGAATATCAGACGGAGTCAAAACGGAACGAAATCAACTGGAGAAGTTATTTTTGGAAGGAAAGCAACCCAGGGAACTTGGAGTGCACGTCAGGGGAGATACGGGCTGCCCACGAGGGAGGGGGGTGCGCCCACCCCCATAGGGCGCGCCCCCTACCTCGTGGGGCCCCCGTAGCTCCACCGACGTACCCCCTGCACCCATATATACCTACTATCGTAAAACTTCTAGAACAGAAGATAGATCGGGAGTTCCGCCGCCGCAAGCCTCTGTAGCCACCAAAAACCTCTCGGGAGCCCATTCCGGCACCCTGCCGGAGGGGGAACCCATCACCGGTGGCCATCTTCATCATCCCGGTGCTATCCATGACGAGGAGGGAGTAGTTCACCCTCGGGGCTGAGGGTATGTACCAGTAGCTATGTGTTTGATCTCTCTCTCTCTCTCGTGTTCTCTCTCGTGTTCCCTCTATGGCACGATCTTGATGTATCTCGAGCTTTGCTATTGTAGTTGGATCTTATGATGTTTCTCCCCCTTTGAAGTTATCTTATCGGATTGAGTCTTTTATGAGAACACTTGATGTATGTCTTGCCGTGATTATCTGTGGTGACAATGGGATATCATGTTCCACTTGATGTATGTTTTGGTGATCAACTTGCGGGTTTCGTGACATTGGGAACCTATGCATAGGGGTTGGCACACATTCTTGACTCTCCGATAGAAACTTTGGGGAACTCTTTGAAGTACTTTGTGTTGGTTGGATGAATCTGAGATTGTGTGATGCATATCATATAATCATGCCCATGGATACTTGAGGTGACAATGGAGTATCTAGGTGACATTAGGGTTTTGGTTGATTTGTGTCTTAAGGTGTTATTCTAGTACGAACTCTTTTAGAGATTGATCCGAAAGAATAACTTTGAGGTGGTTTCGTACCCTACCATAATCTCTACATTTGTTCTCCGCTATTAGTGGCTTCGGAGTGACTCTTTGTTGCATGTTGAGGGCTTGTTATATGATCTATCTATGTTATTATTGTTGAGAGAACTTGCACTAGTGAAAGTATGAACCCTAGGCCTTGTTTCCTATCATTGCAATACCGTTTACGCTCACTTTTACCACTTGTTACCTTGCTGTTTTTATTATTTCAGAGTACAAATACCTTTATCTACCATCCATATTTCACTTGTATCACCATCTCTTCGCCGAACTAGTGCACCTCTACAATTTACCATTGTATTGGG
This sequence comes from Triticum dicoccoides, assembly GCF_002162155.2. NCBI lineage: Eukaryota > Viridiplantae > Streptophyta > Magnoliopsida > Poales > Poaceae > Triticum > Triticum dicoccoides. Next base: position 394,569,847 of record NC_041383.1, on the reverse strand, counting down.
TGTGTTGGCGACACAAGAGACTCTTTGTTATTTGGTTGCAGGGTTGCTTGAGAGAGACCATCTTCATCCTACGCCTCCTACGGATTGATAAACCTTAGGTCATCCACTTGAGGGAAATTGGCTACTGTCCTACAAACCTGTGCACTTGCAGGCCCAACAACGTCTACAAGAAGAAGGTTGTGTAGTAGACATCAAAGACCGCTTCCCCAAGGAACACAAGTCCAAGCTACTCCCAAGAGCCAATGGACCATTCAAAGTGCTCGCACGCTACAACGACAATGCCTACAAGGTCGACATCCCACGCGACAAGTACAACGTTAGCTACATCTTCAACGTCAAAGACTTGGCCAAGTACCATGGTGATGAAGAGCATGATCCGTGGATGGATCTCTCCCAAGGGGGGGGGATGATGCGGGGCATCCCTCGTCCACCCGCACCGACACTCCATCACCACAACAAGCACCGAGTGGACCAATGACAAGATCACGTGCACGTGCCATCGAGAACGAGTTTGACTCTCTCCTCTTCGAGTTTCATTCGGTTTCGCATGAGAACTGGATTCTACCTCAAAGAGACTCGCTATGCATTCTTAGGCACCAAGAAGATGATCGTGAGAAGGAGAAGATGGAGTCTCGAGCACCCATGGAGCAAGGGAGAGGAGAGGATATCGAGAAGAAGGAAGGGCGCAGCCCCTGGACACCCCGGGTGCCCGGGTGCCCCAGTCTCAGGTGCCTGACCTGCAACCTGGGCCTCGCTAGCCCACCCAGGGTGCCTGGACAACTGGCCTCGAGTGCCCGGCCTGCCCCTGGGCTGCGCCCAGCCCCTCCCCGGGAGCCCGGGCCATCAACCCCGGGTACCCGTCCGGCCCCGCCCAACCTCCTGTGACCGCCACGGGTGGCCGGTCATCCACCAGCTGGCGTCCCTGACCGATCCGGGTGCCTGGGACATCAACCCCGGGTGCCCTGCCGGCCCCTCCCAGCCTCCAGTGACCGCCCCGGGTGCCCGGGCCCTGGACCCCGGGTGCCCGGTCATCCACCAGCCGGCACCCCTGACCGGTCCGGGTGCCCGGACGCCCCTGGAACTGCCCGTGTGCTTTTGGCCTTTTGGCCCTTGTACCCCTCTCTCCTTCTTGTTGCGTCCCTAGCCTTTATATATCCATCCCCTAGCTCATTTGGAAGGTTAGCAAAGTATTAGAGAAAACATTGTGAGCTTTGCTCCTTGTATCCCCTCCTCTTTGGAGATCAAGCCCCCACCTAGGGAAGAATCGTTTGGATTGTCAAGGCCTCCTCTTGGAGAAGATCATCCTCAAGACCTCACCTAGTGGGAAGAACTCACCTAGTGCTATTCTCCTTGAATTGTTCATGTAATTTTGTGGATCTCATGTATGCTACTCTAGTGGATGTGATATTTGGGTATGTTTGAGTGTTTTGTTCCTTGTGTTCTTGAGTGTTCTTCCTCCTTTTCCCCCTCCAAGTGTGAAAAGATCCCCTCTAGGGTTTTACCCTACAACACTAGCCCTCTTCCCTCATAGCTTAGGCGGGAAGGTATTCCACAACAGCCAATTTGAAAGGGGACAAGAAGTACATCTTATCCTGGCGAAAGGTGGTCTTCGCCTGCAAAGCTTCTGGCCATGACGCAGCGGTGGGCTCGGCGATGACATCCGTCCTGCCGAGCTCATGCTCTTTGTCTTGTTGCACTGGAATGGAATCCTTTGGGGGATCCTGAGGGAGTCCGGGATTTAGGGGTCCTCGGATAGCCGGACTATATACTTTGTCCGGACCGTCAGACTATGAAGATACAAGATTGAAGACTTCGTCCCGTGTCCGGATGGGACTCTCCTTTGCGTCGAAGGCAAGCTTGGTAATTCGGATATGTAGACCTCCTTCTCGGTAACCGACTCTATGTAACCCTAGCCCCCTCTGGTGTCTATATAAACAGGAGGGTTCAGTCCGTAGGACAACAACAATCATAATCGTAGGCTAGCTTCTAGGGTTTAGCCTCTACGATCTCGTGGTAGATCAACTCTTGTAATACTCATATCATCAAGATCAATCAAGCAGGAAGTAGGGTATTACCTTCGTCGAGAGGGCCCGAACCTGGGTAAACATTGTGTCCCCCGCCTCCTGTTACCATTAGCCTTAGACGCACAGTTCGGGACCCCCTACCCGAGATCCGCCGGTTTTGACACCGACATTGGTGCTTTCATTGAGAGTTCCACTGTGTCGTCGCGATAAGGCTTGATGGCTACTTCAATCATCTTAAACGACGCGGTCCAGGGGGGAGGTTTTCCTTCCCGGACAGATCTTCGTATTCGGCGACTTCATACTACGGGCCAACTCGCTTGGCCATCTGGAGCAGATCGATAGCTACGCCCCTGGCCATCAGGTCAGGTTTGGAAGCTTGAACTATACTGCCGACATCCGCGGAGACTTGATCTTCCACGGATTCGAGCTCGTGTCAGGTGCGCCGAACAGTCACGACGAGCATGACTTAGATCTGCCATCGGACAGAGTTCAGGAGATCGCGCCTGCGGAGGCCCCGGGAATCAACCTGGAGCAGATTGTGCCATCCGAGGATGGGTGGATGGACCCCGCCATGGAGGCCGCACACTCATCGGCCTTGGAGCAGAACACTGAACCCACCTCCTATGAGGTCGGTATCGTCGGACCCCCGGACTCGTCTCCGGTTATAGGGTCTGAACCGCGTACGCCCATGCCTATCGAATCTGATTGGGCACCGGTCATGGAGTTCACCTCCGCGGATATCTTCCAGCACTCGCCCTTGGGTAATGTGCTAAATTCATTAAGGTCTCTCTCCTTGTCAGGAGACTCTTGGCCGAACTATGTTCGTCCTGAGTGGGAAGTGGACGACGAAGAAATTCGTTCTCCACCCACCACCCACTCAATAGCCACCGTCGATGACTTAACCAACATGCTTGACTTCGGCTCCGAAGACATCGACGGTATGGACAATGATGCAGGAGAAGAACAGGAACCTCCGCCTATAGGGCACTGGACAGCCACCTCATCATATGATATATACATGGTGGACACCCCTAAAGAAAGCAATGGCGATGAGGCAACGGAAGATAATCCCCTGGAGAAGCAATCTAGGCACCGGCGTCATAGGCGCCACTCCAAGCCCCGCCATAGCAAAAATAGTGATACCGGCACAAGAGATGATAACAATCCGGATGGTGCCGAAGACGAAAACAATCCTGCCCAGCCAGGCTTAGAGCAGGCCGAGCAAGAAGATGGGCAAGCTAACGCCAAGGAACAGGTAATAGATGGAGAATCAGAGGATAATAATTACATGCCTCTCTCCGAAGACGAAGTGAGCCTTGGTGACAAAGAATTCATCGTGCCTGAGGATCCCGTCGAGCAGGAGCGCTTCAAGCGCGGGCTTATAGCCACTGCATAAAGCCTGAAGAAAAAGCAGCAACAGCTTCAAGCTAATCAAGATCTGCTAACTGATACATGGAGTGAGGTCCTGGCTACCGAGGAATACGGACTCAAGCGCCCTACCAAAAGTTACCCAAAGCGCAGGTTGCTACCTCAACTCGAGGAGGAGGCACTAAAACCCACACTACCAGCGCACGATGCGGCTGACCGGCCACCCCGTGGCCGAGACAAAGCGGCGTACGAGCCCAAAGTCCAACCCACACCCCGACGCCAAACAAGCAAAAACACGAGGGCCGGGGGCTCATTGCATGACCTGTGAGACAAATTGAAAAACAAAGCAGGACAGTCAAGATCGATCTACGGATCATGGGGGCGCGCCCCAACGCGTGACAATGACCGTCACGCCGGATACACCAACAAATCCGTCCGAACCAAATACAATGTAGCCCGGAACAGAGGCGCCGCACATCCCCAATGCTTCACTGACGAAGTAATGGATCACGAATTCCCAGAAGGGTTTAAACCTGTGAATATTGAATCATTTGATGGTACTACAGACCCCGCGGTATGGATAGAAGATTTCTTCCTCCATATTCACATGGCCCGCGAAGATGATCTACATGCTATCAAGTACCTCCACTAAAACTCAAGGCACTAGCTCGGCATTGGCTGAATAGCTTGCCGACAAACTCCATCGGGAGTTGGGAGAACCTGGCAGACGCATTCCTTGACAACTTCCAGGGCACTTATGTGCGACCACCAGACGCTGATGACCTAAGTCACATAACTCAACAGCCCGAAGAGTCAGCCAGGAAATTTTGGACCTGGTTCCTAACTAAAAAGAACCAAATTGTCGACTGTCCGGATGCCGAAGCCCTAGCGGCCTTTAAGCAAAACATCCGCGACGAGTGGCTTGCACGACATCTCGGCCAAGAAAATCCAAAGTCCATGGCATCCCTCACAACACTCATGACCTGCTTTTGTGCGGGCGAGGATAGTTGGTTGGATCGTAGCAACAACACAGCAAGCAAGCCTGGTACATCAAAAGCCAGGGATAGCAATGACAAACCACGGCACAACAAACACAAGCGTCACAAAAACAGTGATAGTGCCGAAGACACGGCAGTCAATGCCGGATTCAGTGGCTCCAAGTCCGGTCAGCGGAAAAGGCCATTCAACAAAAACAATTCAGGCCCGTCCAGTTTGGACCGCATACTCGACCGTCCATGCCAAATTCATGGCACCCCAGAAATACCAGCCAATCATACCAATAGAGAATGCTGGGTCTTCAGACAAGCCGGCAGGTCAGGTGCCGAAAACAAGGGGAAGGGGTCTCAAAGCGACAATGACGACGAAGAGCCCCGATCACCGAACACAGGAGGACAGAAGAAATTCCCTCCCCAGGTGAAAATGGTGAATATGATATATGCAACCCATATTCCCAAGCAGAAGTGTGAACTAAGGGACGTCTATGCAATGGGGCCAGTCGCCCCAAATCTCAACACATGGTCCTCTTGTCTGATCACTTTCGATCGCAGGGACCATCCTACCAGTATCCGTCATGGCGGTTCGACCGCATTGGTCCTCTACCCCATCAATGACGGATTCCACCTTACACGAGTCCTCATGGACGGTGGAAGCAGCCTGAACCTGCTCTATCAGGATACAGTCCGCAAAATGGGCATCGACCCCTCAAGGATCAAGCCCAGAAAAACCACCTTCAAAGGTGTCATACCAGGTGCAAAGGCCTGTTGCACGGGCTCAATCACACCGAAAGTGGTCTTCGGATCTCCGGACAGTTACTGTACCGAAGAGTTAGTCTTGGACATCGTCCCCTTTCATAGTGACTATCAGGCATTGCTCGGACGAACAGCGTTCGCTCAGTTCAACATGGTGCCACATTATGCCTACCGTAAACTCAAGATGCCCAGTCCGCGCAGCGTCATCACGGTTAATGGCACGGTCAAGCTCCCGGACACCGCCAAAGGAGTCCGAACTACTGCGCGGCAGGATAGCCCGGCTCGCCCGAAGCTTAATTAAAAACACTCTGGCAAAAAGTTAAGACAAGCCACATACCGCGGCTCAACCGATCTGTGGTGCAAAACCATTTCTTACATTTTCTTTGCAGGTTCACCTTTGCGTAGGCAAGGACGGATGGCGTGAAGATAGTTCGAGCGCGTAAGGGAATCTCTAGATATTCCCCTCTATGATCATCCGACCACACTCCGGATCCGCATGCACCTTCCTCCCGCCTGGTCTCAGCAGGTTCCGCAGTCATATTTCTTTTTATCACATTACCTGTACTCATACGCATTGGCGTATTATTCAAATACAACATGTGAGTTTATATGATGCTCGTCTGCTGCTATTTCTTAGTAAAACTCTTTTGTTAAAAGGCAGCTGCATATCGCTATATGCCTTAATATGCCAGGGGCTTCGTAATACCCATACTATGGCAAAAAAGTCCGAACACCTTCACGGCAGTTCGGCACCCCGAACTTATAGCATTATATGCATCAGCTCCGAATCATGTCTTGGGTCAATAGTTGGGTTTGCCCGGCTCCTATGTTTTGGTACCTTACGTTCCGCTATATCGGCTAAGGTAGCATAGGGAGAACTACTGCGATTGTGTACCGGTTCTTCCGGACGAGCACCTCAGTAGAGAAAGCCGGAGACTGACTGTCATGATGAAGTGAGAGCTGGTCAGCTGTTCGAGAGGTTGTAAAATCTTTAAGGATTTCTTTCGCATAATGCCATAACCAATGCAGCGTGCGAGGGATCGTCTTTTCTTCCAATCAAGCGCTTATAGAGCCCCTCGTGCGGCCTTCCGAACACCAGGGGCTATGCCTACCTTCCTTTAAAAAAAACTCATATGGCTAAGTGAGAGTGATAAAGCCCTATAGTCTGATTGCCTGGTTCGCTGCGCTGAACACCTCCTTCAAGGACCCAAAAATGGGATAAAGAGTGCTTAGGTTTATCCCAAACACCCCCGTACTTACTACGTGGGGGCAGAAGCCAACCACATGCCAACTCTGAGGATTAGTATATAAAACGGCCGCACAGGAGGAAAAAATTTCAAACAACAAGCAACAAATGATAGAAATGACTTGGTTCAAATATTACAAGGACAAACATGACCATATCCATGGAAATATAATGTCCTTGGTGCATTGCTCCTCCGCAAGGCGGGATCCTTTCAAGACACCTTCATAATACAGCTCGGGCTTGCGGTGCTCCTTTCCCTCTGGCGGTCCCTCGGTCATCGGCTTTTCCGCATCCATCTTTCCCCAATGCACCTTTGCGCGGGCGAAGGCCATTCGCACACCTTCTATGCAGACCGACCGCTTGATGACTTCGAGTAGAGGGCAGGCACTCACAAGCCGCTTCACGAGCCCGAAGTAACTGCTCGGAATCGGCTCGTCGGGCCACAGACGGATAATCAAATCCTTCATGGCTAGCTCGGCCACCTTATGCAGTTCGACCAGCTGCTTCAGTTGATCGGAGAAAGGCACCGGGTAATTCGGCGCCAGATACTGCATCCAGAAGAGCTTATCCGCAGTATTCCTCTCTTCGGCTTGGTAGAATTGGGCGGCATCAGATATGCTGCGCAGCAGCTCTGCAAATACCCCTGGAGAAATCAGAATTTAAACTCTCAACTTGATTTTCTCCTTTCAAATACTCGCTTTGCATAAAAAAAGCCTTACCAGCCGCAATCTTCCTCGCCTCCTGGATTTCCTTCAGGGCACCTTGGGCTTCCCCCCGGGCATCACTTGCGGCTTGGCAAGCCTGGGAGAGTTCGGATTCTTTCCCTGATAAACTCTGCTCCAAGGTCTCGCATTTCTTCGCGGCCTCTTGAAGCTCTCGCTCATCCTCAATAACTCTGGCCTTGTGCTTCTCACAGAGAGCCTGCTCTGCAACTGCCTTCTTCTCGGCTTCGGCCATAGCCTTTTTAAGAGCCTCAATTTCGGCCGTGCCCCCTAGAGCACATTATAAAAATATTTTCATCATGCACACTTATTCATTTGTGCTAAATAAACAATGTTTCTGTATACCTTGGTTATCCTCCAGTTGTTTCTGCACTCGGCCAAGTTCTCCTTCGGCCCGCTCCAGACTATGCCTCAGTCCGGATACTTCCACAGCATGAGAGGCGGCACATGCTACAGACGCCTACTTATTAAAAAGAGATAGATGTCATCTGTCCGGTTCTTTCTTTCACCGAACAGTGTATCAGGGGCTGCTATCTATACCATGACAATCTTACAAACCTCATAAAACATACCTCAAAGCCTCTCATGAGGTTGATATAGGATTCATTCAGTCCACTCTCGGCGGACTGAATCTTATCAATCACCGCACCCATAAGGGAACGGTGCTCATCAATGATGAGGCGCTCTTCAGCGCCGCTAACAAAGCATCCGGCAACTCTGGTTGGACAGAGGTTACCGGTGGAATATACACACCCCCTTCAGCCGACGGAAGCCGCCTGTCTGATTCTGGGGCCTTATTGGTCTCTAGTATCATGTCCGGCTGGGGGCTAGATTCAAGACGACCTCCGCCGTCGACATCCACGGGAGCCTTCTCTCCTGTGTGTCCGGACCCTGAAGTTTGGCCTCCTGGCGCCGCCTTTGCGACCCCCCCCCCTCCATGGCCTTGGTCCTTATAGGACGAAACCTCGGTGTCATTCACATGTCTGGGGGAGGGGGCCTTCATGGGTGTCCCGCTCTCCATAGCATCTGAACCCAGCAAATCCTCCAATGAGGATTGTTCGGCGCGGGACCTCGTAGGACTATAAAAAGTATGGCTGAGATTAAAATGTTATGCCACGACAAGTCTAGACGCATAAGCATGTTCAGATTTTATACTCACGAGTTCACTAGGGGTTGGGCCCTGGGATCCCACTCCGGCCTGCTATCGGCGGCGGTAGTGGACTCCTCTGGAAGGGGAATTTTTCCCCTTTTAGGCGACTCGGCCTCCAAGGATATGGAGGCCGTCCTTTTCTTTCTTCCCCACGCGGGGGATTTGTCTCCCTCCTCCTCGTCATCCTCTTCAGAGGAAGAATGGGCATTGGAGTCTTCGGATTTTGTGTCCAAAGCATCACCGCGACGGAGGCCGCCCCTGTTCTTCTTGGCCTCCTTTTCGGCCTTCTACTTCGGTGCCTTGTAAGGTGCCGGGACCAGCATCTTCATCAGAAGTGGGCCGGCCGGTTCTTCTGGCAGCGGGGCCGGACAGTAGATCCGCCCTGCCTTCTTCGCCCAGCCCTAGAAAATTTGTGGGAAACACGTTAAGCATTTTCCTAAGGATATACAAATAAAACATATGAATTGTCAACGTACAGTTACTTACCGAACTTGCAGGGCGGGACATTTGGTACCCACTGTCAGGACCCCGACTCAATGCCACATCGATCTAGCATGTAACACCTCATATCACTTTGTGGCCTCACGCACGGTAATCCCACGGGTGTCGCCTTACTTTTGCCCGGGACCGTTTGCGCCTTTTGGCACACGTATATGATAGTGTCGCTAGCATCCATATGATAAGGAGCCCGGGCTGACATGGCTAGTCGTAAACCCAAAGTGGCACAGACTTACAGGGACAGGCATCCATGACCCAGCATCGAACGTGTCGGTCATCAGCGAGTGAATCCAGGCTGTAGCACTGGGCTAGCAGGACTCCGGTGAACCGGGCTGTAGCGGGCTAACAGGACTCCGGTATTCATCGCGTGACATTTCCCCGAAGGGACAGACACAGGAACGAAGAAGGACACATGCCGGCCAGCCTAAGTGTTCCGGAGCAGTAGCAAGCTACCATGGCTCAGTGGAAACACTAGGAGACATTTCCCGGAAAGAGAGGCTACTAAGGATAAACAACTAGATAGTCAGATCCCACACATACCAAGCATTTCAACAACATACACACAATATGCTCGATATGTGCAGATACAACATGGCATCACAACATGACTCTACAACTCAAGTAATTTATTCAATAGGCTCCGAGGAGCGAGATATTACAAACAGGGGTCTCACGACCCAACATTCAGAGCATACAAGTCAAAGCACAAGCGGAAGCTATCATGTCTGAGTACAGACATCTATAAATGAAAAAGGCTGAAAAGCCTGACTAACTACCAGATCCTGCCGAGGGCACAAGATCGTAGCTGAGGTAACAAGCTAAACGTCGAAGTCCACGTGGAACTACTAGTGAGACTGAAGTCTCTCTGCAAAAACATAAAATAGGCAAACGTGAGTACAAATGTACCCAGCAAGACTTACATCAGAACTAACTACATATGCATCATTTTCAACAAAGGGGATGGTGGAGTTTGACTGCAGCAAGCCAGCTTTGACTCGGTGGCTATCCTGAACTACGACTGCAAGTAACTCTTTTGAGGTGGCGCACACGAGTCCACATATTCACCATATCAATACACCACTATGGATCCGCTCCCGTCTCCCTGCGAGAACGCCATCCATAGCACTCACGCTTATCTTGCGTATTTTAGAGTATCCACTTTCACTTGTCTATGAACTATGCAATGGGGTCCAAGTTTCCATATCCGAGGAATCCGGCTATTCGAATAGATGATGTTAACCCTGCAGGGGTGTACTTCTTCACACACGCTCTCGCCACTTACCTCCTTGTACACGCCATGTACCTCGGCAACCTTCAAGCGGAAGCCGGGCGAGGGAGTCGGCCACGACCTGACTAATCGAACAAGTCTCTAGTCCACGTTTATCGCCTATTCGGGTTCCATCCGCAAGGAGATCCAGCCGGGGTGTCGCTTACGGCCCCAAACGATGTGTGCAGGGTTCCCAAGCCCACCAACCGGGTGCCACTTGGTACACCGGGCCACTGTGCCTAGTCTGTCCCAAGCCCACCTGTACCGGGTGCCACTTGGTAGACTACTAACACTACCTACAAACACCAGAAACTAGTTGCAACTCCTGGACAGAGATCATGTTGATTAATAAGTCGAGAGGGGTCGAGTTACCGGAACCCAATGTGTGGTAGTAACTGGTCATGGATCACAAACACAGAACTCAGTTCCTGAGGACGGCTGCAATGAGACAACCCACCATGTACTCCTACATGGCCTCTCACCGCTACCTTTACCAAATTGTGTTCACACACTTAGCTCACACACAGTAGGACATGTTCACACGCCTCTGATTCATCCCCGATGAATCAGACCTGACTCAACTCTAAGCAGTAGCAGGCATGACAAACAAGCATGAATGAGTAGGCACAACAGGGCTCAAACAACTCCTACTCATGCTAGTGGGTTTCATCTATTTACTGTGGCAATGACAGGTCATGCAGAGGATAAAGGGGTTCAACTACCGCAGCATGTAACAGTTGAATCGGTGTTGTCCTAATGCAGTAAAAGAGAGCAGGAGCGAGAGAGTGGGATTGTATCGGAATGAACAAGGGGGTTTTGCTTGCCTGGCACTTCTGAAGATAACATTGAGTCTTCATCAGTGTCAACGATCACATCATCGGTATCGCGTCTATCGAGAGGGGACAAATACCGGCAACACAGAAAGGAACACAATCAATGCAATGCACAATATGATGCATGCTCATGACATGGCAATATGAATGTGTTTTGAGCTAATGCAACTAGCAACAGATTAAATGAAGTTGGTTTGAATATAAAATTCAAATTCAAACTCCATATGTGATTAAATAAATGCCCTTTATATGATTTGTGCTAAACAGCAGCTATAAGTTGTTCTAACATGCATGAAAATGGTACAGATGGATTCCTTGAATTTTTCTGATAATTTTTCATATATAATTTATTTAATTTGGAGTTACGGTTAATTTTCTATGATTTATTGAAGTTTTAGCTATTTTCTGGAAATAATAAATCATTTTTGATTTATTTTAATTCCAGAAACAAATACTGCGTCAGCATGACGTATTAGTGACGTCAGCAGGTCAACGTGGCTGGTCCAGGTCAAACCTGACGGCTGGGACCCGCACGTCAGTGTAACAGGCAGGGACAGAGGCTGACTGGTGGGTCCGGTCAATGCTGACATGGCAAAGTCAACGGTGACAGGCGGGGCCCTCTGAGATTAGTGCTAATCTAACAGAGAGGTTAAACTAATTAATTATGCACGGGGGCCCACTTGGCAGTGGCTCTAGTGGGTGATTAGCGGGGTGTTTACGCCCTAATTAAATGGCCACGTCGGCGAGTGACGCCGGCGACCACGGGGACGGCGAGACCTCGCCGGAGTTGCTCGGGACCCGTGGCTGGTCGCGCTGAGGGCACCAGGAGTGAGCCCGTGCTCCCGCGCATCTAGGGGGACCCACGAGAGGGCGTGGGGTGGCCGGAGTTCATGCCGGCGACGAGCTTTGGCGGTGGTGGTGGTCGGTGATGCACGGGCGAGTCGCTACGGTGCGTCGGTGAGCAAAAGGAGAGGCTGGGCAGCACCTGCTAGGCACGGGGAGCACCACGAGCAGCATGGTGAGGCCAGAGGGGCATGGAGGCTATGCGTGCAGCAGCAATGGCGGACGGCGGCTTCAGTGCTCGTGGGGAACGGCGCTACAGCACGGGGCGAGCACAAGGAGTTAGGGGATAGGTAAGTGGCTCACGGCGAGTCAGACGGTGCAGACGGCGGGGCCGGGGAGGCTCTGGACGCGGCGAATCAAGCGACGGAGATCGCCGGCACCGAGGTTGAAGAAGACGTCCGGGGCGGCGATGCAGCGCTCCCCTGGTTGCTTGGCTCGGGGTGGACGAGGAGGACGACGATGCGGAGCTCGGGGATACGAAGAGGGAGCGAGGGAGTGGCTGTGGCTGCGGCGGTGACGAACGGCGGCGACGATGGCGTTCGGCCGTTCGCGGGAGAGGGAAACAGAGGAGGGGGAGGAGCACAGGGAGAATGAGAGGGGCCAGGGGGTGCGTGGCGTCTCCGTGGCGCAGGTCAGGATGAGGGAGGGCAAGCAGGAGGTGGCAGGAGGACGTGGCCGCGGTCGCTCGCGTGCGGGCACGCAGCTGCTTCGGGGCGAGGGGAGGAAGACGACGGAGGGGCTGCGGTGGTGGGCTGGGCCAGTTGGCCAGGCCGCCTGCTGGGCCGGCCAGGTGGGCTGCCAGGTAGGTCCAGGTGAGTTCTCTCTCTCTCCTCTATTTTATTTCTATTTCAGTTCTGTTTTCTTTTTTTTAATTCTTTTGCCACTGTTTTGAATTAAAATAATAATTCAAACAATGCCAAAGCTCCTCTGAATATTTTATATTGCTAGATGGACTTTTCCAAAAGCTTATAAAATATTTCAGGGGGTATTTGAAATTATATTCTAATTATATGAATATAATTCAAATTCAAATAGCTAATGAATTAAATCCAAAGTCCCAAAAATAAATCCTTAAAAATGTTCAATATTTTGGTTGGGACCAGAACCCTTACCAAAAATTATCAAACATTTAAGAAGAGCCTTTTGGAGCAATGAATGAGATTTCTAGGGTTTTTGCCCCTCTTTTATTTAGGGTTTTGAGGCTTCCAATATTCCTCAATTCAAGTTTCAAAAATATAGACATGATGCACACATGAAGCTAGCCTAGAGCAATGCCAGAAGCTAGGGATGTGACAACTCACCCCCACTAAACAAGAATCTCGTCTCGAGATTCAAGCGTAGGGTAGGATGAAGGGGAAACGCAAACTAGTACAATCTTCACGATCCAGGGTGCACTTCAGTTGAACGTTGATTCATTCACCATCATTGTCTTGATGTCTTGTTCTGAGAACTCCAGTTATTATGACAATGAGAGGAGAAGGAGACTCTAGAAGGATCGATCTTCTTGAAGGTCGAACAACTCAGGATTAACTCACAGAATGAGACATAGCAACATCTCTCGAGCTGAGAGACGAAGCACGCACCCATAGGAATGGAGTGAAGCAGATGACAAGGGTTCACTAGGTAGACAACAATTCCACACCTAAGAGGGTGGTGAACGGTTGTCAACGTAGCGAGGAGTTGAGTTGCCATGATACCACAACGAGACACCTTCGGAACCGTGACTCGTAAATATCTCCCCTTAAGTGGCAAAAGAATTACCTTTGATTCAGAGATCATTGAAACTCTTTATACCAGCTTAAGGCACTATGACTCTATGACAACATGGCATCACAACATGACTCTATGACTCAAGTAATCTATTCAATAGGCTCCGAGGAGCGAGATATTACAAACATGGGTCTCATGACCCAACATTCAGAGCATACAAATCAAGCACAAGCGGAAGCTATCATGTCTGAGTACAGACATCTATAAATGAAAAAGGCTGAGAAGCCTGACTATCTACCAAATCCTGCCGAGGCACAAGATCGTAGCTGAGGTAACAAGCTAAACGTCGAAGACCACGCGGAAATACTAGTGAGACTGAAGTCTCTCTGCAAAAACATAAAATAGGCAAACGTGAGTACAAATGTACCCAGCAAGACTTACATCAGAACTATCTACGTATGCATCATTATCAACAAAGGGGATGGTGGGGTTTAACTGCAGCAAGCCAGCTTTGACTTGGTGGCTATCCTGAACTACGACTGCGAGTAACTCTTTTGAGGTGGCGCACACGAGTCCACATATTCACCATATCAATACACCACTATGGATCCGCTCCCGTCTCCCTACGAGAACGCCATCCATAGCACTCACGCTTATCTTGCGTATTTTAGAGTATCCACTTTCACTTGTCTATGAACTGATATAAGCAACCCAGAGGTCCTTTTCCGTGGACACGGCTATTCGAATAGATTAGGTTAACCCTGCAGGGGTGTACTTCTTCACACACGCTCTCACCACTTACCGCCGTTTACACGACATGTACTCGGCAACCTTCAAGCGGAAGCCCAACGTGGGTGTCGGCCACGGCCTGCCTAAACACTCAAGTCTCTAGTCCAGGTTTATCGCCTATTCGGGTTCCATCCATGAGGAGATCCGGCCGGAGTTTCGCTCACAGCCCCAAACGATGTGTACAGGGTTCCGTGACACCAAACGGGTGCCCGATTTACCCGGCCACGTGCCTACCGCATCACAGCCCACCCCTACGGTCAGCGCTGTCCACGGCCTCCAGCATACTACAAACACCAGAAACTACTTGCAACTCCTGGACAGAGGACAAGGGTGATTAAGAAGCCGAGAGGGTCCATTGGTTTCGGGCCCAATGCGTGGTAGTAGCTGAATCATGGATCACAAACACAGAACTCAGTTCCTGAGGACGGCTACAATGAGACAACCCACCATGTACTCCTACATGGCCTCTCACCGCTACCTTTACCAAATCGTGTTCACACACTTAGCTCACACACAGTAGGACATGTTCACACGCCTCTGATTCATCCCCGATGAATCAGACCTGACTCAACTCTAAGCAGTAGCAGGCATGACAAACAAGCATGAATGAGTAGGCACATCAGGGCTCAAACAACTCCTACTCATACTAGTGGGTTTCATCTATTTACTGTGGCAATGACAGGTCATGCAAAGGATAAAGGGGTTCAGCTACCGCAGCAAGTAACAAATATGTCGTTGTTGTCCTAATGCAGTAAAAGAGAGCAGGAGCGAGAGAGTGGGATTTTATCGGAATGAACAAGGGGGTTTTGCTTGCCTAGCACTTCTGAAGATAACATTGAGTCTTCATCAGTGTCAACGATCACGTCATCGGTATCACGTCTATCGAGAGGGGACAAATACCGGCAACACAGAAAGGAACACAATCAATGCAATGCACAATATGATGCATAATCATGACATGGCAAAATGAATGTGTTTTGAGCTAATGCAACTAGCAACAGATTAAATGAAGTTGGTTTGAATACAAGATTCAAATTCAAACTCCATATGTGATTATTCAAATGTCATTCACTTCATTTGTCCTAAACAGTAGTGATAAGTTGTTCTAACATGCATGAAAATGGTACAGATGGATCGCTTGAATTTTTTTGATAATTTTTCATATATAATTTATTTAATTTGGAGTTACAGTTAATTTTCTATGATTTATTGAAGTTTTGGATATTTTCTGAAATTTCCTGAATTAAAATAAATCCAGAAAATGAGTTATGGCGTCAGCACCATGTCATGCTGACATCAGCAGGTCAACAGGGGCTGGTCCGGGTCAAACCTGACCAGTGGGGTCCACTGGTCAGTGACTGGGGCTGGTTAGTGTCAATGACAGGTAGGGCCGGGTCAACAGACACGTCATCAAGTCAACTCTGTCATGTGGGGCCAGTCAACGTGTGACGTGGCCAGGTCAAACTGACCTGTGGGCCCGTGGGGGTTAGTTTAATCTAAACACAGATAAAACCTGGGTTAGTTAGGGCGTGGGGCCCAGGTGTCAGTGAGCTAGGAGGTTGGTTAGTGGGGCTGTTAGCTGCTAATGACGGCCCACGTCAGCACGGCCGGAGTTAAACCGCCGGCGAGGTCAGCGACGGCCGAACGGCTCGGGTTTCGCCCTCCGGCGACCAAACGCCGCGCGGAGAGGCTTTGTGGGTTCCTAGCGCTCGTGCGCATCCGGAGGAGGCGACGGAAGGACGCGGGGTGGCCAGCACTCGCCGGAGCGGAGTTTGCGGCGGCGGCCGGAGTTCGGACCTCGGCGAAAACGGCGTTGTGGGGCACGGGCGAGTGAGGGTAAGCACTGCACAGCCTCCTGGAGTCACCATGAGTTCGGTGAGATGCACGGGCGCGACCCGTTCGAGCTCAGGCCACGGCGGCGACATGGCCGGCGGAGCCGAGCTCGCGGCTCCGGTGGAATCGAGGCTACAGGGTGCAATCGAAGGGGGGAAGAGGGAGGGGAGGCGTAGGAGCTCACAGCGGTGCCGTAGGGATGGTTAGCCGGCTCGGGGACGCGACGATGGTGGCGAATTGACGGTGAAGATCCTCGGCGGCCGGCGATGGAAACGGCGATGCCGGCGACGTTGTGGCGCGTCCGTAGTTCCATGGCTTGGTGGGGAGGTCGAGGATGTCGTGACGGAGCTCTCGAGCACGCTGGATGGGCGAGGGAGGGCTGGTGGCCACGGTGGTTGCGAGCGACGTCGAAGGCGGCTTTCGGTCATGGGGGGGGAAGCAGAGGAGCGAGGGGGAGGGAGGTCCAGAGAGCGAGGGAGAAGTGAGAGGGGGTCGGGGATGCGCGTGGCTGTCTCCGTGGCACTAGAAGGGCCTCGAGGGCGTGAGGCAGGCAGGGAGGAGGCCACGGCGTCGCTAGCGCTCTCGCCACGCACCTGCCTGTCCTCCTGGCAGGAGGAAGAAGACCACACAGCCCCTGGTGGGCTGGGCCTCTTCTGCCAGGTAAAGCCCAGGTGAGGTTCTGTCTTTCTCTCTTATTTCTTCTTTTCTGTTTATTTTTTTTATTTAATCTTTGCCACTGTTTTGAATTTAAAATAATTCGAACAATGTCAAAAACTCCTCTAAAAATATTTATGCTGCTTAATGGACTTTTCCAAAAGCTCACAAAATATTTCAGGGTATTTGGAAATATATTTTATACAAGTTATGAATATAGTTCCAAATGCAAATAAAGTAATGATTTAAATTCAGTGCTCAAAATATTCCTCAAAAATGTTCATTATTTTTGGTTTGGTGCAAAACCCTTGCCAAAATATAACCAACATTATTTAAGGCCATATTGAAAACATTGAATGCATTTTCCAGGGTTCTTTGCCCCTCTTTTATTTAAGTTTTTGAGGCTTCCAAAATTCCTCAGTTCAAGTTTCAGAATTATAGACATGATGCACACATGAAGCTAGCCTAGAGCACTACCAGCAGCTAGGGATGTGACAACTCACCCCCACTAAACAAGAATCTCGTCTCGAGATTCAAGCGTAGGGTAAGGTGAAGGGTAACGCAGACTAGTATAATCTTCACGATCCAGGGTGCACTTCATAGGAACGTTGATTCGATCACCATCATTTTCTTGAAGTCTTGCCTTGAGAACTCCAACTATCATGACAACGAGAGGGGAAGGGAACTCTAGAAGGACTGATCTTTTCGAAGATCGAACAACTCAGGATTAACTCACGGAATGAGACATAGCAACATGTCTTGAGCTGAGAGACGAAGCACACACCCAAAGGAATGGAGTGAAGCAGATGACAAGGTTTCACTAGGTAGACAACAATGCCACACCTAAGAGGGTGGTGAACGGTTGTCAACGTAGCGAGGAGTTGAGTTGCTATGATACCATAACGAGACAACTTAGGGATGGTGACTCGTAGATATATCCCCTTAAGTGGCAAAAAGAATTACCTTTGATTCAGAGATCATTGAAACTCTTTAAACCAGCCTAAGGCAATTCTCGAGCGATCGTTTGGAGGGGGTCGGTAGAATGGCATACTCGGACTTGGATGATGTGGATTACCTTGTTGAAGACAACGCAATGAATGAATTTGCTTATCACCGGAAATGGAAGAGACCCATGGTAGAATGGCACATTGGTGGTGCATGCTGGGAACAAAATGCAAATGCGGGGAATGATTCTGGTAACTGGGGAAGAACCCAACAATAGAGAGTGAATTCACTGTTTGAAAAGGTCATAGCATTACCGAGGAAACCGAGAGGAATCCCAGTTAGTGCCGATGATAACACCTAGCGCTTGTGCGTGCTCTCAAGAACTTGGGCATTTCCATAATCATCAAGGTTTTACCAACATCCGTGTCAAGGATCCTGGCAACACAACTTGCTAACATGATGAATAATGATGGATGATGCAGATGCAAAGGAAGATAACACTTTCTCAGATTTCACCTTAGCGAGGCCAAGGAAAAAAAATCTGGATGATCGACCGAGAGACATTTAGCACTCCGCTTCTAATGTTCTCCTTGACGTACTAGTGTATCCCATTCATAGATATGGTTTGATAACTAGAACATCAAGTAAAGGTCGGACTTCGGGAGCAATAGAATCCATAAGGAACAGTTACGGAGGTAAATCCTACGAAATCCTTATGGGGAGGTGGCCAACTTCCTCAAACAAGATACTACAATAATAGGTCTTACGGCTGGGTGTGTTGGCCACGACATCCACTTTACCGGTTATCGAGGGACCAATATTATAGTTCTTGGGAAATATTCCAACCATCATATCTGTCTGAGACTCAGATCTGGTTGGTGTCAGGATATTCCAGACTCATCGAGTCTAGGAAGAAAAATGAAAGTTTGCAACACAAATCGACGAGATGACGTTGCGAGATTCTCAGGAAATGAACTACGATAGCAAGCTCCAAAACATGAGCTGGTTCTGCTACAAACATGTGAACACGTTGTTCCAGACAAGCATGCCCACATGGTAGTCTTACCATAAAACACTACCGAGTTCTGGTTGGGAACCATCATCGAGGATATCAAAGTTCTTGATTAATCCCGGGTTAGCTCTTAAAAAAAACTCCTTCTCCTAGAACAAATCAGTCAGTGGCTTGGTGTGCTCGGGACACATATGGAATGAAGGTTGCAAGTCTCCAGACCACAGAATACTTCGCACATATGCATGACTGATTTGGAATGATCCCAGAGGAAACAACATTGACTTTCTCGAGTCCACGGCGGCAACTTGCATCCAATGCACGTGTATAAGAGGAAGTCACTCCTTTCATCAAACAAATACTTCATGAGCTAGCATGAGGATAATGCTTTCAAAAGTTTCCAACACTAACTTATTGTCCAACAAGATCCTGGAGAAGATAAAATGATGTTGATGGACTCAACAACAAATTATCGAGATTTCCATGAAGATGGAATTCCACGACTTGGTGAACAAGGTGATAGCATTGGTCAGACCAAAGATGTAGTGGTGTATGCTTGAGGGATCAACCACGAGTAAGACAACATTACGAATATCGTTGGTTCGGATTTGATTTGAGAATAGCCCATACTCAAATCAAAGTTTTGGCAAGACAATAGCTCCAGCAACTGGTCTCAAGGATCAATTGATGAAGATACCATCTTTCTCCAACACACACTACACAAGAATATCCCCTTGGAACGAACCAAGTCAGACAAGCTTTTATCTTCCAACTCTCCAAGTTGTTGTCTAGCTTAACCAACTCGCTTAGGGATATCTAACACCGATTCTTGGAGAAAAAGTGGTTTATTGGAAAACCAACTTGATCACGAGCTCAACATAACAGTCAGGTGACAACCTGGTGATACTTTCGAGAAGATATTCGGAAAATTCACGAACCACCGATATGTTACTAAGCTCGAGAACAATCTCGCTTTTGAGGGCAAGATGATATGATCAAATGAGTGAGGACTTGACATAATTCCTAACTCATTGGGCAAGGAGTGCACCAGAATAGGGACTAGGTAGCACAATCAATCCTAGGGTGACGATTCCATAATCAACACGCTAAGAATGAGGTTATCGTCCATTTAGCTACCAAGCAACAGAGTTGCTAGCAGTATTGATTTCACACGCCATGATTCATTTGTCGGCATTCCGGTTACAATAACACAGGAACCGAGGAATGAACAATGATGGCAAGAGGTATCACTGTACCAAGAGTTCATAGGATGGTGTGCAATTCCTATAACAATCCCGATATAACAGATGGTAATACTTCAAGGTAGAACAGACCAGAAGCTGGATTGGCATTTTGATCTGCGGAATACAATTGTTTTGACCCAATCCTGGATATGGAAGAGGTACTGGAGTTTGTTTCTCCTAGTCATTCCGCGATAGAATGGCTTGGCGGACCACAAGAGTAATAGGCATCGATAAACGAATGCATGCATACTCTTGACTATCAATTGATAGACGAGGGTCAGAATGCAACTAAAGAGGGACAACTCAAAGGAACATATAACTTTCTGAGTTGTGGATGCATAGATTAGTATGTCGAACCAAGTTCAACATAATTCCTCCGGATAACCCATGCAGAAAGGTAGAACTGGCAGAACCACAATATATAATGGAGAACTCATCAAGAGCACTCTGGTTGTGATCGTTCAGTTCAACGAGGAACTTCTGCCATAAGTAGTTCATGGTATTTGGAAGAAGAAGATACCACGAACTTCAAGGACTATCGCAAAGGTTACTAATATCCTGAAGGAACTAGCAAACACTATCAACATGAAGTAAGTAGAGTGAATCTCGGGTTCAAAACCCAGAAATAGAATACCTGCTACTAAGTAGCATCACGGGATGCTTTCGAGAATGATGGCCAGAATCATCACACTGGGAACACAAATCATGGCTAAATTACTAGATGATCCCCTGAGACACCTAGGGTCATAATAGTAACTCCAACATAATGTCAAGGCAATAGAATACCTCAACTCAACAATTAGTGTGATTGAGCTGGCATAAAGGAACATCGAAACCAGAGGAAAAGGATTTTGCAAATGCATCAGACTATTTAGAAACCTGGAATGACTCGGACAGCATAACGGCTGTAAATGCTCAGAAAAGATTTGAGACATTCACAAAAATGGTGGCATAACCACTCAGAAGCACAATATCAAGGTCTCGAGATCAATAATTAACATACACAAGTACTAGGAACTGAAACAAGGCTTAAGTCCAACAATCTATAAGTCTACGGATTAGTAACACGTGATCCTGATAGAAAGAAAGATAGCCTAGTTCTTAATCCCCGCAGGAAAGATAAGATGACTCAGATCAGAAGGCATAAGGTATAAGGAGTAAAAAGAGCCTTACGTTCCATCCCACAATCAATTCCCTTATATAACTAAAGAATTTCTAGACTCAACTTCGACCAGTTTGGCTTGGTAATCCTACAGGCAGTCAAGCTCTGATACCAACGCTGTCAGGACCCCGACTCAATGCCACATCGATCTAGCATGTAACACCTCATATCACTTTGCGGCCTCACGCACGGTAATCCCACGGGTGTCGCCTTACTTTTGCCCGGGACCGTTTGCGCCTTTTGGCACACGTATATGATAGTGTCGCTAGCATCCATATGATAAGGAGCCCGGGCTGACATGGCTAGTCGTAAACCCAAAGTGGCACAGACTTACAGGGACAGGCATCCATGACCCAGCATCGAACGTGTCGGTCATCAGCGAGTGAATCCAGGCTGTAGCACTGGGCTAGCAGGACTCCGGTGAACCGGGCTGTAGCGGGCTAACAGGACTCCGGTATTCATCGCGTGACATTTCCCCGAAGGGACAGACACAGGAACGAAGAAGGACACATGCCGGCCAGCCTAAGTGTTCCGGAGCAGTAGCAAGCTACCATGGCTCAGTGGAAAACACTAGGAGACATTTCCCGGAAAGAGAGGCTACTAAGGATAAACAACTAGATAGTCAGATCCCACACATACCAAGCATTTCAACAACATACACACAATATGCTCGATATGTGCAGATACAACATGGCATCACAACATGACTCTACAACTCAAGTAATTTATTCAATAGGCTCCGAGGAGCGAGATATTACAAACAGGGGTCTCACGACCCAACATTCAGAGCATACAAGTCAAAGCACAAGCGGAAGCTATCATGTCTGAGTACAGACATCTATAAATGAAAAAGGCTGAAAAGCCTGACTAACTACCAGATCCTGCCGAGGGCACAAGATCGTAGCTGAGGTAACAAGCTAAACGTCGAAGTCCACGTGGAACTACTAGTGAGACTGAAGTCTCTCTGCAAAAACATAAAATAGGCAAACGTGAGTACAAATGTACCCAGCAAGACTTACATCAGAACTAACTACATATGCATCATTTTCAACAAAGGGGATGGTGGAGTTTGACTGCAGCAAGCCAGCTTTGACTCGGTGGCTATCCTGAACTACGACTGCAAGTAACTCTTTTGAGGTGGCGCACACGAGTCCACATATTCACCATATCAATACACCACTATGGATCCGCTCCCGTCTCCCTGCGAGAACGCCATCCATAGCACTCACGCTTATCTTGCGTATTTTAGAGTATCCACTTTCACTTGTCTATGAACTATGCAATGGGGTCCAAGTTTCCATATCCGAGGAATCCGGCTATTCGAATAGATGATGTTAACCCTGCAGGGGTGTACTTCTTCACACACGCTCTCGCCACTTACCACCCTGTACACGTCATGTACCTCGGCAACCTTCAAGCGGAAGCCGGGCGAGGGAGTCGGCCACGACCTGACTAATCGAACAAGTCTCTAGTCCACGTTTATCGCCTATTCGGGTTCCATCCGCAAGGAGATCCAGCCGGGGTGTCGCTTACGGCCCCAAACGATGTGTGCAGGGTTCCCAAGCCCACCAACCGGGTGCCACTTGGTACACCGGGCCACTGTGCCTAGTCTGTCCCAAGCCCACCTGTACCGGGTGCCACTTGGTAGACTACTAACACTACCTACAAACACCAGAAACTAGTTGCAACTCCTGGACAGAGATCATGTTGATTAATAAGTCGAGAGGGGTCGAGTTACCGGAACCCAATGTCTGGTAGTAACTGGTCATGGATCACAAACACAGAACTCAGTTCCTGAGGGCGGCTGCAATGAGACAACCCACCATGTACTCCTACATGGCCTCTCACCGCTACCTTTACCAAATCGTGTTCACACACTTAGCTCACACACAGTAGGACATGTTCACACGCCTCTGATTCATCCCCGATGAATCAGACCTGACTCAACTCTAAGCAGTAGCAGGCATGACAAACAAGCATGAATGAGTAGGCACATCAGGGCTCAAACAACTCCTACTCATACTAGTGGGTTTCATCTATTTACTGTGGCAATGACAGGTCATGCAAAGGATAAAGGGGTTCAGCTACCGCAGCAAGTAACAAATATGTCGTTGTTGTCCTAATGCAGTAAAAGAGAGCAGGAGCGAGAGAGTGGGATTTTATCGGAATGAACAAGGGGGTTTTGCTTGCCTGGCACTTCTGAAGATAACATTGAGTCTTCATCAGTGTCAACGATCACGTCATCGGTATCACGTCTATCGAGAGGGGACAAATACCGGCAACACAGAAAGGAACACAATCAATGCAATGCACAATATGATGCATAATCATGACATGGCAAAATGAATGTGTTTTGAGCTAATGCAACTAGCAACAGATTAAATGAAGTTGGTTTGAATACAAGATTCAAATTCAAACTCCATATGTGATTATTCAAATGTCATTCACTTCATTTGTCCTAAACAGTAGTGATAAGTTGTTGTAACATGCATGAAAATGGTACAGATGGATCCCTTGAATTTTTCTGATAATTTTTCATATATAATTTATTTAATTTGGAGTTACAGTTAATTTTCTATGATTTATTGAAGTTTTGGATATTTTCTGAAATTTCCTGAATTAAAATAAATCCAGAAAATGAGTTATGGCGTCAGCACCACGTCATGCTGACATCAGCAGGTCAACAGGGGCTGGTCCGGGTCAAACCTGACCAGTGGGGTCCACTGGTCAGTGACTGGGGCTGGTTAGTGTCAATGACAGGTAGGGCCAGGTCAACAGACACGTCATCAAGTCAACTCTGTCATGTGGGGCCAGTCAACGTGTGACGTGGCCAGGTCAAACTGACCTGTGGGCCCGTGGGGGTTAGTTTAATCTAAACACAGATAAAACCTGGGTTAGTTAGGGCGTGGGGCCCAGGTGTCAGTGAGCTAGGAGGTTGGTTAGTGGGGCTGTTAGCTGCTAATGACGGCCCACGTCAGCACGGCCGGAGTTAAACCGTCGGCGAGGTCAGCGACGGCCGAACGGCTCGGGTTTCGCCCTCCGGCGACCAAACGCCGCGCGGAGAGGCTCTGTGGGTTCCTAGCGCTCGTGCGCATCCGGAGGAGGCGACGGAAGGACGCGGGGTGGCCAGCACTCGCCGGAGCGGAGTTTGCGGCGGCGGCCGGAGTTCGGACCTCGGCGAAAACGGCGTTGTGGGGCACGGGCGAGTGAGGGTAAGCACTGCACAGCCTCCTGGAGTCACCATGAGTTCGGTGAGATGCACGGGCGCGACCCGTTCGAGCTCAGGCCACGGCGGCGACATGGCCGGCGGAGCCGAGCTCGCGGCTCCGGTGGAATCGAGGCTACAGGGCGCAATCGAAGGGGGGAAGAGGGAGGGGAGGCGTAGGAGCTCACAGCGGTGCCGTAGGGATGGTTAGCCGGCTCGGGGACGCGACGATGGTGGCGAATTGACGGTGAAGATCCTCGGCGGCCGG
>NC_041383.1:394506417-394544776 GCF_002162155.2 Triticum dicoccoides | reverse complement strand
GGCTTGGTGGGGAGGTCGAGGATGTCGTGACGGAGCTCTCGAGCACGCTGGATGGGCGAGGGAGGGCTGGTGGCCACGGTGGTTGCGAGCGACGTCGACGGCGGCTTTCGGTCATGGGGGGGGAAGCAGAGGAGCGAGGGGGAGGGAGGTCCAGAGAGCGAGGGAGAAGTGAGAGGGGGTCGGGGAGGCGCGTGGCTGTCTCCGTGGCACTAGAAGGGCCTCGAGGGCGTGAGGCAGGCAGGGAGGAGGCCACGGCGTCGCTAGCGCTCTCGCCACGCACCTGCCTGTCCTCCTGGCAGGAGGAAGAAGACCACACAGCCCCTGGTGGGCTGGGCCTCTTCTACCAGGTAAAGCCCAGGTGAGGTTCTGTCTTTCTCTCTTATTTCTTCTGTTCTGTTTATTTTTTTTATTTAATCTTTGCCACTGTTTTGAATTTAAAATAATTCGAACAATGCCAAAAACTCCTCTGAAAATATTTATGCTGCTTAATGGACTTTTCCAAAAGCTCACAAAATATTTCAGGGTATTTGGAAATATATTTTATACAAGTTATGAATATAGTTCCAAATGCAAATAAAGTAATGATTTAAATTCAGTGCTCAAAATATTCCTCAAAAATGTTCATTATTTTTGGTTTGGTGCAAAACCCTTGCCAAAATATAACCAACATTATTTAAGGCCATTTTGAAAACATTGAATGCATTTTCCAGGGTTCTTTGCCCCTCTTTTATTTAAGTTTTTGAGGCTTCCAAAATTCCTCAGTTCAAGTTTCAGAATTATAGACATGATGCACACATGAAGCTAGCCTAGAGCACTACCAGCAGCTAGGGATGTGACACCCACGGTCCTCAGCGGAGTCCGGCCACGATTTGCCGGACATGAAAAGCACCTTCCAGATGTCCTTATGCGAGGAGCCAAAGAGCTCTAGCAGGGTCTGGTGCTTGGCCGGGTCGAACTCCCATAGATTGCAAGCCCGGTGTTTACAAGGTAGAATCCGGCGAACTAACATCACCTGGACTACATTGACGAGCTTGATGTTCTTGTCTTCCATATCTTGGACGTGCGTCTGGAGAACCGATAAGTCGTCAGACGAAGCCCAGTTCAGGCCCTTCTTGGGCCAGGACGTGAGTCGCAGAGGGGCTTCGGATCTGAATTCCGGAGCAGCAGCCCATTCCTTGCCGCACGGCTCAGTGATGTAAAACCATTGTTGCTGCCACTCCTTGACGGAATCATTGAAAGTACCTGTTGGCCATGTAATGTTTGGCATCTTGCTCACCATGGCGCCTCCGCACTCTGCGTTCTCGCCGCTCACTACCTTGGGCTTCATGTTAAAAACCTTCAGCCATAAGCCAAAGTGTGGCGGGATGCGGAGAAAGGCCTCACACACGATGATGAATGTCGAGATGTTGAGGAAGGAATTTCGGGATAGATCATGAAAATCAATCCCGTAATAATACATGATGCCGCGAACGAATGGGTGAAGGGGAAACCCTGGCCCACGGATAAAATGAGGGAGGAATACCACCCTCTCATGGGGTTCTGGAGCACTGATGATCTATCCCGCCGTCGGAAGACGATGGCCAATTCTCTTGGCCAAATATCCGGCCCCCCGAAGCTTTTTGATATCCTTCCCCCGGACGGTGGAGGCCATCCACTTGCCTCCTGCTCCGGATCCAGACATTTTCGGGAAGCCTTTTTGGGTGGAGAAGACGAACGCTTGGGCACTAGGGCTCGAGCGAAAAGGAATGGATGAGCAGGGGAAGAAGAAGGCATGGGTGAAAAAGGGAGTTCTTATCCCCTTATAAAGGCAGCAGAGATCCTGCGCCTCCCCACTTGCCTGGTAAATTCCCTTATTCCCTGAGCGCCACGATTGATGGCACGGTTGGGTTACCCACACCCGTATTGATGAGAATCCCGCGATAAGGGGACACGATCTCTGCTTCGACAAGATGTGCCGATAAAACCGCCTCGCGATATGTGCAGTGGCAGGTTGTGAATAACGGTTCAAATAATGACTGGGCCGTGGCGTGATGTCACGCTACGAAAAGTTGTCGGAAGATTATATTTGTGGAATATTGTGCTCTCTACGGTGGTATGTGGAATTTGTTTTGCAGAGCCGTACACGATTCTTGTGTTCAAAATCTTCTATGGAGTATTCGGAGAAGGAACCCGCCTTGCAATGCCGAGGACAATCTGTGCGCCAGACTCATCGTCATTGAAGCCTGGTTTAGGGTCTACTGAGGGAGTCCGGGATTAAGGGGTCCTCGGACAGCCGGACTATTGGACTATGAAGATACAAGATTGAAGACTTCGTCCCGTGTCCGGATGGGACTCTCCTTTGCGTGGAAGGCAAGCTTGGCAATTCGGATATGTAGATATCCTTCTCTGTAACCGACTCTGTGTAACCCTAGCCCCCTCCAGTGTCTATATAAACCGGAGGGTTTAGTCCGTAGGACAACAACAATCATAATCGTAGGCTAGCTTCTAGGGTTTAGCCTCTACAATCTCGTGGTAGATCAACTCTTGTAATACTCATATCATCAAGATCAATCAAGCAGGAAGTAGGGTATTACCTCCATCGAGAGGGCCCGAACCTGGATAAACATTGTGTCCCCCACCTCTTGTTACCATTAGCCTTAGACGCACAGTTCGGGACCCCCTACCCGAGATCCGCCGGTTTTGACACCGACAGTTCCCTTGGGAACCCGCGTACGACCTTGCCTCGTTAGCACGAAAGAGGAAACTGTCCTGGACTGCGCCCGCTGGCGCCCGACTGGCCTTGGTCATCATGGCTCACGTCATCGCGCGCACCATGAGGCGGGGTACCTGCATAGAGATCTCCACTTCTCGGGAGGCAGGCTCGGGTGGCTGCCCCTTGGGAGGTCTTGGTGTCATTCGCCTAGCGAGGTCGGGGGCCCTCACGAGGGTCTTGTCCTTGGGGTCTTGGAACTGGGCCGTATCGGGCTGTCGATGGGGCCACATGCTAGGCCCCAGGCAGGCAGGTTTGGGTACCCCCAATCCCAGATCGCCGACAAGATAATTGTGGTTATTGTTAACCTTTTGGGCCAGGAGGAAATTTTTTGGCTACAAAGAGGTCGAGCAAACTGGCGGATGCACGGGGATTGTAATAAGTCCTTCTTCCATAATGCATCTACGGCTAGGAGAAAGAGGAACAATTTTAAGACGATTCTGGATGATTTGGGGATCTGGAGAGAAGATAAGGAACTGAAGGATCACATCACTTGTTATTTCAAAAATCTCTTCACTTTCGAAATTCAACATCCAAATCAAGAGGTCTTGTCCCTTGTTCGTGGAAGAATATCTACTGAAATGAACAATGCTTTTCTCGTTCCTTATATTGTTGAAGATGTTTGTAAGGCGCTGTTCGAAATCGGGGATCTAAAAGCTCCAGGGCCAGATGGACTCCATGCTATCTTATACAAAAGAGTTTGGCCCATGTTAGGGGATGACCTAATTGAGGAGTTTCTACAAGCGATCAATACATGCACTATCCCTGCCGGTTGGAACAACACTGTGATTGTGATGATTTCAAAGCCTAATTCACCAGAAAAGGTAACCCATTTAGGCCGATCAGCTTATGTAATGTGGTATATAAAATTATTGCAAAATGGTGGCCTCTCGTTTGAAGGTTTTCTTGCCAGATATTATTAGCCCAAGTGAAAGTGCCTTTGTGCCTGGCAGACTGATAACGGATAATATTTTAGTCGCTTATGAGTGCTTTCACACAATCAAGAAGAAAAGAGAAAGTAGAGAAGGCTTGTGCACTATAAAACATGATATGCACAAAGCTTATGATAGAGTTGAGTGGCCTTTTTTGAAGGAGATCATGTTGAGACCGGGTTTCCGTCAAGACTGTGTGAATTTTATTATGCAGTGCATCTCAATGGTTGAATACAGAGTAAGGATTAATGCGGAGGAAAGTGGGAGTTTCAAGCCCACAAGGGGGTTGAGACAGGGAGACCCGTTGTCACCATACATTTTCTTGTTATGTACAGAGGGTTTGAATGCTCTACTTACACATGCAGAGGAAAATGGAAATATCTTAAGTGTAAAAGTATGTAGAGATGCATCACCTATCACAAATCTCCTCTTTGCGGATGATTCTTCGATTCTTATGAAAGCCAACCAGCAAAGTGTGGAAGCTCTGAAAGCAGTGCTTGATTTATACTGTGTGGCATCGGGACAATTGGTAAGCGTTGAAAAATCAAGAATTTTCTTTAGCCCTAACACGAATGTGGAGATGAGGGAACAATTATGTACAACTCTGAATATAATGACTGAGGCCCTTAGTGATAAATATTTGGATCTACCAGCAATTGTGGGACTGGATAAAACAAAATGTTTCTAATTTTTGATTGAGTGAATTGTTAAGAAAATTAGTGTCTGGAAGGAAAAATTATTTTTTACTGGGGGAAAAGAGATCCTGCTCAAGGCGGTGATCCAAGCCATACCCATGTCGGTTTTTAAAATTTCTAAAAAAATTGGAAAGGAATCATCGACGCGATAGCACATTTCTGGTGGGGAGACGAGGAGAACCAGAGAAGGATGCACTAGATGTCCTCGTGGAAATGTGCATACCAAAGAATCATAAGGGATGGGTTTCCGCGATATTCACTGCTTCAACTTGGCATTGCTCGCCAAACAGGCGTGGCGTCTTTTGGATAATCCTGATTCCTTGTGTGCCTCTATCCTAAGGGCTAAGTACTACCCCGATGGTGATTTGTTAAACGCTAAGATAAGGAAAGGCTCATTTTTTACCTAACAAAGTATTGTGGCAGGCACAGATTCCCTGAAACGAGGTTATATTTAGCGAGTGGGGAATGGACAAAAAAATAATATCTGGGAAGATGCCTGGATCCCAAATTGTGCTACTAGGAAAATTGTAACACCTAAGGGGGGACATTTGCTAATTAAGGTAGGAGATCTCATTGATCCTGCCTCCAATAATTGGGATGAAGATCTAATTAGACTAACTATGTGGCCCATCGATGTACAACGAATTCTTTCAGTTCCAATCTCGCAACATGATATGCCAGATTGCATTGCCAGGAGTTATACGAAAAATGATATGTTCTTGGTTCGGCCAACTTATTCCGTGGAGTGGGACCGCCCGTACGACGGCAAATTAAAATACTATAATGGGATGGGGCGATCCACACTTAACCCTATTTGGAAGAAGATCTGGAAGTTCTTGTCCGGCAAAAGTTAAAATGCTTTTATGGCGTACACTACATGGAACACTTCCATGCCGGGTGACGCTCGCTAATAGACTTATGAAGGTCTCACCCATATGCCCCACTTGCTCCGACGGCTTAGAGGATATGAAGCATATGATTTTCCGTTGTAGTAAAGCGAAGGAGGTTTGGGATAGGCTGGGAATGTGAGATATTATTGATCAAGCTTGCGAAATTGACCGTGCTGGAAAGGCGGTACTGGAGTACTTACTACTTCTTTCGGACAAGATGTGAGATAATTGCTGTCTCAGTATGGTATTTATGGTGGGAAAGACGAAAGTTGGTGCCTAAGGAGAAAACATAAAATGCACTTCAGATTTCCATGGGGGTTCTAGCCCTTACCACAAACTTCGTAAATGCATTATCCCCCAAGGCTTCTATGAAGAAGGAGGGATGGTCCTGTCCATCCAGAGGTTTTGTGAAATTTAACTTTGATACTTCTTTCGACCATGATCTGCTTTGGGGAACGATGGGGGCGGTACTAAGAGACGACAGAGGCAGGTTTATTGCTGGAGGGAATGGAAAGATTGACTATTGCGCGGATGTACTGATAGTGGAAGCTTTAGCTCTCAAGTTTGGTCTAACACGCGCGCAAAGGGCGGGATGTAATCGCCTTATTATTAACTCGAACAACATAGAGGTGACTGAGACTATGCAGGATAGAGGACAGTCAGTGGGCACGGTAGCAGCAATCTTCGACGACTGTTTTCATTATGCTTGTGACTTCATTACTACTAGATTTGAACATTGCCATAGAGAAGCAAATAAAGTAGCTCACGAGCTTGTTAGATTAGCTATATTTTCTTTTGTCTTCTGTTTGGTTCGAGGAACCATCCATGTACTTTTTATCTCTAATCAATAAAGCTTCGGTGTTTTTTCAAAAGAAAAAAACACCAAATGAGGAGTAGACATTGTCCCAAATAAAACGAGTAGACAATTAATCACGGGCCCTATTAGACCACAAGTCCCTAGCGAGTGTTCTCTAATATAAAAGAAAAGAAAAACAAGTCTATGGCAAGAACAAGACTAGGATGCCGACACGTACGTACGGATACCTTTTAAATTAATAAGTAGCTACTAGGGTTAGGCCTTGTCATCAACTTAATAACAACAATAGCTCGTACACGAATGAATGGTTCGTGCAATGTGATCAACGAATATTGATTTAATTAAGAATCCACAGGAGTTAGTACGATAAAAAAACGTGAGCACAGGAGTTTGCGTTCAAATCGTGGAGATTTGACGCAAATCTTCCGTGCTAATTAAGCTGATCTCACCATTAATTATGCCCACATTGTAAAAAAAACTATATCAGAAGTACAAATAAGCTTTTTTAGTTGAACTAATCGATTCCACGTACATTACGTTTCTTTTAGGATAACGCTAACGCCAGACGTGTGGTGGGAGCCAAACCCGTCCACACGTCATATAACATACAGACTACGCCGTGTCACCGCATGCATGCATATGATTTTTCTTTTTAGATTTTCAGTTTTCAAAATGTTTTATCTCTTAAATGAAAATTTCAATTAAAAATCCGTTTTCACCATTAAATCCCTCACGACGAGATCTTCGAAACTAGATCTCATATCAATATATTTCGATGAATTTTTTTTGGTTAAAAGTTGTCATGTCTATTGCACATGAATTGCCATAATGTTTACACTAAAGTTGCCATGTTATGTTTCAGCTATTTTTTTCTATATTAAAAAGTAACTTTTGACATATTATAAAACGAAGAATTGAGAAACTAGACTTGCCATGCACCATAAACTAAAATCACTATGATACATGCACTTAAAATTGCCATGGTTCATACAAAAAAATATTTTCATGATCAAAATACTGGAATTGCCATCATAAAAAACTAAAATTGCCATGATCTACAAACTAAAATTGCCACATGACAACTTTAGTTTAAGCACCATGGCAACTACAGTGTAAACATCATGGCAACTTTTGTGCAAAAAATAAATTCATCGAAACATATCAACATGGGGTCTAGTTTTGAAAATCTCGTCGAGATGGATTTAATGGTGAAAACGGATTTTTAATTCGCTTTTTTAATTAGAAGATAAAATATTTTTAAGCCGAAAACCAAAAAAATTCTGTTGATGTCATCTGTTCATACGTGGCAAAATGAGTGGTGATGCAGGCGTGTGGGTGATGTGCAAACGCCCACACGTGTGGGCGTTAGTTTTTTTTGTTCTTTTAAACCTCCGACCGTTGTATGAGCTGACGCCCGTTTAAGGCTATTGGGCAAGATATCGCACCGAAGATTTCTCCCCGGTTTTGGGAAGCTGCTAGAAGCTTCCAGACCGGTTTTGAGAAGCTTCTGGAAGCTTCCTGGCCATATTTTTTTGTTTCTGTTTTTTTCTGAACCGGGGTTTGTTTTGTTTTATTCTGGTATTTCTTGTTTTATTTTTTCCCTTTTCATTTT
The DNA here is from genome assembly GCF_002162155.2 of Triticum dicoccoides. Taxonomy (NCBI): domain Eukaryota; kingdom Viridiplantae; phylum Streptophyta; class Magnoliopsida; order Poales; family Poaceae; genus Triticum; species Triticum dicoccoides. Next base: position 394,537,081 of record NC_041383.1, on the reverse strand, counting down.
TTCAAATGCATGGGTTTTTTAAAACTAAAATATTTCCAAATTTGAGGATTTTTTCAACTCGTGACCTTAAAAAAAATCATGGACTTTTTTTTTAAAATTTGGAAACTTTTTTCAGTTTTTGCTACCCCTCCGATACATATTAACTGTCGCCGATTTAGTATAAAGTTACAAAAGCAGCGACAATTAATATGGATCAGAGGGAGTAACTTTTTTTAGTGAACACTTTTCTAATTTCTTGAAAATATTTCAAATTCGGGAATTTTTCAGATTTTTTAACTTTATTAGTAAACCTTTTTCAAATCATGAACCTTCCCAAATCTTTGATCCAAATTCAATTTTTCTTTCATTTTTTCAGATTTTTTTACAAAAGTCAAATGGTCAACCATCAACCAATCGACTTGAGCGACCTCTTTTGTTTTCGGGCGAACGATCTTGCTTGTTGGGCCAGGCGCAATTCATGCGAAAGCACCAGGAATGCTAAGTTACACCGAAGGCAATGGGAAGGGCCTCTAGTTGTATGTGAGTAGTCAAAACAATGGGTATGCACATATGCTGTCAAAAAAAGATGCACACATCGCCCAGTCAAGGAGCATGTGCAAAGGGCCTATTTGGTTGTTTGTACGATTTTCGTGTTTCCCGGGAGCCTGCCCAGTGCAGCCTGCTTGAGGATTTGTACGTTCTAGGTTGCGTTCTATGTGTTGTTTGCATCCTCTCATGTAGTATAAATTGCACTACAACGAGCCATCATCTGAGCCGATTCGAGCATTCCCACTGAACCTAGCTAAGGAGTGCATTGAGCTTCGAGCCATCATCCTCTCATGTAGGCCCAATTCCTTTACACTGGTAGGAAAAAAAAGAAGGAGAACAAAAATAAAGAAATCTGACTCGACCAACCACACGCAGCAAACAATTAGCAACACTACACATCAACCTTTCCAACACAAGGACTACGAGGAAGGTTCTTCAAAAGAAACACCTTCAAAAAGGAAATGGTGCGTAAGAGCCGCAGTCGTGGGATCTAACCACAAATAGGGCAAACCCTTGTGAGGTAGAGGGGGGCGGCTGCCCCGGGCCCAAAAATATAGGGGCTCCGCCCTAGGTATGTGGAGAGGCATCGAGGGGGCATGTACACTCTACCTACTCCTCCGGCATACCTAGCAAAGGCGTTCGGATATGTAGCTTGCAAAGTATATGAGTGGGTCTGGCCCAAGTAGTTGTTAATTATCTTTTTTATAGAAAGCAGGCCTACACCCGACGTTGCATTAATGAATCCCTTAACAGAAAACAATATGTAGGAACAACAACAAAAAAAAGATACAAGGTGCGCATGAGCAAAGTTGACAGAGGCCTTGTCACAGATCAATTCACAAATTGGAGCATCGTGCACGACAGCCTAGGAAACGCTACCGCCGCCTGACACACATGGTAATCGCAACACAAACTTTATTAGAAGAAGTTTTACAAAGTAATTGTTGCTTGTTTATTACAGCGATGCCATAGGTGGCACTATAGCAAAGTTAACGACGTCAAAGGAGAACACTAGGGGTAGTCCAGTCTTGAAGTGAGGCCACTCCACATGGAATTGGCTGGGAAACTATTCTAACAAACAAACACTCTAACTTCACGCTGGTGGAAGACATCTCCTTAGCTAGATCTTGCCAAAACAACGACTCAGTGAGTACTTTGAAAATACTCGCAAGATAACCAAATAACATCTAACATCAGGCAAGGAAATCAATGGCATATCACACCATCAGAGTAATTCTAACTACCATGGCATAGTAATTTTGACAAACTTCATCTAACAGGTATAATGAAGATTATGCATTCAGATATAAGTGTATATCACCTCAAGTACTTCTCATCATTGCAAGATCATAACAAAACTCGCATGGTCTCCAAGAATGATAGTCCAACTTCCATTCAATAGTACAACTGTCATAATAGTACAACACATGCGTTTCTTACCAATACAAATCATCTTCGCTCCCGCTAAGCAATAGTTTATTTATCTACACTTTTCTTTGGATTTAACCTGTAAGTCTAACAACAACTGAATTGTGACTTATCACAGCACGTCCATGACCATGGGCACACCTACTCGAATAGTTGTAGATTTTGCATAGGATGTACACTATACCATACGATTGAGGATCCTTTGTGGGGATACCTTGCCAAGTTCATCCTTATCCATACATTCTTGTGACTTTATCTGTAAGTACCTCGCCCTATGATGCAGAAGATTTCGGCATATCCCTCGGTAGTGTATCCTGGAGAGGTGAGCGGGTTGGATGGTAACATGAGGCAAGTCTTTGTTGGGCTATGCTAGGTGCATCGACTGCAATATAAAATATTTCTACCCGTTGTACAACCAGGAACATTCTAAGGGAGGTGGACCGTAGATCATTACCACTACATGCGCAGTGTCATGCAGCGGACGTAGACTTGAGTTAGCGTGTCTACGGAGTCATCACCTCCTCGTACCACGATCGCCAGATCCCATTAACAGGTTTGCCGGAGCAGCACAAGCGTATTGCATCTAATGGTATCGGCGTGTTTTGGAAGGAGCACCATGCTGTAGATTGCTATATTCGATCACACAATCGTCAAGGAGTGGCTAGTTGCAATACATGCAAAGCACTTATGACAAAAGCCGAAACGAACAAATGAATACATGTGTCGCTCCTCCACTATATATAGGCATCCATCGAGGGCTGAACACATGAGCCCCACATGGATCCTAAAGCCCACAAGTCCACTCAACGACCTCGAAGGTTCCTCCCGTTAACTGTGCGACGATCCCTTAGGTTCAAGTCAGCTTGGTCGCAGATCAGATCCGATCTGCTTGATTGGTAGCAGCCTCTAGCAAAGTGTGCCAACCACCAAGCAGACAAGAACCAGTTTGGCAAACTTGTACAACGTATCACACCTATGTTCCCTTTGCCACACGATATAACTTGTCGGGCTTAAGGCGAACTGGTCATCCTTGATGTAGCCTGACCTCTTTCTTGTTCTAGTGAATCCGACCAACACCTCAGATTATCTCACAATCCTCGTTGCACGACCATGCTTATCCAAGAAAGATCTCATAAAGGGCCCAAAGTATATCTCTTCAGATCGGAGGGACAAATCCCATATTGCTTGACCATGTCTCACGACATGGGTCTGGACAAGCCCAAAACCTAACTTTATAACTACCCAGTTACGTAGTAGCGTTTGATCGACTCAAAGCAGGTCGGTCACCATCCCGACTACATGTGTCGGCTTAGGTCTGAGGACACATAACATGTTCTACTAGAGACTCACAGATGACCTATCACTGCGTCTCATGGTTGGGTTTGTCCAATCTGATATCTATCCGAGCTTGGATCTAGTCTCCCGTATCCGACCTCGGATCTGATCGGATCCATACAATATGGTTTGCATCTAATGCTCCCATGGCTAGTGAGATCGAGCTATCCGCTGTATTGCATGATGGTCCAGTCCGATGTGTCCACACATCGCTTTTTCCGACAATGGAACTTTTAGAACGTATCATACAATGTAAGATCTCATAGAAAAGCCAGATACTTCTCATCGTGCATCATTAATAATGTCCAAGGACTATATTGATTCGTAAATACATCAGAAATATCATTGCACATGATTGCCTCTAGGGCATACTTCCATCAGTCTCCCACTTGCACTAGAGTCAATGAAATATACATCTGATGCCCATAGCTCTAACGTGCCCCTCATGCTTGGCTTGTGGAAGCGACTTAGTCAATGGATCTACATATATTCATCTGTGTGTATCTTGCATAAACTAACATCACCACTCTTTACGATCTTTCGTATCAAGTGATATTTCCGATACGTGCCTGGTCTTGTGGTGGTTCCTCGGCTCCTTGGCATGTGTGATGACACCAGAATTGTCGCAACAAAGGTCCAATGGTTTTGCGAGCCTGGGAAAACACAAAGATGATCCATTCCAGATCCAAACACCTTCGACTTCACAAGTTGCAATGTATTCGGCTTCTATTGCGGAATTAGCCACCGTATCTTGCTTGAAACTCGTCCAACTCACTACTCCTTCTCTCATGACGTACACAAATCCGGACTATGATCAACAATCATTTCGGTCGGTTTGGAAGCTAGGATTGGTGTAACCCTTTACGCAGAGCTCCTCCTCACCTCCATAAAACAGAAACATTCCCTTAGTCCTTTTCAAGTACTTTAGAATATTCTTCACCGCCGCTTAGTGACTCTCACCGGGTTGCCCTTGTATCTTCTAGTTAAGCTTATAGTATATGCAACATCAGGTCAAGTACATGTCATGGTATAAATGATGGATCCGATTGCCGAGGCATATAGAATCCAGCTCATCTGGCTTCGCTCATCAAAAGTCAAAGGCCTTTGAGACTAGCTTAGCTGTATACAATGTTAGACCGGCAAGAACCCTTCCTTGGCCTCACTCATGTTGAACTGCTTCAACACTTTATCTATGTATGTGCTATGGCATAAGCCGAGCAGCCTCTTTGATATGTCTCCATAGATTTTGTCACCCAATATGTAAACTGCTTCACTAAGGTCCTTCATCGAAATTTTTTCATTCCATGATTTCTTGAATGAGTTTACCATCAAAACATTCTTTTCGATCAATAGTATGCCATCCACATATAGGATAAAAACACTACTGACCTCCCAGTCAACTGCTTGTATAAACAAGCGTCCTCGTCGCTTTTGATGAATCCGAGGTCTGTGAGAACCTCATGAAAGCAAATCCTAGATGCTTGCTTCAACCCATAAATGGATCTCTTTAGCTAGCATACTTTACCAACATTAGTCGGATTGGCAAAACCCTTAGACAGGATCATGTATATATCCTCGGTAAAATTTCCATGAAGGAAAGTTGTTTTGACATCCATCTGCCATATCTCTTAATCAAAATATGTAGCTATTGCTAGGATGATCCTAACTGACTTCAACATCACAAACAAGTAAGTCTCGCTCATCGTAGTCAATTCCTTGAACTTTTCCATATCCTTCTATGATAAGCCGAGCTTTGTGGATCTGAATATTTCCATCCACGTCGGTTTTCTTCTTAAAGACCAATTTGCACCCAATGGCAGTAACGCAGAGGCATATCAACCAAGTCCAGACTTTATTATGATACATGGACTCTAACTCAAATCTCATGGCCTCCAGCCATTCCTCAAAATCTGGGCTCACCATCGCTTTCGCATATGTAGTCGGCTCATTGCTTTTTAGTAGGAACACATTACACACTATGCACAATATTTCCAACCTCCATGGTTCCTCTACCGCTTCCACAACAGGTTCCCTGAACAACTCTGGTATGATCACATCACCAGCAAAGTTGTCACTGAGTGGTTCTCGAACTTCTCTGAGGTGCACTGTCCTCCTAATAGCTTCCAGACTAAGATACTCTTTTTCAAGGAAAAACCTGTTCTGAGCAACAAACACTTTGTTCTCTTTCCGTTTGTAAGAAGCCGTATCCCAAGGTTTCCCATGGATATCCCACAAATATGCATTTACTTGACTTGGGTGTAAGCTTGTTCCACATGATTCACTTGAAAAATGCTTCACAACCCCAAATCTTTAGAAAAGATAACTTGGGACTCTTCCCTATCCACATCTCATGTGGTGTCTTCTCTACAGATTTTGATGGTACTCTATTGAGTGTAGAAGCTGTAGTTTCTAGAGTGTATCCTCAAAATGACATGGTAAATCCAATTTGTTAATCATCAACTGAACCATGTCCAACAAGGTATGATTTCTCTGTTCTGACACACCATTTCTCTGTGCCGTACACGGAGGTGTGAGCTAAGGTACTATACCTCGGCTTTTTATATTATCATCAAACTCCTAGCTCATGTACTCACCTCCATGATCAGATAATATAGGCTTTATTTTCTCGTCGAGCTAATTTTCCACCTCGTTCTGAAACGCTTTGAACTTTTCAAAACTTTTCGACTTGTGCCTCGTCAAATATATATATCCATATCTACACAATTCGTCGGTAAAACTTATGAAGTACTGATAGCCACCTCTAGATGTTGTACTCATCGGACCACAGACATCATTGTGTATGAGTTCCAACAGCCCGGGTTCCCTGTTGCAACTCTTTGCAAAAGGAGACTTAGTCAGAGCGGCTCTGATACCAAGTGTTGTGGCACCCCGGCTCAGAGCAACCGGTTTACCTTGCATTGCAACCCAGAGATCAAGTCTTCTGGCAACACACAACATCGTGATACAGAAAACAACCGCTTTATTGATGCTAGTGGAAACATAATTGCGATATTACATCAAGTAGCGAGGCCAAGCGGCACACACGGTGCGGCTGAACAATATGTACATTATTTAGTGAACATAAGGGGGCCTCGATCATGAAAACTATGCTGCAGCGGAACGACGACGAAGCGGGACTCCATGGCACAGGGACATCGATGTGGACACGATCTAGACACGGCACCACTCCGATCCGATTAGACTTTCCTGAAAGCTAGCATAACACGCCAGGTCAGTACATTGAATGTACTTGCAAGCTCACAACAAGCATAAACATAATGGCAAACAATATCATGACATTTAATCAAGTTGCATGCAAATAACAACATGCTACTCATGCCATGCAACCAAACTTGTGCACCGAGTCCCTCGGACTCTCTTACCAACGGGTTACCTTGTAACCAAACGGTGATCATTCATGGATCACAAATGGAACCACACTTGGTTCAACGGGTTACCTCGTAATCAAACAGTGATCATTCACGGATCACAAACGAAACCGCACTTGGTTCCCACAACGGTCAGTCTCACTAACATCATCAGCACTCAACCAGTTTCATGCATATAACTTAGTGTGCAAGATTACTGTATACAAGTTGATCCATGGTGTGACCTACTTACGAGTTGTGTCCGTAATCGAGGACGCGGATATCGATAGATTAAATACACTCTGCGGAGGTAGCGCACTATACCCATACCACGGAACCCATGCCCTCGCACTCCCATTCGGGTGGACCAACAGCATTCCGACGGAACTCCCCCATTACCATGACACTCTCCCGGCCACTTCGACTAATTCCCCACTGGGCTAAGTCATGGGTGGCCCCCATGCCTACCAAAGGCATCAATGGCCACCATCGTGGCAAAACACGGCCACCGTCGTGGCAAATCATAAACGGTCCCAAACGGGGACAAGGTACCATCTCAACAACAACAACGGGCACACCAGGTTATGTCTGCTTACCAGGCCAGGGTACCGCACACCCATAACCTTCCCTCGTTGGAGACACCGACCAGAGGCATGACAACGGACCGACTACAGGCCTTCCCATAAAGGCAAATGTGGTTGCACTGTAAAAAACTCGATTCAGTGGCACCATGACCCGATCAACTTTATGTTCAAGTTCAATTAACATCAGGTTTAACTTGAAATAAAATGCTCGAGTCACCATATGCCATGCTCATGCAACCGTACGACATGCATCACATATCACTTAGAATAAACAGACCAACCTCATCAAAAGTTCTACTTGCACAAATAATTACTAGACTTTACTAATTCTTTCTCACTGGTTATTTGCACTCATCATCTTTAGTTTGTCAATTACCATATGAAATCCATCATTCACATGCGAAAAATAATACTGATGCTAGTCATACCATAGTCATAGAAAAATCACATGGTCAAACTACTCATGCTAGATCACACTAGTCCAAGTACTTACTTCTGTAAACTAAGCATTTTACTCATGACAAAATAACTAACACAAGCATTATTTATCAAATAATTATATGCAGAAATAACTTATTTTCAAGTTGGAAAATCATGGATATTGCAAAGACACCATGAAAATGTTGGTGTTGCTTGCCTTAGTTAAGAGGAGCTTCACACTCCTCCTGGATCTTTTCAAGACAAGCTTCTCCCTCTGAAAATAGTTAAAATGGCAAAAATAAAACATCAAGAACAATTCTGAGAATTACCAGAAAATCTAGACAGCAAAGAAAATTCTCATATTTGGTGTGCTGCTAGGTCTTTCGAGTAAGACCACAATGCAAAAAAGAATCAACTCATTTTGACTTGTGGTTTAAAAGTTACAGCAGGTCAAAGTTTCTGGTCAAATTAGATTTAAATTTGAATAAAAAGAAAACCAGGGGGTGGCGTCGATGGCGCACTTCCAGGAATGCACCACCACTCATACAGCTTCGGGCGCGGGCTGAGAGGCTGACAACGGGCCCCACTGGCCAAGTCGGGGGAGAGAGAGAAACATAGGCGGGTGGCGCGTCGACGGCGCGTTCTGCGGCAAGGAGTGCCTGTCGGCTAGAAACAGAGGGGTAGAAAGAGAGAGGGGGTCGAGGCGCACCTGCTCGTACCCGTAATTTGGCTAGGGGTGGTCGAATGGGGTCGAAACGGGCCTCTCCAGCGGCGGCAGGAAGCAGAGGTCGCCAGAGTTGGAGACGATGACGGTGTCGGGCTGCACCAGGGGCTCCAACGGGGTCGGACGACACCAGTGAACCACCAGAAAGCCGCCTGAGGAGTGGTTCGAGCTTGGGAGGCACTAGAGGGAGGTGGATGGGTTACGGGGAATCGCCGGCGAGCTTGAGTCGGGGTGGCAGCCAGAGGCCTTCCCGGCAGGGCAATGGCTTATCTACGAGCTTGTGGAGGTTGAGGAAGTGAGTGGTGATGCTCGAGGGGTCGGGAGGAGGCTGTATTTATAGACGACCGAGAGGAGGGGATCGGGCTCCACCAGCAAGCTTCTGGACATGGCGCTTGGTGACGAACGGCGTCAGCGAGAGGGGGAGAAGGCGACGCAACTCACGCGGGCACCGTGGGAGGGCGGAGACGAGCACATGAGCGAGGAAGGCGACAAGCACAGTGGCACGGGCGCACTGTTCTCTTGGCCGCATCATGCCCGTGCTCGCTGTGGCGAGCTCCGGTGTCGGCGAGCGCTAGGGAGGAGTTAAGGGAGTCGGTACGATGATCGTGGCGAGGTTTGGCAAGGCGCGGCGGTCGGGGAAGCGAGCACGAGCGCAACAGCAGCTCGGGCGCGTCGCAGAGCGCGTCGGCAGCATGCCAGCACACCTGGACGAACGCGGTCACCGCGTGAACTATGACATCAGGCCGCGCTAAGCTTAAACTTCATATCTGGCGTGTAGTCCTTGGTGGTTTGAGTGGTTCCAACACTTTGAGTTGAACCCAGGAGCTGTGTGTGCGTGGTTTACTTCATGGTAAGTTTCTGGACAGTAACTTGTGAGGTTAACTTTGAGTGATCCAGTAAGAGTTTAGTGCTAGGCATTGGGGTTTAGAAATCTCTTAGGAAGGTAATGAATCTCAAGAAAGATCAGCCTCATTGGATCAAGGAAAAACATACTTGATGTGTAAAGTGCATATTCTGTCTAGAACAGAAATGATTTTCTATAGCAAAAATATTCCAAAAAGTTCTGCAATACTTTTGCTAAGAGAGGTGCCCTAGGGTTCAAGAATATTTGGGAATTTTCTCAGGATTTTTGGAGCAATAAAAATGAGGGTTGCTTTGGAGCATATGTCTTTGAAGTGAATTTCGGAGAAGAAAATGAATATTTTTCCTTTATGAAAACAATTCCTGGGGTCAATTTTGGGATTTTGCAGAGAAAGAAAGAAGAATTAGGGATGGATGGGTCACTTGGGTGAAAATCAAGGACATGCCCAAGTGTTCAAGTCCATTTGAATTGATTCAAAACTCCAAATCCAAAGCAGAGGCAAAAGAAGTCCGGAAAAAGAGAGATTCCCCAAAAAACCATAAAAGTAATTATAAGCATCTTTGGCTCTGCTTCATAAATTCAGATTCGTAAAGAGTAACATCATACTTTCCGGACTAAGTAGAGAATTTATGTAGAATTTGTTGATTTTAAGGGTGCTTATGAAATTGCTTCTTTGATTGAAAAGTATGATGCTACTCTTTACGAATCTGAATTTTTTCCCATACTTGAATATTGCTATAAAAACTATGCTTCTAATGCTCATTTTAAACCATATATTGAGGACACCTCCGTTGTCCAAGAAGAGATTAATATTTTGCAGGAATCTATGGAAGAAGAAATTGATGACACTGGGAGCTCATTAGATGAAAAAGATGACGAGGAGAACGAAGAACAAAAGGAGGAAGATCTGATTAGCTAACAGTGCCCACCTTCTAATGAGAGTAACTCTTCAACTCACACATTGTTTAATTTTCCTTCGTGCTTACCAAAGGATGAATGTTATGATAATTGCTATGATCCCTTGGATTCGTTTGAGATATCCCTTTTTGATGAAATTGATGCTTGTATGCTTGTGGCTATGATGCCAATTTGAATTATGCTTATGGAGATGAACTTGCTATAGTTCCTTATGTTAAACATGAAATTGTTGCTATTGCACCCCCAAATGATAGTCCCATTATCCTTTTGAATTCTCCCAACTACACTATATCTGAGAAGTTTGCACTTATTAAGGATTGTGTTTATGGGTTGCGTTCTACTATTGCACATGATAATTTTGATGAATATAATATGCATGTGCTTGGTGCTCCTACTTGCAATTATTATGAGAGAGGAACCCCATCTTCACCTCTCTATGTTTCTAACACAATAGAACTACAAGAAACTGTTTATGCTATGTATCAGTCTTTATTATGTGTGCATGAATTGTTCTTTTATGACATGCTGATGCATAGGAAGAGAGTTAAACTCCATTGTTCAAAGGATCGAGAAGAGGGGTCTAGAGGGGGGGGGGGTTATTAGACCCTCAACAAGTAAAAGTGGCAGCTTTTAAGTTCTTCAAGTTAAGGTGGAGTTTTAACACAAGTTTAAGCATTCACAATACACTCAAGCAAGCATGACAAGAGCATATGCAGCGGAAAAGATAAAGCATGCTAATTGCGAGAAAGTAAAGGGATGGGATTGGAGTGTGCAAACGTAATGAAGACACGAAGATTTTTGGCGTGGTTCCGATAGGTGGTGCTATCGTACATCCACGTTGATGGAGACTTCAACCCACAAAGGGTAACGGTTGCGCGAGTCCACAGAGGGCTCCATCCACAAAGGTTCCACAAAGAAGCAACCTTGTCTATCCCACCATGGCCATCACCCATGAAAGAATTTTCTCACTCGGGTAGATCTTCATGAAGTGGGTGATCTCCTTACCCTTACAAACTCCTTGGTTCAACTGCACAACTTGACGGAGGCTCCCAAGAGACACCTAAGCGGTCGTCGGGATTATGCCGGTATGTGTGGGTAACTAGCTAGCAAGTGGATCAGTAGTGAATCGCTACTGCCGGCCATTGTTGTGGTCATTTATAGCTAGGAGCTGGCTAGGGGATTGGGGATTTTATAATTCACCCATGTGGAGCGCGGGAACACTAAGTTGAGCACACGACCCAACAATCGTATGTGGTGTCACGTGTTATCACACACCTGTTAACATAGGGAAAAGTATGTGTAACTTACTAATCATCGCACACGAGTACCCGCATAAGCATTGTGTGCGATACTCCTAGCCACCACAAGCAACTAGTTTGTATTTTTAAAAGTTTTTTGTCCACACAGAATTGCAAAATTAACTGTAGTAACCGTCTGTGTTATATTTTCTCATCGCAAATAGTTCATCCGAGTGGGTTGTTTGCGTATCACACACATCTTGTTTGTATGAATCGTTTGTGTTCTTTTGGCTCATCGCAAATAGTTCATCTATGTGAACTGTATGGCGCATATCACACACATCTTGTTAAGTTGAACCATTTCTATTGTGTTCCCTAATTGAAAATAGTTTGTCCGAGTGAACCATATGCCGTATATCACACACACCTTGACCTGGCTAACAGTTTCTGTTGCATTCCCTAATAGCGAACAGTTCATCTAAGCGAACTATATGCCGTATATCCCACACACCTTTATATAGTTGTCATTTCTGTTGTTCTACCTCATCGCAAACAGTTCTTATGGATTAACCGTATGTCATGCATCTCACATACAACTGTGATAATCCTCGAGTGCAAGGAATCATCATAGCAATTTCCAAAGCTGGAAGTGATAAGTATGGAGCGTCGAACCCACAAGGAGCTAAAGGTAAGATCAATATTCTCTCAAGTCCTATCTGCCACTGATACGACTCTACGTACACCGAAATTTTGCTTCCGTCTAGAAACAAGAAATAAAACTACATTGTGGGTATGAAGAGAATAACTTTGCATGATATAGGAGACCTAAAATATAAAAATAGGTGTTGTTAACATAAAGTTAGAATATATTACTATATATTATAAATAGCGAGTGTGGAATTATGATGGGTCGGTGTGCGGAATTGTCCTAGGCAATTGTTAACAAGATCGGTAGTACTCATTGCAATTTCATATGAGGGAGAGACATAAGCTAACATACTTTCTCTTCTTCGATCATATGTACTTATGATTGGAACTCTAGCAAGCATCTGCACCTACGAAAGATCATTAAAGTAGAACCCAACCATAGCATTAAAGTATCAAGTCCCCTTTGTCCCATACGCAACAACCCCTTACTCGGGTTTATGCTTCTGTCACTCAAGCAACCCACTATAAGCGAATCATGAACGTATTGCAACACCCTACAGCGGGAATCCTCCACGTGTGCGCGGCATGGAAGGCACCATCGGACAACACCAAAATAAAACATACAACTCGAACCAATCTAGATCATCAATCAACCCAAAAGATAAAGAAAATCTACTCAAAACATCATAGGATGGCAACACATCATTGGATCATAATATGTGGCATAAAGGACCATGTTCAAGTACGGGATTACATCGGGGAAGAGAGTGGACCGTTTAAAAGAGATGAGGATGGTGATGAAGAAGGTGATGTTGAAGAAGACGATCACCATGGCGATGGTTCGCCCGGTGGCACTTCGGCGCTACCAAAAGAGAGGGGGGAGAGTTCCCCCTTGTGCTTCCTCCTCCATGGCCTCCCCCTAGATGGGAGAGGTTCTCCCTCTGGTCCTTGGCCTTCATGGTGATGATGGCCCCCTCTGGGATCCTCCTCCATGGCCTCTGCTGATGATGGCCCCCTCCGGAAGCTTGCCGGAGAGGTCCTAGATTGATTTTTCATGGCTACAGAGGCTTGCGGCAGCAGAACTCCCGATCTAGGTTTCTTTTCGGAGGTTTGGGGATTTATAGGAATTTTTGGCTTCGGTCTCACGTCAAGGGGGTCCACGAGCCAGCGGCAAGCCAGGAGGCACGCCCTAGGGGGAGGCGTGACCTCCACCCTTGTCGCTGCCTCATGAAGTTTCTGGTCTAACTCTTGTGCTTCGGGGTTCTCTTTTGGTCCATCAAAAATCACCGTAAATTTTCAACCCATTCCGAGAACTTTTATTTCTGCACAAAAAATGACACCATGGTAGTTCTGCTAAAAACAACGTCAGTCCAAGTTAGTTCTAATCAAATCATACCAAAACCATATAAAATTGTTGTAAACATCGCATGAATACTTCATAAATTATGGATACGTCGGAGACATATTAGCATCCCCAAGCTTAATTCCTACTCGTCCTTGAGTAGGTAAATGATAAAAGAAATAATTTATGAAGTGTGAATGCTAGCATAGTGCATAAATTTGATCAATGATAGTTCCAAACACTTTTTCTAGCATCATTATATATCATAAACAGTATCTCATCTCATAAAACTTCTCATGATCAAGTAGCAAGCTATTCACAAGTTAAAGTATAGACCATAAAGTTTCTTGAAAACTAACAAACCATGTTCTTAGTCATCAAACAATTGCAATTCATCTTATTTTCAAGAAGGGTCTATGTAAGAGCTTTGATTTAGCAAATTCCACATACTCAACTATCATATAGTCTTCCACGATTCCTAACACTCAAATCATATTTTTAGAACAAATAGCATCCGCCGAACACAGAGATATATAGGGGCTTGATGTTTCTCCTCCCAACTTATTTATCATATAGATAATCGTCAACAATAATAATTCATGATCAAATATATTTGAATGGCCATATGTGCGTAGATCTTTCCCTACCACATGATGTTTGCCAACTAAAGAATAACTGAGGTTGAAATAAGAAGGAATACTATTGACTCTTGCATAAAAGTAAATACATGAAAGTAAAAGATAGGCCCTTCGCAGAGGGAAGCAGAGTTTTCCATGAGCTATTTAATTTTGGATGTGCAAACCCTTAATGCAAAGGAACGTCACGTTGTATTGCCCTTTGTGATAGCAACCTTTATTATGCAGTCCGTCGCTTTTATTTCTTTACCATCACAAGTTCGTACAACGCTTATTTGCCCTCAAAATAAAGATCATACATATTTAGGAGAAATTTTTATTGCTTTTGCACCGATGACATCTTACTTGAAGGATCTTATTCAATCCATAGGTAGATATGGTGGATACTCATGGCATGAAACAAGGTTTAAGGGTTTCTTGATGCACAAGTAGTATCTCTACTTAGTACAAAATTTTGGCTAGCAAAAGATCCTAAGCAAGCACCACATGTTGGAGGATCCATAACAATATAACTTCTATACAAATATACCCAAACATAACTTATTACATTGTCTTTCTTGTCCAACTTCAAAAAATTTGCTCAAGTTTGAAAATAATTAGTGCGGCTCACAATCATAGAAGATGTACAAGATAGCATATTTATATGTGAAATCTCTCTTCCTTCAATGTTCTTTCATGAATTGTTCAAGTGACCAATGTTGAGTTTGCTAACTTTCAATAAATTTTACCAACTATACTTCTTATATGTGAAGTCATTACTCCCCATGGGATAAACATATGAAACATATATAATTTTAGATTTATGACATTCAATTCATTCAACCATTTACTCATAGGATATAAGTGAAGCACGAAAGTAAATGACAAACTACTCCAAATAGATATAAGTGAAGATCAATGAGTAGTCAAGTAGTTAAATAGCCATGTGAGGACTCTCTCTCATTCAAGATTTCAGATCCAATGATTTTATTCAAACAGCAAGTAAAATGAAAATACACACCAAGCAAAACACATATCATGTGACGAATAAAAATATAGCTCCGAGTAAGGTATACCGATGGTTTGAAGACGAAAGAGGGGATGCCTTCCGGGGCATCCCCAAGCTTAGGCGCTCGAGTCTTCCTTGAATATTACCTTGGGGTGCCTTGGGCATCCCCAAGTTTAGGGTCTTTTCACTACTTATTCTTCTCGTATCGATATCTCACTCAAAACTTTAAAACCTCAATCACACAAAACTTAACGGAACTTCATGAGATGGGTTAGCATGATAAAGAGCAAATCATTCACTTTGGTACTGTCAAGATAAGATTAATAATTGTTCTCACACAATGCCTACTGTACCATATCATTTCTACAATTATATTGAGCAATATAAGCCATAGAAACTAGAAAACAAGCAAACTATGCATTGAAAACAGAATCTGTTAGAAACAAAACAATCTGTAATGATCTGAACAACAATCATACTTCTGCTACTCCAAAACTCCTGAAAAATTAGGACAACCTAGCCAATTTGTATATCAATCTTGTGTAAGAAAATTCAGATCAAAAGCATGCTTCTGTGATTTTTTAAAATTCTGGCAATGAGCGTAAAAGTTTCTGTTTTTCAGCAAGATCAAATCAACTATCACCATAGATCATCCCAAAGGAATTACTTGGAACTTTATTGAAAGAAAAACTATAAAACATAATTAATACAGTAGCATAATCATGAGAACAAACAAAAATAGTAGGGGTAAATATTAGGTTGTCTCCCAACAAGGGCTTTCCTTTAATGCCTTTTTAGCTAGGCAAGAAATTTTAATGATAATTAATCTCCCAAGCCCAATTCCAATGATAATTTTATTCATACTCTAAAAGATATAAGTGAAGTTCATAGATCATTCTACAATTAATATAGATTGACAAATATCCAAGCTCAAAATATATAAGTGAAGTACACGAAGCATTCTATAAAGTTAAACTCAAAAGATTTAAGTTAAGCAAGAGCATTCTATAAAGCCGTACTCAAAAGATTTAAGTGAAGAAGATGAAGCATTCTATAAATCAATGAAGGACTATCTCATACAAGCATGGTGCATAAAGGAAAAGAAAAGAAAAATAAACACAAAGACGCATACGTGTGAACAAAACAAAAACCGATGTATACCAATAATTGTTGAGGAAGAAAGATGAGATGCCAACCGGGGCATCCCCAAGCTTAGATGCTTGAGTATCCTTGAAATATTTACTTGGGGTGCCTTGGGCATCCCCAAGCTTGAACACTTGCCTCTCTTTATTCTTCTCATATTTATAACTCCTCGATCTTCGAACACTTCATCCACGCAAAACTTAACAAAACCCTCATGAGATCCGTTAGTATAATAAAGTAAATCACTACCATTAGGTACTGTTGTAAACTCATTCCAATTTCATATGAGCTTTATATCTACTGTATTCCGACTTCATCATGGTTCATATCAGCACATTATTTTTATAATACAATGGATATATACAAGGGGATAATTGAAACTTCCATGAAAATTTCTACATTGTTTCCATGAGCATGAACACAAGTGTTCAAGGTCGACCTCTCACTTTTCCAATGCATAACCTTCCAATCACTTCTCTTTTTGAAAACGTTTTTAGGCATAAGAGGCAAGTAAATCATTTAGTATTTTCATTCTTTTGATTTTTTTGTTTATTTCACCCACAACTAAAGAAAACAAAAGCAAAAGGGAAAACAAAATATACTTAGTGAAGAAAGCAAACAAGCACACACGAGAATATCGACCCCACGCTATTGCTCCCCAGCAACGGTGCCATAAAAGATCTAGATAATCCCCAAGTGCAAGGAATCATCGTAGCAATTTCCAAAGGTGGAAGTGATAAGTATGGAGTGTCGAACCCACAAGGAGCTAAAGGTAAGATCAATATTCCTTCAAGTCCTATCTGCCACTGATATGACTCTACTTACACCGAACGTTTGCTTCCATCTAGAAGCGAGAAATAAAACTACGTTGTGGGTATGAAGAGGATAACTTTGCATGATATCAGACAACTAAAATATAAAAATAGGTGTTGTTAACATAAAGTTAGAATATATTACTATATATATCATAAATAGCGAGTGTGGAATAATGATGGGTCGGTGTGCGGAATTGTCCTAGGCAATTGTTAACAAGATCGGCAGTCGTTATTGCAATTTCACATGAGGGAGAGGCATAAGTTAACATACTTTCTCTTCTTGGATCATATGCACTTATGATTGGAACTCTATCAAGCTAACATACTTTCTCTTCTTTGATAATATGCACTTATGATGGCCCCCTCCGGCAGGGTGCCGGAGAGGGCCTAGATTGATTTTTCGTGGCTATAGAGGCTTGCGGCGGCGGAACTCCCGATCTAGGTTTCTTTTTGGAGGTTTGGGGATTTATAGGAATTTTTGGCGCCGGTCTCACGTCAAGGGGGTCCATGAGGCAGCGGCAAGCTAGGGGGGCATGCCCTAGGGGGGAGGGTGCACCCTCCACCCTTGCCACTTCCTCATGAAGCTTCTGGTCCAACTCTTCTACTTCGGAGTTCTCTTTTGGTCCATAAAAATCACCATAAATTTTTCTGCCCATTCCGAGAACTTTATTTCTGGACAAAAAACGACACCACAATAGTGTTGAATACAGCGTCAGTCCGGGTTAGTTCTAATCAAATCATACCAAAACCATATAAAATTGTTGTAAACATGGCATGAATACTTCATAAATTATAGATACGTCGGAGGCGTATCTATCTATAATATTAACCGTGTTTGATGTATCCGCCATCGCAAACAATTTGCATCTTTTTACGGTTTTGTACATCATCATTTGTGATTAATGCATCACACACAGTTTCGGCGAAGGGTCTCTGATTGTAGTGTCGCATTAGCAGCATTCTGTAGTAGTGAATGATTGAGCACAATGGGCTAAGGATAACTTTCTCTAGTGCTGATATTCCGAGAGACATGTTTGCTTATTAGTATGCTTGAGTATTGATGTCTTCATGTCAAATTATAGACTATTGCTTTGAATCATTCAAGTCCAAATGTTCATACTACAAAAGAAAAGAGTATATGATGAATATCTTAGGTAGCATTCCATAGCAAAAAAAAATCTATTTTTTATCATTTACCTATTTGAGGACGAGCAGGAATTAAGCTTGGGCATGCTTGATACGTCTCCAACGTATCTATAATTTTTTTGATTATTCCATGCTATTATATTATCAATCTTGGATGTTTTATATACACTTTCAAGCAATAATATATCATTTTTTGGGACTAACCTATTAACTTAGTTTCCAGTGCCAGTTGTTGTTTTTTGCTTGATTTTGGTTTTGTAGAATATCAGTACCAACCAAAGTCCAAATGCCACGAAACTTTTTGGAGAATTTTTTCTAGCAATAAGAGACCCTGGAAGCAGTCAGAAAGCTGGAGAAGATTTTTGAAGGCTTGCAACTTCATCATATCCCACGGCTTAAAAATCAAGCGGTCGATGAGTTGGCCAAGATCGGTTCCACTCGGAAAGAGGTCCCAAAGAACGTGTTCCTTGAGCACTTTCACTCCCCCGCGATCAAAGAAGATCCATTTGTGGAGGAGCCACCATAGCCGGTCGGACCCTCAAATCCTACTAAAGTTTTGATACCAACAATAATTGACATGATGTTTGAAGTACTGGCAATCACTACTGAGTGGGTTGTCCCTTATATAGTGTACTTGCTAAGGCAAGAGCTCCCAGAGGATGAAGTTGAGGCATGATAGATCTTTCGTAGATCGAAAGCTTACACTATCATGGGAGATCAGTTGTACAAGAAGAGTGCCTCTGATGTTACACAACGCTACATTTGACCACAGGAGGGGCAACAGATCCTGCAAGAGATTCGCTCGGGTACTTGTGGAAACCACACATCCTCTTGGACGTTGGTTGCTAAAGCATTTAGGGCAGGTTTCTACTGGCCCCGTGCCAACGAAGCTGCCAGAGACATAGTGGAGCAGTGCTTCGGATGCCAGTTCTACGCCAATCAATTACACAAGCCAGCGTCCGCGCTGAAGATGATTCCTCTAACATGGCCATTTGTTGTCTGGGGGATGGACATAATCAGACCCCTTCGGACCGGGACCAACAGATTTACTCGTCTATTGGTGGCAGTGGACAAATTCACCAAGTGGATTAAAACGAAGCCCATTAAGAAGATGGACTCGGGTAAGGCTATCAAATTCATCAAGGAGATAATCTTCAGGTTTGGAGTCCCCCATGGCGTCATCACTCACAATGGGTCGAACTTTGACTCAGACGAGTTCCGCGAGTACTTCTACACTAAGGGCACTAGGGTAGATTACGCCTCGTGGCTCACCCGCAGTCAAATGGTTAGGCAGAGCAGACGAATGGGATGATACTCCAAGAGTTGAAGCCATGACTTATGCACGACCTAGAGCACGCTGCGGGAGATTGGGTCATTGAGTTGCCGTCGGTCGTCTGTGGCCTGTAACTGACTCCGAACCAATCCACGACTCACACTCCCTTTTTCATGGTGTACAACGCACAAGCTGTCCTTCCGAGTGATTTACTTCACAATTGCCCTCGAGTGAAACTATATCCGGAGGCAGAAGCTGAAGAAGCACAATAGGATGGCTCGACGTTGTAACACCCACGATGCGGCTATATCTCCCACGTGTCGAAGGACGACTTAGAGGCATAACCGCATTGTGGTTTTGTCGCAAGAAGGGTCATCTTCACACAATCCCATGAATGAACAAGACTGGGATAAAGAGTTGGCTTACAATCGCCACTTCACACAATGAACATAAATAATTCATACATCATTCAGAGTACACACATAGTCCGACTACGGACGAAGCCAAAAGAAAAGAAGATAACCCAACTGCAAGATCCCCGATCGTCCCAACTGGGCTCCACTACTGATCATCATGAAACGAAACATAGCAACGATCCAGATCTTCATTGAGCTCCCATCTGAGCTCGGTTGCATCACCTGTACTGGTATCATCGGCACCTGCAACTGTTGTGATAGTATCTGGTGAGTCACGGGGACTCAGCAATCTCAAAACCCGCGAGATCAAGACTATTTAAGCTTATGGGAAGGAAGTGTGGAGTTGCAGCAAGCACTAAGCAAATATGGTGGCTAACATACGCAAATAAGAGCGAGAAGAGAGCAAACGGAACGGTCGTGAACTAGCAATGATCAAGAAGTGATCCTGAACTCCTACTTACGTCAAACTTAACCCAAAACCGTGTTCACTTCCCGGACTCCGCCGAAAAGAGACCATCACGGCTACATACACGGTTGATGCGTTTTAATTAAATCAAGTGTCAAGTTACCTACAACCGGACATTAACAAATTCCCATCTGCCTATAACCGCAGGCACGGCTTTCGAAAGATTATACCCTGCAGGGGTGTCCCAACTTAGCCCATCACAAGCTCTCACGGTTAACGAAGGATATTCCTTCTCCCGGGAAGACCCGATCAGCCTCGGAATCCCGGTTCGCAAGACATTTCGACAATGGTAAAACAAGACCAGCAAAGCCGCCCGATGTGCCGACAAATCCCGATAGGAGTCGCACGTACCTTGTTCTCAGGGCACACCGGATAAGTCAAGCTACGAGTAAAACCAGCCCTCAAGTTGCCCCGAGGTGGCCCCGCAGGCTGCTCATTTCGGACCAACACTCGAAGGAGCACTGGCCCGGGGGGGGTTAAAATAAAGATGACCCTTGAGTCTGCAAAACCCAAGGGAAAAAGGCTTAGGTGGCAAATGTTAAAACCAAGGTTGGGCCTTGCTGGAGGAGTTTTATTCAAAGCGAACTGTCAAGGGGGTCCCATAAATCACCCAACCGTGTAAGGAACGCAAAATCAAGGAACATAATACCGGTATGACGGAAACTAGGGTAGCAAGAGTGGAACAAAACACCAGGCATAAGGCCGAGTCTTCCACCCTTTACCAAGTATATAGATGCATTAATAATATAAGAGATATTGTGATATCCCAACATAATCCTGTCCATCATGAAGCAATCTTCAACTTCACCTGCAACTAACAATGCTATAAGAGGGGCTGAGCAAAGCGGTAACATAGCCAAGCAACGGTTTGCTAGGAAGGATGAAAAGGTTAGAGGCTGACATGGCAATATGGGAGGCATGGTAAACAAGTGATAGGTAGCGCAGCATAGCGATAGAATGGAGTAACTAGCAAGCAAAGATAGAAGTGATATCAAGGCTAATGGTCATCTTGCCTGAAATCCCGCAAGGAAGAAGAACGAGTCCATGAAGAAGACAAACGGACGTAGTCAAATGAATCCTCACAATTCCGGAACGAAACCGAAGCTAACGAGAGAAGCAAACCGGAAAGAAGAAAACAACACGGTAAACACACAAGCATAATCATGGCATGATGCACAACCAAATATGATGCATGTCCGGTTTAATGAGGCATGGCATGGCAAGATAAAGCAAACAACACTACAATTTAAGTGGAGCTCAATATGCAACGAGTTGCATATTGATGGAACACCACATCAATTATTTAGTTCTCTCTCGGTTATGATACTCAACAAATATTAAATGTTAATTAACATGGCAAGGGGTGAAGCATAAATAAACTATCTATTTAGGCAAGTTTAAGTGAGGCCGGAAACAAACAATAATTCCGGAAAATCCCCACATGTCTTTTAGTAGTATAATGCAAACACAATTTTAAGCATTTAAATGTTGTTATCATGATGCGGATGACATATGCAAGTTATATGCAATTTTATGAAAACGTTGACTTGAGCATGTTACGAGGCATTTGGTGCCATGGCGGAAGGAAAAGGGTGCCACGGCGGTGAAACAAAAATGGTGCCACGGCAACATTCCGGTCCCGATAACTTGATTGAGATACCGATGCAAACGAGAAGTGTGCGGATGTGTAGAACACGCAAGAGATGGTGGGGTGCTCCCGACTACCGGGTTCCCACGGGACGACGGCATGGCAAACGAGGAATGTGCAAAGACCTCTCTCGGACATGGTGCAAACACGAGCATCTCATACAACACACAAGCATTCGTTCACGGGCGGTCGTCTCGGGTTTATACCTTTGAAGCGTGCATTTAGGGGCGGTTCGAGTCGTCGAGGGAAGTAGTCGTTCACGGGGCGACGGTAGTGGAAGTAGTCGTTCTCGCGACGGTAGTGGAAGTAGTGGTACACGGCGGCGGCGGTAGTTGTTCAGGGTCTTGGCGGGTCGTCGTGTAGCTGTACACGTTTTCGTAGATGACCGGGGTCGTCGGTAGAGGTACACACGTTGTCGGGGTACTTGTCGGTACGGTCTTGGTGTAGATGTACATGGCAAACGTAGTGGAACTTGGCGAAAATCTGAAGATGGCCTTGGCGGATGCAAGCAGCAGCACAGGGCTGGCAGAGGCAACGCGGGTTCGCGCGTGGCCTGCGGTGGAGGTCAACTCCGACAAGGACGGGCCACCGGAGTCAGATCCGACCGGGGACGGGCAAGGCGGCGGAGGCCACCCGGATCTGGACGGGGTTAGAGGAAGACTGCGCTCCCGCGGTTGAAGACGAACGGCGACAACGCGGCACTCTAGGAGGCAGCAGGGCACGAGGACGACAGGGGCATGGCCGCAGGGCTCGTCCATGGCGTCCCTAACCTCCGGAGCACAGCGGGGCAACAAGGAGGGGTGGAGACGCGAGCTGCAGGCGCTACCGGACGATGCAGAGTAGAGGAGACGAGGCGGACATGGCGCGTGGAAGGAGGCCGAGCGCTGCGGGCGCACGAACATAGAGAAGAGGAGGCGGGGCGCGGACGAGCTCGTGCTCGAGTGCCTGAAGACGATGGCGCGGCGGTGAAGAAGCGGGCGGTGGCGGCCGGACCAGGAGTCGAGGCGGCGCAGCTCCTGCTCGGCGTGGAGGACGACGGCTATGGGCGCCATGGTGGGCTCGCGGTGGAGGCAGGGAAGGAGCCGCGTGAGGGAGGAGGTTGGGCGCGCAGAAGCTTGAGGGACGGCGCGATGGAGGGGAAGGGGAAGATCGAGGAGAGGGATCGGGCGCTGTCCCTGGCTGCGATGTGGAGCGTGGTGGCGGCGCGAGGGAACAAGAGGGAGAGATGAGATGCGTGGGGACTGGGCTAGGGTTAGAGCTGGGGCGCGGCTGGGCCTAGGAGGCTGGTTGGGTCGGCCCAGGTGGAGAAAGAAGTGGCCAGAGGTCTGGCTGGGCTGGCTCCTCTCTCTCTCTAATCCCCCACTTCTCTTTTATTTACCAAAAGCGGTAAATAGTAAAGAAATAAAAAGGAGATAAAGAAAGGGTTGGAGAAATAATTTGAGCATGGGGTTAATTTTCCCGAACTCGCAAAAATATGCTCATTCCAAGAAAAATAAAAAGGCCATGATTGAAAGATTTAAATTCAAACTCATTTGAATTTAATTCAAATGGGTTTGAACTAGGACTTGATAAAAGGAAGGTCAAAAAATGTTCGGATTTTTGGTGGAGCTCCGGAAAATGACGAAACAATTTATGGGCAGAGTTGGAGACCAAGAATTAAGATAATAAAGGCATTGGGATATTTTGCAAGTGTGTTATGGTGATTCCAAAACAATGGAATATTTTATAATATCTCCCTAAATATCGGGAGGGTATGTTATAAAGAGAAGTCACCCTTCCCTCGATTTAAATGGATCGAAGATCCATACAATTTATTTAGTTGAGTTTTAAAAATTAAATGGCATGATGGCATTATGCAATGCAAGAGATGACATGATGAAATGCAACAAACAAAAATAAATCACACGGCGAAACTCGGAATAGCTGGGAGTCTTCTAGAGTGTCGGTCTCGGGGCGTTACAACACTCCACCACTACAAGAGGATCTCGTCTCGAGATCTAGGATGGCACCGGAGAGAAACGGAAGAGGAAGAGAGGAGGTAAAACTAAGCTGCTTCTTCGACCAATGAGTGAAACCAAAGAACCTTGAGAGGTTGAAAAAAATAGAAAGAAAAAACACAACGGAGTTGAACACAATTGAGAGCACTACGGTAGAAAATAGAAACAAGGAACGCCATGTGAACCTTGGAGGTTGCAAAGCGATGAATGACAAGTACAATGGACAAGAAGGAATTGGAACCACTCTGGTTGAAACGAGATAAACAAGGAACGAGGAAGAACAAATTCGGACAGCACTCCGGTTGAAAAGAGATGCAAGACTTGATAAGATGAAAAGAACTTGAAGAGGTGACACAACACTCCGGTTAGATGGATAAGCACGAAAAGAACACGATACTCAATACAAGAAGATGAGTGAAGAGAGCAACATCACAATGCCTCCGGAAGAAAGAATAGAAGATAGATCATTGGAATAACAGAATGGAGAAGAAAATGCCAACTTCTGCCACAAATGAACTTGGAAAGCATCCTTGCAAAGAAGAGTTGAACGGAGTTGTTGGAAAATCAACAACGAAAAGCACAAGCTTGTTGTGGGCTTATGGCAAACATCTCAAAATTATGAGGTGACAACCGGCCACTAATGGAAACAATTGCTTGCTTGAGATCAACGAAGAGATGAAAAACTGCTTTCACCGAGAGGATAGGAGAAAACTTGGATCATTGATAAGCACCACAATAGCAACATTCCTTAGGGAAGGCTTTTAGGTGAAATCTATACCAAGATAACTCCAACGAAGAGATTAATGGATTTAAAATACCTCATTCTTGACAACATGTGAATCGCGAAACATGGATGGAAATTGTCAAGAATGATATAACACCACCTGAAAAGATAAGATAGAAGTAATTGCACTTCAGAATGCAAGAAGAAGAATACTTGAAATCCACAAAACAAAACATGTGTTGAGCACCATGTTTATTTTAGAGTATAGCTTGGTGGGTCATAACTTCGAGAGAAAGCTTGAAGAACAATTGAAGAATGAAAAGAATCCTTGACGAACCACCATGTAGAGCCTCCATGAAGAACTCCGGTAATAAAAGAATGATAGAAAGAAAGAGAAGTTGAAAAACACAAGGTGAAGCCTTGCAATGATTTAGATGGAGCTTCGCGGCGATATAACCGAGAAAACTTGGAACTCCGGAAAAGAAAAGATGAAGCATCTCGAACCAAGAAAAATGACATGATGAACAACTCTGGAAAGAAGAAACTAGATTACTTGGGTGAAACAATAATAAGAATTACGTTATGTGTATCCTTCACCAATTTAAATTGATGACAAGCAACGGATTTGGCATACTACTTATTCTCGTAGAAAAGGATTAAGAGAGATATAGTGTTAACTTCAGAAGCTATTGATGGAACCACCAGTGGAATTTGGAAACAGTGAATGAATTGATATGATAACGAAGGAAGTGAAATCTTGAATGAACCACCGTAAGAATTGAAAATGAAAGTAGCAAAGGCACAAATCACCGGGAAGAATTGGAAAACAAATAAAGATACTTGAGGGGATTTAGATACAAGAGAACGAAGAGATCATGAACTGATTAGAGGATATTTGAACGATGCACGGGTAAGATTTGGAGAACGAGAGTTGAAAGCTGAGAATGAATAATTCAGAGAAGATGGGCTCCGGAGAATGAAACTGAAAAGACTCCTGAATTGCTACGGATGGGTGAAAAGAATTCTCACAATCAAAAACAATTATGAGAGGATGTCATCAAGCTAGAACCACGAATCTTCAAGAGAATGGACCAAGATTTAGGAGAAATCCTTCTTCAGTCTTCAAATGTTGAGAATGATGATGAGAACCACCATGAATTGTTGAGATACTCTGGGAGAATGAAAAATAGAAAGGTTGAATCAACGATGAAAGAATTTAGAAGATCTTGGACAAAGGCATATGACTGATGAAATTCATTCTTACGTCAAACTTTGAAAAGAATTTGGGAATGGCTCCGGGAAAATTAGGAGATTCAGGTAAGATCCTGGGAAAAGACCTGTGGGTTAGGGCCCACTAAAAAGATACACCGTTGAACGATTGATTGAAAGGGGGAATTGTGCCGGTTGAATTAAATGACTTGAATGAGATAATAATCTCCAAATAACTTGAACAGATCTTGATAATGGAGACACAAATCTTCTGAGATATCCTCGGCACTTCGGATATGAAGAGAGAGAGGTGAACGATTATGAGATGCACCGGTATGGTATAGCATTTGAACAAGGAAAAAGGATATGATCAACACCGAAAGCTTGAGTTAAATCCACCTGAGAAGAAAAGAATGAAAAATGATGAACTTGAAACTCCGTTAGTATCTTCTTGAGAATCATCGGATAAGAACATTGACGGAAAAGAATGGAGAGACTTCCCATCAATAAAAGGATACATGATTAAGATATATGAGTCCTTGAAGAAGAAAAGGGTGGGAGGGCGGGAAAACAAAGGCAACTTGGGACAGATGAAACAACCACCATTGAGAAAACTTAGAAATGATCTTGTGGATGTTGAAAATGATCGGATCCACTTGAAGAGAAGCACACCGGTTGGGAAAAGAATTAACATGACAATCTCGATGATCAAGAAGGATTAGTATTCACATAGCCATATGAGAACAACGTTTAGGGAAGGTATGGATCAACACTTGACTTCGAAGCAACTCGAATACCACAAATAAAACAAAACAAAGGATTTGGCTTGCGGAATAAGCCGGAACAAACATAAGATAGAGATTTCGTCCGAAGTTTTCGTGGTGGGGCCCACACAGGCTCGAGTGTACAGCACCATCATGTACAAGGCAGTGCACATGACATACGAAGTGTCCCCGAACCAGCATAGCCAAGGGTTCTTTAAGACACAACGAGACCACTGTAAAAATGACCGTGGAAAGACGGACTGCTAGACGTCGAACCCCAATCTCATATCATACATCTGTCAGAAAGATATTCTAGGAGCTACTTGAATTCCCACCTATAAAACTCCCGAAACTTTCTGGTTATGCAATCTGGTGTTGGGGATACAGGGGAAGCAATATATATCTCACCCAAACTAACAATACCTACATCCAAGCTGTATCCATCCGTCAACACATAACCGAGAAACCTTCGGAAATTGTGTACCTCAACCTTCGAAAAGCATCCGTTATACGAGCTATGGCAATACTCCCGAACTCCCGCCCCAGTACTGGGTGGCGTCGAGGTTATCTCACCAACAACTGCATAAAAGAGATTTTCGATGTCGGCAAAACTCAGGTATTCCAGAACTGCAACGATAAAATTGTGACGACAACACCTCGGTGCTCAACTCCCCGGGTCAAAGCCACATAATAGACAGGAGGCACCAAGAACAATGTTCTCGTCACAAAACCATCGGAACGATTCCAAGATACCCGCGTGATCCTAAAAAAATTTAGTGAAATTTGAGGAGAGGAAAGTCAAAACATATACGTCAGGAGACCTCACCAGAGCGACGAAGGGACTGAGGAGTAAAAAGAATCCTACTCTCCGATATATATAATCCTAAGACTCAAAACATTTTTGATCTAGACTCAACAACGCCAGCAATCAAGCAGGGGGCTCCTAAGTCAGGGATGGCTCTGATTACCAACTTGTAACACCCACGATGCGGCTATATCTCCCACGTGTCGAAGCACGACTTAGAGGCATAACCGCATTGTGGTTTTGTCGCAAGAAGGGTCATCTTCACACAATCCCATGTAATGAACAAGACTGGGATAAAGAGTTGGCTTACAATCGCCACTTCACACAATGAACATAAATAAGTCATACATCATTCAGAGTACACACATAGTCCGACTACGGACGAAGCCAAAAGAAAAGAAGATAACCCAACTGCAAGATCCCCGATCGTCCCAACTGGGCTCCACTACTGATCATCATGAAACGAAACATAGCAACGATCCAGATCTTCATTGAGCTCCCATCTGAGCTCGGTTGCATCACCTGTACTGGTATCATCGGCACCTGCAACTGTTGTGATAGTATCTGGTGAGTCACGGGGACTCAGCAATCTCAAAACCCGCGAGATCAAGACTATTTAAGCTTATGGGAAGGAAGTGTGGAGTTGCAGCAAGCACTAAGCAAATATGGTGGCTAACATACGCAAATAAGAGCGAGAAGAGAGCAAACGGAACGGTCGTGAACTAGCAATGATCAAGAAGTGATCCTGAACTCCTACTTACGTCAAACATAACCCAAAACCGTGTTCACTTCCCGGACTCCGCCGAAAAGAGACCATCATGGCTACACACACGGTTGATGCGTTTTAATTAAATCAAGTGTCAAGTTACCTACAACCAGACATTAACAAATTCCCATTTGCCTATAACCGCAGGCACAGCTTTCGAAAGATTATACCCTGCAGGGGTGTCCCAACTTAGCCCATCACAAGCTCTCACGGTCAACGAAGGATATTCCTTCTCCTGGGAAGACCCGATCAGCCTCGGAATCCCGGTTCGCAAGACATTTCGACAATGGTAAAACAAGACCAGCAAAGCCGCCCGATGTGCCGACAAATCCCGATAGGAGTCGCACGTACCTCGTTCTCAGGGCACACCGGATAATTCAAGCTACGAGTAAAACCAGCCCTCAAGTTGCCCTAAGGTGGCCCCGCAGGCTGCTCATTTTGGACCAACACTCGTAGGAGCACTGGCCCCGGGGGGGGGGGTTAAAATAAAGATGACCCTTGAGTCTGCAGAACCCAAGGGAAAAAGGCTTAGGTGGCAAATGTTAAAACCAAGGTTGGGCCTTGCTGGAGGAGTTTTATTCAAAGCGAACTGTCAAGGGGGTCCCATAAATCACCCAACCGTGTAAGGAACGCAAAATCAAGGAACATAATACCGGTATGACGGAAACTAGGGCGGCAAGAGTGGAACAAAACACCAGGCATAAGGCCGAGTCTTCCACCCTTTACCAAGTATATAGATGCATTAATAATATAAGAGATATTGTGATATCCCAACATAATCCTGTCCATCATGAAGCAATCTTCAACTTCACCTGCAACTAACAATGCTATAAGAGGGGCTGAGCAAAGCGTTAACATAGCCAAGCAACGGTTTTCTAGGAAGGATGAAAAGGTTAGAGGCTGACATGGCAATATGGGAGGCATGGTAAACAAGTGATAGGTAGCGCAGCATAGCGATAGAACGGAGTAACTAGCAAGCAAAGATAGAAGTGATATCAAAGGTAATGGTCATCTTGCCTGAAATCCCGCAAGGAAGAAGAACGAGTCCATGAAGAAGACAAACGGACGTAGTCGAACGAATCCTCACAATTCCGGAACGAAACCGAAGCTAACGAGAGAAGCAAACCAGAAAGTAGCAAACAACACGGTAAACACACAAGCATAATCATGGCATGATGCACAACCAAATATGATGCATGTCCGGTTTAATGAGGCATGGCATGGCAAGGTAAAGCAAACAACACTACAATTTAAGTGGAGCTCAATATGCAACGAGTTGCATATTGACGGAACACCACATCAATTATTTAGTTCTCTCTCGGTTATGATACTCAACAAATATTAAATGTTAATTAACATGGCAAGGGGTGAAGCATAAATAAACTAACTATTTAGGCAAGTTTAAGTGAGGCCGGAAACAAACAATAATTCCGGAAAATCCCCACATGTCTTTTAGTAGTATAATGCAAACACAATTTTAAGCATTTAAATGTTGTTATCATGATGCGGATAACATATGCAAGTTATATGCAATTTTATGAAAACGTTGACATGAGCATGTTACAAGGCATTTGTCACATCCCTAGCTTCAGGCATTGCTCTAGGTTAGCTTCATGTGTGCATCATGTCTATATTTTTGAAACTTGAACTGAGGAATATTGGAAGCCTCAAAACCCTAAATAAAAGAGGGGCAAGAAACCCTAGAACTCTCATTCCTTGTTCCAAAATGCTCTTCTTAAATGTTTGATAATTTTTGGCAAGGGTTCTGGTCCCAACCAAAATATTGAACATTTTTAAGGATTTATTTTTGGGACTTTGGATTTAATTCATTAGCTATTTGAATTTGAATTATATTCATATAATTAGAATATAATTTCAAATACCCCTGAAATATTTTATGAGCTCTTGGAAAAGTCCATCTAGCAATATAAAATATTCAGTGGAGTTTTTGGCATTGTTTGAATTATTTTCAAATTCAAAACAGTGGCAAAAGAATTAAATAAAAACAAAACAGAACAGAAAAATATAACACAGAATTTACCTGAACCTTACCTGGCAACCCACCCACGCGGCCCGCTACTGTGCAGCCCAGCAGAAGCCGGCCCAGCCCACCACTGCAGCCCTCCGTCGTCTTCCTCCCCTCGCCCCGAAGCTGCTGCGTGCTCGCACGCGCACGGCCGCGCGGCCACCTCCTGCTTGCCGACGAGCTTCTGGCCGCGTGGACGACTTCCGCAGGCCGTCCCGATCCCCCTGACCCCCCTCACTCTCCCGTGCACTTCTTCCCTCTCTCCCTGCTTCGCCTTCCTCGCCCCTCTCCCGAAGCAGAGCGCAGCCGTCGACGCCGTTCGCCGTAGCTGCAGCCACCGCCCTTCCCCCGCTCCCCCGACTAGCCCAGAGGCTCCGCCTCGACCCCCTCCTTCCTCCCCACCGACCCATGGCCCTCCGGAAGCCCTGCAACGCCGCCACCATCGCCG
>NC_041383.1:394498398-394504439 GCF_002162155.2 Triticum dicoccoides | reverse complement strand
TGAGTGCTATGGATGGCGTTCTCGTAGGGAGACGGGAGCGGATCCATAGTGGTGTATTGATATGGTGAATATGTGGACTCGTGTGCGCCACCTCAAAAGAGTCGCTTGCAGTCGTAGTTTAGGATAGCCACCGAGTCAAAGCTGGCTTGCTGCAGTTAAACCCCACCATCCCTTTGTTGATAATGATGCATATGTAGATAGATCTGATGTAAGTCTTGCTGGGTACATTTGTACTCACGTTTGCCTATTTTATGTTTTTGCAGAGAGACTTCGGTCTCACTAGTAGTTTCGCGTGGACTTCGACGTTTAGCTTGATACCTCAGCTACGATCTTGTGCCCTCGGCAGGATCTGATAGATAGTCAGGCTTCTCAGCCTTTTTCATTTATAGATGTCTGTACTCAGACATGATAGCTTCCGCTTGTGCTTTGATTTGTATGCTCTGATTGTTGGGTCATGAGACCCATGTTTGTAATATCTCGCTCCTCGGAGCCTATTGATTAAACTACTTGAGTTGTAGAGTCATGTTGTGATGCCATGTTGTATTTGCACATATCGAGCATATTGTGTGTATGTTATTGAAATGCTTGGTATGTGTGGGATCTGACAACCTAGTTGTTTATCTTTAGTAGCCTCTCTTACCGGGAAATGTCTCCTAGTGTTACCGCTGAGCCATGGTAGCTTGCTACTGCTCTGGAACACTTAGGCTGGCCGGCATGTGTCCTTCTTCGTTCCTGTGTCTGTCCCTTCGGGGAAATGTCACGCGATGAATACCGGAGTCCTGTTAGCCCGCTACAGCCCGGTTCACCGGAGTCCTGCTAGCCCAGTGCTACAGCCTGGATTCACTCGCTGATGACCGACACGTTCGATGCTGGGTCATGAATGCTTGTCCCTGTAAGTCTGTGCCGCTTTGGGTTTACGACTAGCCATGTCAGCCCGGGCTCCTTATCATATGGATGCTAGCGACACTGTCATATACGTGTGCCAAAAGGCGCAAACGGTCCCGGGCAAAGGTAAGGCGACACCCGTGGGAATACCGTGCGTGAGGCCGCAAAGTGATATGAGGTGTTACATGCTAGATCAATGTGGCATTGAGTCGGGGTCCTGACAGCGTTGGTATCAGAGCTTGACTGCCTGTAGGATTACCAAGCCAAACTGGTCGAAGTTGAGTCTAGAAAATTCTTTAGTTATATAAGGGAATTGATTGTGGGATGGAACGTAAGGCTCTTTTTACTCCTTATACCTCATGCCCTTCTGATCTGAGTTATCTTATCTTTCCTCCGGGGATTAAGAACTAGGCTATCTCTTCTTTCTATTAGGATCACGTGTTACTAATCAGTAGACTTATAAGATTGTTGGATTTAAGTCTCAGTTCAGTTCCTACTACTTCCGTATGTTAATTGTTGATCTCGGAACCTTGATATTGTGCTTCTGAGTGGTTATGCCACCATTTTTGTGATTGTCTCAAATCTTTTTGAGCAATTATAGCCGTTATGCTGTCCGAGTCATCCCAGGTTTCTAAATAGTCCGATGCATTTGCAAATCCCTTCCTTCTGTTTCCGATGTTCCCATGGGCCAGATTAACCACACTAATCGGTGTGTTGAGGTAATTATTGCCTCGACATATATGTTGGAATTATTATTATGACCCTAAGTGCTTAGGGGATCATCTAGTGGTCTAGCCATGATTTGTGTCCTAGTGTGAAGATTCTGGCCTTTATTCTCGGAAGCATCCCGTGATGCTACTTAGTAGTAGGTATTCTACTCCTGGGTTCTGAACCCGAGATTCACTCTACCTACTTCATGTGGATAGTAATTGCTAGTGCCTTTAGGATATTAGTAACCTTTGTGATAGTCCTTGAAGTCCGTGGTATCTTCTTCTTCCAAATACCATGAACTACTTATGGCAGATGTTTATTGGATCAAAAAAAAATCACAATTAGAGTACTCTTGAGGAGTTCTCCATTCATAAATCGTGACTCTGCCAGTTCTACCTTTCTGCATGGGTTATCCGGAAGAAATATGTTGAACTTGGTTCGACATACTAATCTATGCATCCACAACTCAGAAAGTTATATGTTCGTTTGAGTTGTTCTCTTTAGTTGCATTCTGACCCTCGTCTATCAATTGATAGTCAAGAGTATGCGTGCGTTCGTTCATCGATGCCTATGACTCTTGTGGTCTGTCAAGCCATTCTATTCCGGAATGACTAGGAGAAACAAACTCCAGTACCTCTTCCATATCTAGGATTGGGTCAAAGTAGTTGTATTCCGCAGATTAAATGCCAATCCAGCTTTTGGTTCTGCTCTACCTTGGAGTATTACATATTTTATATCGAGATTGTTATAGGAATTGCACACCATCCCATGAACTCTTGGTACAGTGATACTTCTTGCCATCACTGTTCATTCCTCGGCCCTCGTGTTGATGCAACCGGAATACCGACAAATGAATTGTGATGTGTGAAATCAATACTGCTAGCAACTCTGTTGCTTGGTAGTTAAAGGATAATAATTTCATTCTTAGTATGTTGGTTTTTGAATCATCCTTCTAAGACTTATCGTGCTACCTAGTTCTTATTTCGGTGCACCCTTCGATTGATGAGTTAGGATCTTGTCAAGTCCTCACTCATTTGATTATATCATCTTGCCCTCAAAAGCGAGATTGCTCTCGAGCTTAGTAACATACCGGTGGTTCGTGATTTTCTGAATGTCTTCTCGGAAGTATCACCAGGTCGTCACCTGACCGTTATGTTGAGCCCGTGATCAAGTTGGTTTCTTAAGAACCACCTTCTTTCCAAGAATCGGTGTTAGATATCCCTGAGCTAGTTGGTTAAGCTGGACAACAACTTGGAGAGTTGGAAGATAAAAGCTTGTCTGACTTAGTTCGTTCCAAAGGGATATTCTTGTGTAGTGTGTGTTGAAGAAAGATGATATCTTCATCGATTGGTCCCTGTGATCAGTTGTTGGACCTATTGTCTTATCAATCCTTTGATTTGAGTGTTGGCCATCGTCAAATCAAATCAGTACCAACGATGCTCGTAATGTTGTCTTATTCGTGGTTGATCCCTCGAGCATACACCATTACATCTTTGGTCTGACCAATGCTATCACCGTGTTCACTTAACTATGGAATTCCTTTTAAAAGGAAACCCGGATGAATTGTTGTTGAGCCCATTGACAACATCCTTATCTCCTCCATGATTTTGTTGAGCATTAAGCTAGTGTTCGAAATTTTTGAAAGCATTTGTTCATGCTAGCTCATGAAGCATATGTTCAGATGTAAGAAGTGACTTCCTCCAGTTCATGTGCATCTGATGCAAGTTGCCGCCGTGGATTCGAGAAAGTCAATGTTGCTTTCTTTGGAATCATTCCAAATCAGTCATGCACACGTGCGAAGAATGCTGTGGTTTGAAGACTTGCAACCTTCAATCTATATGTATCCCTAGCACACCAAGCCACTGATTGATTTGTTCAAGGAGAAGGAGTTCCTTCATAAGAGCTAATCCGGACTTATGAAAGAACTTCGATACCCTCGTTGATGGTTCCCCCTCCTGAACTTGGTAGTGTTTTATTATAAGACTACCACGTGGTCATGCTTGTCTGGGACAACGTGTTCACATGTTTGTAGCAGAACCAGCTCATGTTTTGGAGCTTGCTATCGTAGTTCATCTCCCGAGAATCCTGCAACGTCATCTCATCGATTTGTGTTGCAAACTTTCATTTTTCTTCCTAAGACTCGATGAGCCTGGAATATCCTAACACCAACCAGAGCTGAATCTCAGGCAGATATGATGGTTGGAACATTTCCCTAAGATCTATAATATTGGTCTCTCGATAACCGGTAAGGTGGATGTCGTGGCCAACACACCCATCCGGTAGACCTATTATTATAGTATCGTGTTTGAGGAAGTTGGCCACCCCCCCCATAGGGATTTCGTAGGGTTTACCCCCTAGTTGCCCCTATGGATTTTTGTGTTCCCGAAGTCCGACCTTTTACTTGATGTTTTAGATATCAAACCATATCTATGAATGGGTTATACTAGCACATCAAGGAGAACATTAGAAGCGGAGTGCTAAATGTCTCTCGGTCGATCATCCAGATTTTATTTGCTTGGCCTCGCTAAGGTGAAATATGAGAAAGTGTTATCCTCCTTCGCATCTGCATCGTCCATCGCTATTCATCATGGTAGTATGTTGTGTTGTCAGCACCCTTGACGCGGTTGTTGATAAAACCTTGATGATTGTGGAAATGCTCAAGTTCTTGAGAGCACGCACAAGCACTACGTGTTATCATCTTCTCTAACTGGGATTCCTCTCAGTTTCCTCGGCAAATGCTATGACCTTCAAACAGTGAATTCACTCTCTTTTGTTGGGTTCTTCCCCAGTTACCAGAATCATTCCCAGCATTTGCATTTTGTTCCTAGCTTGCACCGCCAATGTGCCATTCTACCATGGGTCTCTTCCGTTTCCGGTGATAAGCAAAATCATCCATTACGTTGTCTTCAACAAGGTAATCCACATCGTCCAAGTCCGAGTATGCCATTCTACCGACCCTCTCCAAACGATCGTTGTGAATTGCCTTAGGCTGGTATGAAGAGTTTCAATGATCTCTGAATCAAAGGTAATTCTTTTGCCACTTAAGGGGAGATATTTACGAGTCACGGTTCCGAAGGTGTCTCGTTGTGGTATCATGGCAACTCAACTCCTCGCTACGTTGACAACCGATTACCACCTTCTTAAGTGTGGAATTGTTGTCCACCTAGTGAACCTTCGTCATCCGTTGCTTTCCACCCCTCTTGATGTGTATCTCGTGTCTCAACCCGAGAGATGGTCCTATGTCTCATTCCGCGAGTTGTTCGATCTTCAAGAAGATCGACCCTTCTAGAGTCTCCTTCTTCCCTCCATGTCATGTTGACAGGATTTCTCAGAGCAAGACTTCAAGACAAAGATGGTGTTCAAATCAACGTTCATTTGAAGTGCAACCTGGATCGTGAAGATTGTGCTAGTTTGCGTTCCCCTTTCACCCTACCCTACGCTTGAATCTCGAGACGAGATTCTTGTTTAGTGGGGGTGAGTTGTCACATCCCTAGCTTCAGGCATTGCTCTAGGTTAGCTTCATGTGTGCATCATGTCTATATTTTTGAAACTTGAACTGAGGAATATTGGAAGCCTCAAAACCCTAAATAAAAGAGGGGCAAGAAACCCTAGAACTCTCATTCCTTGTTCCAAAATGCTCTTCTTAAATGTTTGATAATTTTTGGCAAGGGTTCTGGTCCCAACCAAAATATTGAACATTTTTAAGGATTTATTTTTGGGACTTTGGATTTAATTCATTAGCTATTTGAATTTGAATTATATTCATATAATTAGAATATAATTTCAAATACCCCTGAAATATTTTATGAGTTCTTGGAAAAGTCCATCTAGCAATATAAAATATTCAGTGGAGTTTTTGGCATTGTTTGAATTATTTTTAAATTCAAAACAGTGGCAAAAGAATTAAATAAAAACAAAACAGAACAGAAAAATATAACACAGAATTTACCTGAACCTTACCTGGCAACCCACCCACGCGGCCCGCTACTGTGCAGCCCAGCAGAAGCCGGCCCAGCCCACCACTGCAGCCCTCCGTCGTCTTCCTCCCCTCGCCCCGAAGCTGCTGCGTGCTCGCACGCGCACGACCGCGCGGCCACCTCCTGCTTGCCGACGAGCTTCTGGCCGCGTGGACGACTTCCGCAGGCCGTCCCGATCCCCCTGACCCCCCTCACTCTCCCGTGCACTTCTTCCCTCTCTCCCTGCTTCGCCTTCCTCGCCCCTCTCCCGAAGCAGAGCGCAGCCGTCGACGCCGTTCGCCGTAGCTGCAGCCACCGCCCTTCCCCCGCTCCCCCGACTAGCCCAGAGGCTCCGCCTCGACCCCCTCCTTCCTCCCCACCGACCCACGGCCCTCCGGAAGCCCTGCAACGCCGCCACCATCGCCGTTCCGTCGCCGGCCACCGAAGCTCACCGCCGTCGATTCGCCGCC
The DNA here is from genome assembly GCF_002162155.2 of Triticum dicoccoides. Classification (NCBI taxonomy): domain Eukaryota; kingdom Viridiplantae; phylum Streptophyta; class Magnoliopsida; order Poales; family Poaceae; genus Triticum; species Triticum dicoccoides. The sequence continues at coordinate 394,498,417 of NC_041383.1, read as the reverse complement.
TCCGACGCCTCCCCGAGCT
>NC_041383.1:394462632-394497661 GCF_002162155.2 Triticum dicoccoides | reverse complement strand
CCATGGCCCTCCGGAAGCCCTGCAACGCCGCCACCATCGCCGTTCCGTCGCCGGCCACCGAAGCTCACCGCCGTCGATTCGCCGCCTCCGACGCCTCCCCGAGCTCCCCGAGGCCACCGTCGCAACCCCCGTGAGCTCCTCCGTCGTTTCCCCCTCCCCGCTTAGTCGCGCTCGCCCTCTAGCTGTCGTCTCCACTATGGCCGAACCTTCGCCGCCGCCGAGCTCGTCGCCGGCACCACTCCGGCCACTTCCCGGCCGCGCCACCACCACAGTTGGATGCGGACGAGCGTCCGCATCCCGAAGCTGTGCTCCGCGCGCCAAACCGAGCCCTGTGGGCAAAACCCGAGGCTCGCCACCGCGGCTGGCCTCGCCGGCGTCAAGCCGCCGGTGGGGTTGACCCACGTTGACCACGGCAGGACCCTCCCCTGTGTCCATGACAGGTGGGGCCGGCCTGTTAGTTAGGTTAGGATTAGTGTTAACTAAAAATTAGTTAGACTAATTACACTGACATGCAGGGCCCACAGGTCAGTTTGACCTGGACGGCGCCCATTGACTTGCTGACGTCACTGTGAAGTCATGCTGACGCAGTAAACTCATTTCTGGATTTATTATTATTCAGAAATTCCAGAAAATTGTATAAACTTCAATAATTCATAGAAAATTAACCGTAACTCCAAATTAAATAATTTATATATGAAAAATTATCAGAAAAATTCAAGGAATCCATCTGTACCATTTTCATGCATGTTAGAACAACTTATAGGTGCTGTTTAGCACAAATCAATTAAAGGGCATTTATTTAATCACATATGGAGTTTGAATTTGAATTTTATATTCAAACCAACTTCATTTAATCTGTTGCTAGTTGCATTAGCCCAAAACACATTCATATTGCCATGTCATAGCATGCATCATATTGTGCATTGCATTGATCGTGTTTTTCTGTGTTGCCGGTATTTGTCCCCTCTCGATAGACGTGATACCGATGATGTGATCGTTGACACTGATGAAGACTCAATGTTATCTTCAGAAGTGCCAGGCAAGCAAAACCCCCTTGTTCATTCCGATACAATCCTACTCTCTCGCTCCTGCTCTCTTTTACTGCATTAGGACAACATCGATTCATCTGTTACTTGCTGCGGTAGCTGAACCCCTTTATCCTTTGCATGACCTGTCATTCCACAGTAAATAGATGAAACCCACTAGCATGAGTAGGAGTTGTTTGAGCCCTGTTGTGCCTACTCATTCATGTTTGTTTGTCATGCCTGCTACTGCTTAGAGTTGAGTCAGGTCTGATTCATCGGGGATGAATCAGAGGTGTGTGAACATGTCCTACTGTGTGTGAGCTAAGTGTGTGAACATGATTTGGTAAAGGTAGCGGTGAGAGGCCATGTAGGAGTACATGGTGGGTTGTCTCATTGCAGCCGTCCTCAGGAACTGAGTTCTGTGTTTGTGATCCATGATTCAGCTACTACCATACATTGGGCCCTGAAATATGACCCCGCTCGACTTCTTATTCACCCTTGTCCTCTGTCCAGGAGTTGCAAGTAGTTTCTGGTGTTTGTAGTATGCTGGAGGCCGTGCGCAGCGCTGACCGTAGGGGTGGGCTGTGATGCGGTAGGCACGTGGCTGGGTAAACCGGGCGCCCGTTTGGTGTCACGGAACCCTGTTCACATCGTTTGGGGCTGTGAGCGAAACTCCGGCCGGATCTCCTCATGGATGGAACCCGAATAGGCGATAAACCTGGACTAGAGACTTGAGTGTTTAGGTAGGTCGTGGTCTACACCCACGTCGGCTTTCGCTTGAAGTCTGCCGAGCACATGTCGTGTGCAGACGCTAAGTGGTGGAAACATGTATGAAGAAGTACACCCCTGCAGGGTTAACATCATCTATTCGAATAGCCGTGTCCACGGTAAAGGACTTCTGGGTTGCTTATATCAGTTCATAGACAAGTGAAAGTGGATACTTTAAAATGCGCAAGATAAGCATGAGTGCTATGGATGGCGTTCTCGTAGGGAGACGGGAGCGGATCCATAGTGGTGTATTGATATGGTGAATATGTGGACTCGTGTGCGCCACCTCAAAAGAGTCGCTTGCAGTCGTAGTTTAGGATAGCCACCGAGTCAAAGCTGGCTTGCTGCAGTTAAACCCCACCATCCCTTTGTTGATAATGATGCATATGTAGATAGATCTGATGTAAGTCTTGCTGGGTACATTTGTACTCACGTTTGCCTATTTTATGTTTTTGCAGAGAGACTTCGGTCTCACTAGTAGTTTCGCGTGGACTTCGACGTTTAGCTTGATACCTCAGCTACGATCTTGTGCCCTCGGCAGGATCTGATAGATAGTCAGGCTTCTCAGCCTTTTTCATTTATAGATGTCTGTACTCAGACATGATAGCTTCCGCTTGTGCTTTGATTTGTATGCTCTGATTGTTGGGTCATGAGACCCATGTTTGTAATATCTCGCTCCTCGGAGCCTATTGATTAAACTACTTGAGTTGTAGAGTCATGTTGTGATGCCATGTTGTATTTGCACATATCGAGCATATTGTGTGTATGTTATTGAAATGCTTGGTATGTGTGGGATCTGACAACCTAGTTGTTTATCTTTAGTAGCCTCTCTTACCGGGAAATGTCTCCTAGTGTTACCGCTGAGCCATGGTAGCTTGCTACTGCTCTGGAACACTTAGGCTGGCCGGCATGTGTCCTTCTTCGTTCCTGTGTCTGTCCCTTCGGGGAAATGTCACGCGATGAATACCGGAGTCCTGTTAGCCCGCTACAGCCCGGTTCACCGGAGTCCTGCTAGCCCAGTGCTACAGCCTGGATTCACTCGCTGATGACCGACACGTTCGATGCTGGGTCATGAATGCCTGTCCCTGTAAGTCTGTGCCGCTTTGGGTTTACGACTAGCCATGTCAGCCCGGGCTCCTTATCATATGGATGCTAGCGACACTGTCATATACGTGTGCCAAAAGGCGCAAACGGTCCCGGGCAAAGGTAAGGCGACACCCGTGGGAATACCGTGCGTGAGGCCACAAAGTGATATGAGGTGTTACATGCTAGATCGATGTGGCATTGAGTCGGGGTCCTGACAGCATTTGGCGCCATGGCGGAAGGAAAAGGTTGCCACGGCGGTGAAACGAAAATGGTGCCACGGCAACATTCCGGTCCCGATAACTTGATTGAGATACCGATGCAAACGAGAAGTGTGCGGATGTGTAGAACACGCAAGAGATGGTGGGGTGCTCCCGACTACCGGGTTCCCACGGGTCGACGGCATGGCAAACGAGGAACGTGCAAAGACCTCTCTCGGACACGGTGCAAACACGAGCATCTCATACAACACACAAGCATTCGTTCACGGGCGGTCGTCTCGGGTTTATACCTTTGAAGCGTGCATTTAGGGGCGGTTCGAGTCGTCGAGGGAAGTAGTCGTTCACGCGGCGACGGTAGTGGAAGTAGTTGTTCTCGCGACGGTACTGGAAGTAGTGGTACACGGCGGCAGTGTAGTTGTTCAGGGTCTTGGCGGGTCGTCGTGTAGCCATACACGTTTTCGTAGATGACCGGGGTCATCGGTAGAGGTACACACGTTGTCGGGGTACTTTTCGGTCCGGTCTTGGTGTAGATGTACATGGCAAACATAGTGGAACTTGGCGAAAATCTGAAGATGGCCTTGGCGGATGCAAGCAGCAGCACAGGGCTGGCAGAGGCAACGTGGGCTCGCGCGTGGCCTGCGGTGGTGGTCAACTCCAACGAGGACGGGCCACCGGAGTCAGATCCGACCGGGGACGGGCAAGGCGGCGGAGGCCACCCGGATCTGGACGGGGTTAGAAGAAGACTACGCTCCCGCGGTTGAAGACGAACAGCGATGGCGCGGCACTCTAGGAGGCAGCAGGGCACGGGGACAACAAGGGCATGGCTGCAGGGCTCGTCCATGGCGTCCCTGACCTTCGGAGCATAGTGGGGCAACAAGGAGGGGTGGAGACGCGAGCTGTAGGCGCTACCGGACGGCGCAGAGCAGAGGAGGCGAGGCGGACATGGCGCGTGGAAGGAGGCCGAGCGCTGCGGGCGCGCGAACACAGAGAAGAGGAGGCGGGGCGCGGACGAGCTCGTGCTCGAGTGCCTGAAGACGATGGCGCAGCGGCGGAGAAGCGGGCGGTGGCGGCCGGACCAGGAGTCGAGGCGGCGCAGCTCCTGCTCGGCGTGGAGGACGACGGCTGCGGGCGCCATGGTGGGCTTGCGGTGGAGGCAGGGAAGGAGCCGCGCGAGGGAGGAGGTTGGGCGTGCAGAAGCTTGAGGGACGGCACGACGGAGGGGAAGGGGAAGATCGAGGAGAGGGATCGGGCGCTGTCCCTGGCTGCGATGTGGAGCGTGGTGGCGGCGCGAGGGAACAAGAGGGAGAGATGAGATGCGTGGGGACTGGGCTAGGGTTAGAGCTGGGGCGCGGCTGGGCCTAGGAGGCTGGTTGGGTCGGCCCAGATGGAGAAAGAAGTGGCCAGAGGCCTGGCTGGGCTGGCTCCTCTCTCTCTCTAATCCCCCACTTCTCTTTTATTTACCAAAAGCGGTAAATAGCAAAGAAATAAAAAGGAGATAAAGAAAGGGTTGGAGAAATAATTTGAGCATGGGGTTAATTTTCCCGAACTCGCAAAAATATGGTCGTTCCAAGAAAAATAAAAATGCCATGATTGAAAGATTTAAATTCAAACTCATTTGAATTTAATTCAAATGGGTTTGAACTAGGACTTGATAAAAGGAAGGTCAAAAAGTGTTCGGATTTTTGGTGGAGCTCCGGAAAATGACGAAAAAATCTTTGGGCAGAGTTGGAGACCAAGAATTAAGATAATAAAGGCATTGGGATATTTTGCAAGTGTGTTATGGTGATTCCAAAACAATGGAATATTTTATAATATCTCCCTAAATATCGGGAGGGTATGTTATAAAGAGAAGTCACCCTTCCCTCGATTTAAATGGATCAAAGATCCATACAATTTATTTAGTTGAGTTTTAAAAATTAAATGGCATGATGGCATGATGCAATGCAAGAGATGACATGATGAAATGCAACAAACAAAAATAAATCACACGGCGAAACTCGGAATAGCTGGGAGTCTTCTGGAGCGTCGGTCTCGGGGCGTTACAGACGTCCTCAAGGAAGAGCGCGAGTTAGCGCTCATCAGGTCGACCGCCTACCAGTATGATTTGCGCTGCTATGGTGGCAGGCAGGTCAAAGGGCGTTCCTTTCAAGAAGTTGACTTGGTCCCCTGACTGAACCAGCTGAAGCCACACAAGCTAGCCCCTCCATGGGAAGGACCCTTTGTGATCGTGAAGGTTCTGAACAATGGATCCTATCGACTCTACAACTTTGACAAGGACATAGAAGAGCCCCGGGCTTGGAATGCGAACCTGCTCCGCAAATTCTTCACTTCGATTTTTTTTCATTGTAATAGATTTCTGAGTGACATCCGATGAACAAAAGTCTTACTTTTCCTTTATATCATTGAATTTGGCTAAGTGCTATGATTCACTCTGGTGATTTCAAACACTTGGAAACTAAAACACTCCCAGCGGGTGAACTTAGCCGTGAACCAGAATTTGCCTAAGTTGAAAACCTCTCCGAGTGAGGACGTCATCCTCACCTGGGGGCTTAGCTGCGAACCAGAATTCGCCTAAGTTGAAAACCTCTCCAAGTGAGGACATCCTCATCACTCGGGGGCTTGGTCGCGTACCAGAATTCGCCTAAATTAAAAATCATCCGAGTGAGGACATCCTCCTCACTCGGAGGCTTAGCCGTGAACCAGAATTTTCCTAAGTTAAAAACTCATCTGAGTGAGACATCCTCCTCACTTGGGGGTTAGCCATGAACTAGAATTCGCCTAAGTTAAAAACTCACTGGAGTGAGGACATTCTACTCACTCGGAGGCTTAGCCATGAACCATAATTTGCCTAACTTAAAAACTCATCTGCGAACCTGGGGGCTTAGCCATGAACCAAAAATCGGGGGCTTAGCCGTGAACCAAAAATCGCCTAAGTCAAAAACACATCAGCAAACAAAAGCAAGGGTCCAAACATCTGATTGATAACATTCGACTAACTACGATCTGTTTGAATGGTCAAGACAAAAGATCAAGTGCATGAGATCCAAGCTCAATAAAGTTTAACGGTTACATAAAACTGTTGGGGATCATTGCAGAAATTAAAAAATTTCTACGCATCACCAAGATCAATCTATGGAGAGACTAGCAACGAGAGAGAGGGGAGTGCATCTTCATACCCTTGAAGATCGCGATGCGGAAGCGTTACAAGAACGCGGATGAGGGAGTCATACTCGCGGCGATTCAAATCGCGGAAGATCTGATCTAACGCCGAACGGACGGCGCCTCCGCGTTCAACACACGTACATCCCGGGGACGTCTCCTCCTTATTGATCCAGCAAAGAGGGAGGAGAAGTTGAGGGAAAACTCCAGCAGCACGACGGCGTGGTGGCGATGGAGCTCGTGGTTCTCCGGCAGGGCTTCGCCAAGCACTACGGAGGAGGAGGACGTGTTGGAGGAGGGAGGGGGCTGCACCAGGGAAGAGGTACGGCTGCCCTCCCACCCCTCCACTATATATAGGGGCAAGGGGAGAGGGCGAGGCACCCTAGGGTTTCCCCTAGGGGGCGGCGGCCAAGCAGATTGGATCTCCCTCGGGAAAATCCTAGGGAGACTTGCCCCCCAAGCCAAGCGTGTGGAGGATTGCCTCCCAAGCTAGGTGGAGGCGCCCCACCTCCCCAACTAAAGTGGGAAAGGGTGTGGGGGTGCACCACCCCTTAGTGGGCTAGTTTGCCCCTTCCCCTTTGGCCCATGAGGCCCTCCAACACTTGCCGGGGCTCCCGAAACACCTTTCGGTCATGCTGGCCATAGCCTGGTACCCCCGGAACACTTCCGGACTCCAATACCCTTCGTCCAATATATCGATCTTCACCGTCAGACCATTCCGGAACTCCTCGTCACGTCCGGGATCACCTCCGAGACTCCGAACTACCTTCGATAACCACATACTATTTCCCATAACAACTCTAGCGTCACCGAACCTTAAGTGTGTAGACCCTACGGGTTCGGGAACCATGCAGACATGACCGAGACGTTCTCCGGCCAATAACCAATAGCGGGATCTGGATACCCATGTTGGCTCCCACATGTTCCACGATGATCTCATCGGATGAACCACGATGTCAAGGATTCAATCAATCATGTATACAATTCCCTTTGTCCATTGGTATGTTACTTGCCCGAGATTCGATCGGCGGTATCCCTATACCTTGTTCAATCTCGTTACAGGCAAGTCTCTTTACTCGTTCCGTAATGCATGATCCTGTGACTAACTACTTAGTCACATTGAGCTCATTATGATGATGCATTACCGAGTGGGCCCAAAGATACCTCTCCGTCATACAGAGTGACAAATCCCAGTCTCGATTCGTGCCAACCCAATAGACACTTTCGGAGATACCTGTAGGGCACCTTTATAGCCACCCAGTTACATTGTGACGTTTGGTACACCCAAAGCATTCCTATGGTATCCGGGAGTTGCACAATCTCATGGTCTAAGGAAATGATACTTGACATTAGAAAAGCTCTTAGCAAACGAACTACACGATATTGTGCTATGCTTAGGATTGGGTCTTGTCCATCACATCATTCTCCTAATGATGTGATCCCGTTATCAATGACATCCAATGTCCATGGTCAGGAAACCATAACCATCTATTGATCAACGAGCTAGTCAACTAGAGGCTCACTAGGGACATGTTGTGGTCTATGTATTCACACATGTATTACGGTTTCCAGTTAATACAATTATAGCATGAACAATAGACAATTATCATGAACAAGGAAATACAATAATAACCATTTTATTATTGCCTCTAGGGCATATTTCCAACAGTCTCCCACTTGCACTAGAGTCAACAATCTAGTTCACATCACTATGTGATTGTAATGAATTCAACACCCATGGGGTTTGATCATATCTCGCTTGTGAGAGAGGTTATTCGTCAATGGGTCTGAACATTTCAGATCAGTGTGTGCTTTACAAATCTCTATGTCATCTTGTAGATGTAGCTACCACACTCTATTTGGAGCTATTCCAAATAACTGCTCTACTATACGATCCATTTTACTACTCAGAGTCATCCAGATTAGTGTCAAAGTTTGCATCGGCGTAACCCTTTACGACGAACTCTTTTACCACCTCCATAATCGAGAAAATTCCTTAGTCCACTAGTTACTAAGGATAAGTTTGACCGCTGTCATGTGATCCATTCCTGGATCACTCTTGTACCCCTTGATTGACTTCATGGCAAGGCACACTTCAGGTGCGGTACACAGCATAGCATACCGTAGAGCCTACGTCTAAAGCATAGGGGACGACCTTCGTCCTTTCTCTCTCTTCTGCCGTGGTCAGATCTTGAGTCTTACTCAATGCTCACACCTTATAACACAGCCAAGAACTCCTTCTTTGCTGATCTATTTGAACTCCTTCAAAATCTTGTCACGGTATGTATTCATTTGAAAGTACTATCAAGCGGTTTTGATCTATCCTTATAGATCTTGATGCTTAATGTTCAAGTAGCTTAATCTAGGTTTTCCATTGAAAATCACTTTGAAATAACCCTATATGCTTTCCAGAAATTCTGCATCATTTCTGATCAACAATATGTCAACAACATATACTCTTCAGAAATTCTATAGTGCTCCTACTCACTTCTTTGGAAATACAAGTTTCTCATAAACATTGTATAAACCCAAAATCTTTGATCATCTCATCAAAGCGTACATTCCAACTCCGAGATGCTTACTCTAGTCCTTAGAAGGATTGCTGGAGCTTTGCATACTTGTTAGCATCTTTTAGGATTGACAAAAACCTTCTGGTTGTATCACATACAACCTTTGCTCAAGAAAATTGTCGAGGAAACAATGTTTTGGCATCCTATCTGCAAGATTTCATAAATAATGCAGTAACTGCTAATACAATTCCAACAGACTCTTAGCATCACTACGAGTGAGAAAGTCTCACCGTAGTCAACTCCTTGAACTTGTCGGAAAACATCTTAACGATAAGTTGAGCTTTCTTAATGGTGATATTTACCATCATTGTCCGTATTCCTTTTAAAATCCATCTGTACCCAACAGCCTTACGACCATCAAGTAGTTCTTCCAAAGTCTATACTTTGTTTTCATACATGGATCCTCTCGGATTTCATGTCCTCGAGCCATTCGTAGGAATCCGGGCCCACCATCGCTTCTCCATAGCTCGTAGGTTCATTGTTGTCTAGCAACATGACCTCTAAGACAAGAGTATGTACCACTCTAAAGTAGTACGCATCCTTGTTGACCTACGAGGTTTGGTAGTGACTTGATTCGAAGTTTCATGATCACTATCATAAGCTTCCACTTCTATTGGTGTAGGCGCCATAGGAACAACTTCTTGTGCCCTGATACACACTAGTTGAAGTGATGGTTCAATAACCTCATCAAGTCTCCACCATCCTCCCACTCAATTCTTTCAAGAGAAACTTTTTCTCGAGAAAGGACCCGTTTCTGGAAACAATCACTTTTGCTTCCGGATCTGAATTAGGAGGTATACCCAACTGTTTTGGGTGTCCTATGAAGATGCATTTTATCCGCTTTGGGTTTGAGCTCATCAGGAAAAACTTTTCACATAAGCGTCGCAGCCCCAAACTTTTAAGAAACGACAACTTAAGTTTCTCTAAACCATAGTTCATACGGTGTCATCTCAACGGAATTACGTGGTGCCCTATTAAAGTGAATGCGGTTGTCTCTAATGCCTAACCCATAAACGATAGTGGTAATTCGATAAGAGACATCATGGTATGCACCATATCCAACAGGGTGCAATTATGATGTTTGGACACACAATCACACTATGGTGTTCCAGGCGGTATTAGTTGTGAAACAATTTCCACAGTGTCTTAATTGTGTGCCAAACTCATAACTCAGATATTTATTTCTATGATCATATCATAGACATTACATCCTCTTGTCACGATGATCTTCAACTTCACTCTAAAATTACTTGAACCTTTCAATAATTCAGACTTTTGTTTCATCAAGTAAATATACTTAACATCTACTCAAATCATCTGTGAAGTAAGAACATAATGATATTCACTGCGTGCCTCAGCACTCATTGGATTGCACACATCAAATGTATTACTTCCAACAAGTTGCTCTCTTGTTCCATCTCACTGAATACGAGGCCTTCAGTCATCTTGCCCATGTGGTATGATTTGCATGTCTCAAGTGATTCAAAATCAAGTGAGTCCAAACGATCCATCTGTATGGAGTTTCTTCATGCATATATACCAATAGACATGGTTCGCATGTCTCAATCTTTTCAAAAACGAGTGAGTCCAAAGATCCATCAAACATGGAGCTTCTTCATGCGTTTTATACCAATATGACTCAAGTGGCAGTGCCACAAGTATGTGGTACTATCATTACTATCTTATATCTTTTGGCATGAACATGTGTATCACTACGATCGAGATTCAGTAAACCATTCATTTTAGGTGCAAGACCATTGAAGGTATTATTCAAATAAACAAAGTAGCCATTATTCTCCTTAAATGAATAACCATATTTTGATAAACATAATCCAATCATGTGTATGCTCAATGCAAACACCAAATAACAATTATTTAGGTTTAACACCAATCTCGATGGTAGAGGGAGCATGCGATGCTTGATCACATAAACCTTGAAAAAACTTCCAACACATATCGTCATCTCACCTTTAGCTAGTCTCCATTTGTTCCGTGGCTTTTTATTTCGAGTTACTAACACTTAGCAACCGAACTGGTATCTAATACCCTGGTGCTACTAGGAGTACAAGTAAAGTACACATTTAATATAACGTATATCCAATATACTTCTGTCAACCTTGCCAACCTTCTCATCTCCCAAGTATCTAGGGTAGTTCTGCTTCAGTGACCGTTCCCCTCATTACAGAAGCACTTAGTCTCGGGTTTGGGTTCAACCTTGGGTTTCTTCACTAGAGCAGCAACTGATTTGCCGTTTCATGAAGTACCCCTTCTTGCCCTTGCCCTTCTTGAAACTAATGGTTTTACTAACCATCAACAATTGATGCTCCTACTTGACTTCTACTTTAGCGGTGTCAAACATCGCGAATAGCTCAAGGATCATCATATCTATCCCTGATATGTTATAGTTCATCAAAAGCTCTAGTAGCTTGGTGGCAGTGACTTTGGAGAACCATCACTATCTCATCTGGAAGATAACTCCCACTCGATTCAAGCGATTGTAGTACTCAGACAATCTGAGCACATGCTCAACGATTGAGCTTTTCTCCCTTAGTTTGCAGGCTTAAGAAACTTGTCGGAGGTCTCACACCTCTTGACGTGGGCACGAGCCTGAAATCCCAATTTCAGCTCTTGGAACATCTCATATGTTCCGCGACGTTTTAAAATGTCTTCGGTACCTCAATTCTAAACCGTTTAACATTGCGCATTGAACTATCACGTAGTCATCAAAACATGTATGTCAAATGTTCGCAACATCCACAAATGACGCTCAAGGTTCAGCACACCGAGCGATGCATTAAGGACATAAGTCTTCTGTGCAGCAATGAGGACAATCCTCAGTATACGGACCTAGTCTGCATAATTGCTACTGTCAACTTTAAACTAATTTTTTCTCTAGGACCATATCTTAAAATACTAGAACTAAAGCGTAGGCTACGACATAATTTGCAAAGACCTTTTGACTATGTTCATGATAATTAAGTTCATCTTATTATTTAATGAACTCCCACTTAGATAGACATCCCTCTAGTCATCTAAGTAATACATTATCCGAGTCAACTAGGCCGTGTCCGATCAACATGTGAGACGGACTAGTCATCATCGGTGAACATCTTCATGTTGATCGTATCTACTATACGACTCATGTTCGACCTTTTGGTCTATTGTGTTCCGAGGCCATGTCTGTACATGCTAGGCTCGTCAAGTCAACCTAAGTGTTTTGCATGTGTAAATCTGGCTTACACCCGTTGTATGCGAACGTTAGAATCTATCACACCCGATCATCACATGGTGCTTCGAAACAATGAACCTTCGCAACCGTGCACAGTTAGGGGGAACACTTTCTTGAAATTTTAGCGAGGAATCATCTTATTTATGCTACCGTCGTTCTAAGCAAATAAGATGCAAAAACATGATAAACATCACATGCAATCAAATAGTGGCATTATATGGCCAATATCATTTTGCTCCTTTTGATCTCCATCTTCGGGGCGCCATGATCATCATCGTCACCGGCATGACACTGTGATCTCCATCATCGTGTCTTCATGAAGTTGTCTCGCCAACTATTACTTCTACTACTATGGCTAACGGTTTAGCAATAAAGTAAAGTAATTACATGGTGTTATTCAATGACACGCAGGTCATACAATAAATTAAGACAACTCCTATGGCTCCTGCCGGTTTTCATACTCATCGACTTGCAAGTCGTGATTCCTATTACAAGAACATGATCAATCTCATACATCACATATATTTCATTCATCACATCCTTTGGCCATATCACATTACACGGCGTATGCTGCAAGAACAAGTTAGACGTCCTCTAATTGTTGTTGCAAGTTTTGACATGGCTGCTATAGGTTTCTAGCAAGAACGTTTCTTACCTACGCCAAAACCACAACGTGATATGCCAATTGCTATTTACCCTTCTTAAGGACCCTTTTCATCGAATCCGACCCGACTAAAGTGGGAGAGACAGACACCCGCTAGCCATCTTATGCAACTAGCGCATGTTAGTCGGTGGAACCTGTCTGACGTAAGCGTACGTGTAAGGTCGGTCCGGGCCGCTTCATCCCACAATACCGCCAAAACAAGATAGGACTAGTAACCGTAAGTAAATTGAACAAAATCGACACCCACAACAACTTGTGTTCTACTCGTGCATAGAAACTACGCATAGACCTAGCTCATGATGCCACTGTTGGGGATCGTTGCAGAAATTAAAAAATTTCTACGCATCACCAAGATCAATCTATTGAGATACTAGCAACGAGAGAGAGGGGATTGCATCTTCATACCCTTGAAGATCATGATGCGGAAGCGTTATAAGAACGCGGATGAAGGAGTCGTACTCGCAGCGATTCAAATCGCGGAAGATCCAATCTAATGCCGAACGGACGGTGCCTCCGCGTTCAACACACGTACAGCTCGGGGACGTCTCCTCCTTCTTGATCCAGAAAGGGGAGAGGAGAATTTGAGGGAAAACTCCAGCAGCATGACGGCGTGGTGGCGATGAAGCTCGTGGTTCTCCGGCAGGGCTTCGCCAAGCACTATGGAGGAGGAGGAGGTGTTGGAGGAGGGAGGGGGTTGCGCCGGGGAAGAGGTACGGCTGCCCTCCCACCCCTCCACTATATATAGGGGCAAGGGGAGAGGGGGAGGCGCCCTAGGGTTTCCCCTAGGGGCGGCGGCCAAGCAAATTGGATCTCCCTAGGGAAAATCCTAGGGAGACTTGCCCCACAAGCCAAGCATGTGGAGGATTGCCTCCCAAGCTAGGTGGAGGCGCCCCACCTCCCCAACTAAAGTGGGAAAGGGTGTGGGGGGCGCACCACCCCTTAGTGGGCTGGTTTGCCCCTTCCCCTTTGGCCCATGAGGCCCTCCAACACTTGCCGGGGCTCCCGAAACACCTTTTGGTCATGCTGGCCATAGCCTGGTACCCCCGGAACACTTCTGGACTCCAATACCCTTCGTCCAATATATCGATCTTCATTGCCGGACCATTCCGGAACTCCTCGTGACGTCCGGGATCACATCCAGGACTCCAAACTACCTTCGGTAACCACATACTATTTCCCATAACAACTCTAGCGTCACCGAACCTTAAGTGTGTAGACCCTACGAGTTCGGGAACCATGCAGACATGACCGAGACGTTCTCCGGCCAATAACCAACAGCGGGATCTGGATACCCATGTTGGCTCCCACATGTTCCATGATGATCTCATCGAATGAACCATGATGTCGAGGATTCAATCAATCCCATATACAATTCCCTTTGTCCATTGGTATGTTACTTGCCCGAGATTCAATCGGCGGTATCCCTATACCTTGTTCAATTTCGTTACAGGCAAGTCTCTTTACTCGTTCCGTAATGCATGATCCTGTGACTAACTACTTAGTCACATTGAGCTCATTATGATGATGCATTACCGAGTGGGCCCAGAGATACCTCTCCGTCATACGGAGTGACAAATCCCAGTCTCGATTCGTGCCAACCCAACAGACACTTTCGGAGATACCTGTAGTGCACCTTTATAGCCACCCAGTTACGTTGTGACGTTTGGTACACCCAAAGCATTCCTATGGTATCCAGGAGTTGCACAATCTCATGGTCTAAGGAAATGATACTTGACATTAGAAAAGCTGTTAGCAAACGAACTACACGATCTTGTGCTATGCTTAGGATTGGGTCTTGTCCATCACATCATTCTCCTAATGATGTGATCCCGTTATCAATGACATCCAATGTCCATGGTCAGGAAACCATAACCATCTATTGATCAACGAGCTAGTCAACTAGAGGCTCACTAGGGACATGTTGTGGTCTATGTATTCACACATGTATTACGGTTTCCAGTTAATACAATTATAGCATGAACAATAGACAATTATCATGAACAAGGAAATACAATAATAACCATTTTATTTTTGCCTCTAGGGCATATTTCCAACAAAAACCACTCCGCATATTGAGGCAAATTCGCTAGGAATAAAGTTTTTCGATCACACATCAGACGACGGACTAGCCGGGTCAATGAATGTGTCCAGATCGATGCCATCTACGATCCGAGTGGCAGCTTAAATTTTCTTCTTCTTGACGACCTTGAGGGACTTCAGCTTCTCTTCATCCATATCCTTGTAGTGGACGCGGACGAGTGGAAGTGCCATATCAGCTCCACAGCGGGCCGCAGATCTTTTCCAGGACTAGACTCGTTTGGGGATCACGTGAATTCGATCCATCAAAGATTCTAGATCACCTTGAAGGTTCTTGTCTGGCAGCAACTCCTTGTTGATCTTCACCATGGCAGACTTCAAGTGGGTGATATACCCCATGGCGTTCTCGAGGCGATCATCCAGGCAAAGGATTTCCATGGCGCGCTGTCCTTGAGGATCTGCCTGGAGGGATCCAGGTCCTTCTCAACCCACTCAGTCTCTAGCTCAACATTGACACAGAACTCTATCGGCGGAAACAACACAGGGATCAACACTGGTAAAAATTCAGGCGTAAGTGAGATTCACTCGACTAGATATCATACCTTCGAGCTTCTTGCTCATCTCCTCACTGAAGTCTTTGACGTACTATTCATGCTCCGCCTTCTTCTTGAGGAGCTTGGCGACCTGGTCGTTCAGCTTCTTCCTCTCTTCCTCAAAGGCACTCACCTGGGTACTGCACTTGGTCTCTCACTCGGCGTAGTGCTTCTTAAGCTTAGATTTCACCTTTCACCACCTCGGCAGCAACCTCTAGAGTATTGTTTTCTTTGTTGAGCTTGCCGACTGACTTCAACGAGTCCTCAGCCGCCTTGGTCTTTGCATTCGCATTCTTTCAGGCCCCCGCCTACTTGGTGTCCTTATCCTCTAGGGCCTGCTTCATGGTTTCTACAGAAATATAGGTCCTAAGCCTCTTTACAAGTTGGGCATTCTTCAATGAGTAGTCATATGGTGAAACTAACCTCCCAGGGTGCGCTTCTCTTGGGCGAGGCGTTCGCTCATGTGCTTCCTAGCGTCCAAGTCCAAGTGAAGCTGCAACACCTCCTTCTCCAGAGCGGCATAGTGATTTCTGAGCTCGCATGCCCTCTGTTACAAAGCAACAAGACGATCAGTTGGATACAAAGTTTAACAAACCTGCGACTACCTGGGTTGCTCAAGCCCAGAATCTGATTCATGAGTTGTTCATAGTCAAAAGTTTTTCGGCCTTAAAAACCTACCAGGGTTGCTCAATCCCAGACTGTGATTCATGATTAGTTCATAGTCAAAAGTTTTTCGCACTTAAAAAACTTACAAATACACCCATTCGGCCAGTCGTGTGGCTAGTTGCACTGCGAGTGCAAAAATCAGCAAAGTGTCAGTTCTAAAAGACTCCCATAGATTGCCCGCAATTGATGGAAATCTCGGGGACTACACCCAGTGGGTGCACTCACCGTGAGCCCACTAAAGGACCTCCACTCAGACGGTCCACAAAAAACGGTTGGAAATCATGCTCAAAGCAAAAGACGCTAAAAGTTCTAAGACTCCCACAGACTGCTACCAGTCGACGACAGTCTCAGGGACTACACCCAATGGGTTCACTCAACGTGCCCCCACAAGTATAAGCTAACTTGGAATCTCTCCGGCTAATCCGAGTGAAAAACCATACAAAAAACTTAAGTCTCATATTCCCGCCGATTGCCCGCAATCGACGACAGTCTTGAGGACTACACCTAGTGGTTGCACTTAGAGTGCTCCCACTGGAACAAACACACCCAGTGGATGTACCCCGTATAAATCCACTGGCAACTCGAAAGAAAATGGCAAACCCAAAAGATCTTCAAGACGCCAAATGAAAATTGTAATTACAATGGTACTTACTCAGACATTCTTCTTCAAGGCCTTGATGGCGCCGTACGCCTCCTTCAAACGCTCGTTCATCAAGTTGACTTGAATCAGAACTTCCTTGCTCGCCCCAACCTGGTCTTCTGGGACCCTCTGTAGAGAGAACAAGGTGATTGGGGCAGGTTGTAGGGTCGACACTTGTGGAGGAGCTGGAGCCGTAGCCGCGAGATCAATACTAATCCGAGTCGTCACACTCGGGCCCGTAGGATTTGCGATGGCTTTTGCCGGTGAAGCAGTCTTGGCGGTCGTCTTCGCTGGTGAGACCCAATCCACTCGGCCTTTGAAGAGTACCTCTAGCATGATGGCATCAGTGCCAGGAGGCATCCTCTCGTCAGCCTCTGGGTTAGGCGAGTTGGCTTGTCGTTGTCGTCGAGCTGGATCACGCCAGTCGGCGCTGCATTCACTAGCGTGTTAGAACTTCGGCTAATCTACAACTCGGACATAATTCAAAGAACAAACCAATCGGTACCTTTGGAAGTAGCGGCATCCATGGCGTCGGCCTCAGTTTGGCCCTTCCCAGGAGCATTCGAATCTGGTGAAGTCGTCAACGTATCGGCGCTGCAGTCGTGGAATCACTCGGCTGTTAATTAAGACAAATTTACACAACGAAGAGACTCAATCTCATTACTTGCGTCGAGGCCACTGGCATGACCGCCTTGACCTTTGGTAGGGTCATGGCCTTTCGAGGCTTGCTGGCAGTATGCTTGGGCTGCTTCTGACTGTCACTGTAAAATTGGCCCGGTCGCACTTTGATCTACGCGTGCTGAGAATAGGAGCAGTTGGCTTCGGGGCACTTGGCGCCCAAACGCCGCCCGCGGGAGCGCTTGGGTCATGGTGCGCCTTGGTGCGGTGCTCCCAGGGAACGTTCTCGGGCGGGGAAGATTCTGCCTCATCTCCCTACTCGATGTCCAACTCCTCGTCACTCTCCTCCTCCTCACCGCTATCCTCATGGTACTACTACTCAGTGTCACTCTCCACGTCCACTGGGGCATGGTCGACACTCGGCACCTGCGAGATATCATCTTTTGGAAACTCTGCTGAGAGGAAACCGTATCAAAATCAGATCCAAGCGTGTGAGGGTCATTATAAATAATGAGGGCCCTAAAGGCCCCATCATCTCCTGATCCGGGGTCCCCGGAGCAGCGGGAACAAGGTGATGACTATCGTAACAGGTGATGCCTTCTATAAGGATACGTCGCCCAAGACACTGCCATTGTCCACCATGTCCAAGATCGACATGGTTTTCACATGCATTCGTGCCACTCCAAACCAGCTGCTACCCGGGTCAGCGCTGACCCATGCCGTGATGGCACGCGCAGCCACTGGATAACCGGCGGGGAACCCGCATCCCTCACCGACCCCTCATCACGTCGCCTTCCGTCAATGGACAAAACTGATGAAGATCTGGAAGGCATCCGAATCTCGGCCATCGTCGTGCCCACCATCGCCATACAACACGCGGGTTCCCACCGGCAATGGGGGCGAACTCCGCAGCCGCACGACCAGAGACGCCGCCCTAGCCATTGCACGCGCGTTCCCCGGTAGCCCTGCCCCAGCCGATCCAGAAGGTTCGCCGCCGCGTCCAGTTCCCCATCCTCAATGTTTCGCGACAATAGATTTCAGTTGATGGTTTTTGACTGCATACGTGTGGTTCTATGCATTGGTTTGTATGCCATGTTGCTCAGAAGGAAAAACTTACTCGTGGAAAATACTTGATAGTCTATGACAAGCCATCAGATCGTGGAAAATGTAGATTTCAGTTGAAGACCTTGCAGTATGCAACTTCTAAGACTAGGGATCGGTATTTGGATCTTCCTATAATATTTTCTAGAGTGGTGATGAATGAGGTCACGAGGGATATACAAAAGGATATCCCATGGTGCATGCTCTTCGCGGATGATGTGGTGCTAGTTGACGATAGTCGGATGGGGTTCAATAATAAGTTAGAGTTATGGAGACAAACCTTGAAATCGAAAGGTTTTAGGCTTAGTAGAACTTAAACCGAGTACATAAGGTGCGGTTTCAGTACTATTAGGCACGCGGAGGAGGTTAGCCTTGATGGGCAGGTGATGCCTTAGAAAAGGACACCTTTCGATATTTGGGGTCAATGCTGTAGAAGGATGGGGGTATTGATGAAGATATGAACCATTGCATCAAAGCCGGATGGATGAAGTGGCGCCAAGTTTCTGGCATTCTGTGTGACAAGAGAGTGCCACAAAAGGTAAAAGGCAAGTCCTACAGGACGGTGGGTCGACCCGCAATATTGTATGGCGATGACTGTTGTGCAACTACAAGGCGACATATTCCACAGTTAGTTGTGGCCGAGATGCGCATGTTGAGATGGATGTGTGGCCACACGAGGAAGGATCGAGTGCGGAATGATGATATATGAGGTAGAGTTAGGGTAGTACAAATTGAAGAGAAACTTGTCTAACATCGTCTGAGATGGTTTGGGCATATTCAGCGTAGGCCTTCAGAAGCTCCAGTGCATAGAAGACGGCTAAAGCGTGGGAATAATGTCAAGAAAGGCTGGGGTAGACCGAATTTGACATGAGAGGAGAGGAGTCCGTAAAGAGAGATCTGAAGGGTTGGAGTACCACGAAAGAACTAGCTATGGACAAGGGTGTGTGAAAGCTTGCTATCCATGTGTCAGAACCATGAGTTGGTCGCGAGATCTTTTCTTTTTCACCTCTAACCTATCCCAACTTGTTTGGAACTAGAGACTTTATTGTTGTTGTTTGATAATATTTTCTGGAGTATTTCTATGTATAGGCCTTTTTTACCATATGGATTTCATTTTTCATCTGAGTAAAAAGGTATTCACTAATTCATCTAAGTGTAACGCTATTCTAAGCGTGGGGTGTAGAATAGCTTATTCTACACCCCTGGTAACGCTATATAAAAAATCTAGTAAAACGGTGTATAAAATGTAGTAATTCAAAAAATATTTTTTTACTACCCAAGTTTGTAATTTAGTACATTCTTACGAAAATTACTATACCTGGCATAGTGTGTTACTATATTTTGTATATATTGTTACTGAGGTGTAGAATAAGCTATTCTACACTCACACTTAGTTTAGTAAAGTCACGTAAAACCACTGTAAATAGCCATCATAAGGTTTTGAGCTTGTAGTCGTCGCTAGGTGGTCTACAGATCTGCATGTAAGTTTTATTATTTCTAGTGTTTTTCTTCTGCGGGTAAAAAAATCCAAATTTCTAATATTTGTTGTACTACCTTGATTGAAGATGAATAGACTGAAAGTCTTTTTTAAAAAAATAGAAAAACCAAATTTGTATTCATATTATTCTCCGATAAAGTAAAAAGAACTGGACCATAAGAGTTATAGCCATTCTATAGTTATTTGAGCCGCTATTTGGATTTGGCATAACTGGTTATTTTAAATTTTTTTTAGAAAAGAAGGATGACCCTCGACCTCTGCATTTGGGCGATGCATCCGGCCACTTTATTAATTATTCTCATAAGACCTTACAAAATCAATACAACAGTAAAACTAAGGGTCTGTTTGGTTTATGACCATGAGTTGCCTGATCAAAAAATTGGTTGTTGACCAGCCTCGGGTTGGCGTTTGGAGGGATCCAAATAATTGGTAGTCCAACCCGTCTCAGCCTTCCTCTCCTACTTTTACGCCAATTCATTGGTAGATACGTGGGCGGTGGAATCGGTCGCCAATTTTTTGGCTCGCCAACAACGCCAGCGATTTGGCAGGGCTGATCTGGGCAGAAACCAAACAGCCCCTAAAGCCACCGTCTAAGCAACAAACTGTCGCTACACCTATCCAGTTGATAAAGGGACGCAGATAGCCTGGCCTAATACCAAACAGACATCGCAGCCAAGGCTAACATCTAAGACCTGAGACCCCAACCTGGCCACTTGCCGGGTCTAGGGCACACACTGGTCCGGCGTGCTCTCAGAGGCCGCCGCCGTCAACTGCCACCGCTTCATCTTCAGAACTGTACTGATACATCAACCTTGCTCGGTCCAGCTATCGTCGACACCACCACGGCGCCCAACGGCACCTCCTCCCTGTGCGCAAACAGCTGAACACGTCACGGTCGCCACTGATACACCTCAGCACCATGCTGCCAAGTATCATCAGCTGACACAACTTGAAGTCCTTGGAGGATCTGTCATGCATAGCACCTGCCGACCAGGCATGACCAAGCGTAGCACCTGTCGGGCAGGCATGACTTGACATCTCCACCGAAGCTCCGTGCAAGACGAAGTCGCTCTACCTCTTGCCTCTGACTTGCACCGTTGATCCACAAACGATGCTCCCAAAAGAAAACGACACCGCAGTGCCGCCATCGTCCGATCTGGAACACCGCACGAATGGGTCGACAGTAGTTACACGACGATGCCTTCATCAAGGTAACGACGTAGAGCGCCGTCATCGCCTGTCGTCGGCTCAATTTCCACCGGCAACCATGTCTCCCCAACGCGCAGCCGGGACTAGATGATGGATCTCGAGATCCGATCACCAAGCTTCTGGCCGGCCACCGCCGACGAAAAAGACCACCACCACTGGCTACACTGGCCAAAACAAATCTGCCATGGGTGCCGCCAAGCAGTCCACCAGGCCCTCGACGTCACGGCCGATCTAAAGCCAAATGACATTCCGCCGAAGACCGCATCGCGCCACCGTCCGATGCAGACCAGCCGCCGCAGCAGCCGCCCGTGGCCGAGACAGGGCCGACCGCCGCCACCGTTGAAGCCAACGCCGCCGCTTCTAGATCGGCCGCACCTCCACGCATGTTGGGTCCCGCCACCCCTGAAACGCGGGAGGGAGGAAGAGCCCCCACCACCGCCGTCGGCCTCCGGGCGCAAGCCGGGGGCGTCCTCCAGCGGGGGCGGGAGGAGGGGAGGAGGATGGGCTAGTCCCCGGCGCCGGCTAGGGTTGGGGAGCCCGAGTCGCCGAGCGGAAACACCCCAGGACGCGTTACAGAAACATCAGCATAGCTGGTTATTTAAAACAATATATGCGAAAAACAAGCTCCAGTTCCGAACAGGCTGCTAGTATTCCATGCGAGCGCAGCAGGAAGCAGGTGTACATATACATCTCCCCCTCCGCTGTGATTTGACGTGAGAAAGAGGATCGCCACCAGCCACTCACACGCACAGCCCGGCTAGCTAGCTCCCCCACCTTTCCCTTCCCTTCCACTCCGCGTCCATCTCCCTCTCCGGCCCATTAATATCCACCTCCCTGCCTCTCCCAAGCCGCCATTACTGCCGTACACGGAGCTGCGAGGCATAGAGAAGAGATCTCTATCGGTTGAGCTCTATTTTTCTCTCTCTTCTTACAAGCTAGGGTTTGTTAATTTGCTCATGGATCAGAGCAGCTTTGGGAATCTCGGAGCTGGAGAAGGGGGCAGCAGCAGCTCCAAGGCTTCTTCATCCTTCCTGCAGCTGCAGCCACTGTCGACAACGACGGTGGCTTCCGGGCCAGGCCCGATGGGCGGAACGTACTACGGCACACCGCTCGCGTTGCACCAGGCCGCCGCAGCAGCCGGGTCGTCGCAGTACCAGTTCCACCACCACAAGAGCAGAGGCGAGGAGATCTCGCAAGCGGAGGCTGAGGCCATTAAGGCCAAGATCATGGCGCACCCCCAGTACACCGCCCTCCTCGTCGCCTACCTCGACTGCCAGAAAGTACATATATTATACGCTCATGAAAATTGCTAATTTCATTAATCCAACGGCTCGACTGTATCAGCAAGCATGATATAGACGCGTTTTTCTTTTGCGTGATTTGCAGGTCGGTGCGCCGCCGGACGTGCTGGAGCGGCTGACGGCCATGGCAGCGAAGCTTGACGCCCACCCGCCGGGCCGGCTGCACGAGGCTCGCGACCCAGAGCTCGACCAGTTCATGGTACGTCTTCTTCTTCCCCGATTTCGATCACACACACCATGCCATGGCCGTTTAATTCTTCATCTGCCGGTTCTTGTTCCAGCTAGTACTAAGAACGAACTAACTCCTTGTGCTAATGAAATTGCAGGAGGCGTATTGCAACATGCTCGCCAAGTACAGGGAGGAGCTGACGCGGCCGATAGAGGAGGCCATGGAGTTCCTGAAGCGAGTGGAGGCGCAGCTCGACTCCATCACCGGCGGTGGCCACGGCTCCGCGCGCCTCTCCCTTGCCGGTAAACCATCCCTTCCATGATCCATCCCATCTACTAGACTACTAGTACATGCTTGTTCGTTTTATATATGTATCTCTGGCTGCATCCATGTGGGTCTCGGAGGAAGGCCTTCCGCATTGGGAAACGGTTGCTCCGGATGATTGAGGTGGCTGCCTTGGATCATAGCCATTGTTAGCCTGTTCTTAATTAACCTGTATATTAGTTTATGATGGGAGGGCTTGGAAAGAGAAGGGCAGAGACCTTTGCTTTGTGTGCACTAATAAATTATTACCACTAGTTAAACATAATTAAATAGTGACTGATTAGTTAATCAACTAATAATCTGAAGCTAGCTTTGGTTGGCATTGAGGGCACAGTGAGGAGCCATGTCTCATGGTTCTCCTCCTCTCGTTTAGGATTATCATATTGCATATGCCTAATTGAGCACACTACACATGCTAGCTTTTGAACTAATCCTTTTTTTAATTTTTAATCCCTTCTTTCTCTCCTTTTTCTTTTCCTTTCACTTCACGACAAGACACTAGAATCCATTGTGTTAGGGTTCCAAGGCTGCTAGCTTGCAGGAGAATCATTGATCTCCATGCATGAAGCTTCAAATCATCTCTTCTTTTCTTGCACCAGCTACTAGCAGGGAAAACATATATAGTTGATTAATTTTCTTACAGATCATCACAAAAGCCTTGTGAAAACTCCATTATGGCTAGCAAGGTAGCTAGATCACAAGTGTTCCAGTCTCGCAAAAAGAAGTGTTCCAGTACTGTTCCAAGGACTGTAGTCCGTATATTTTTTGCTCTTTATTGTTCTTCCCAGCTCTATAGCTTGGGTGCAGTGCAGGGTGCAGCACGGATGTGCTGGCGGTCGTGTCTTCCGGGGGGCATTCAAGGGGCACTATTCTGCTTGTGGGTAGGACATGTACATTAGTACATATATACAGTGTGTGGGTAGATTTTAGCAGAATAATGGGGATATCTGATGCGCTGTTGCCAGGGGACGACTACACTGTGTTCTTCCAATCTCCATGGTTGTGGTATGCATGCATTCCAAGGAGATCAACAGCTCAAGGTGTTATATATTGTTGTGGTATATATGTGTTCAGAGAATAATTCCTTGTGTACAGAACATTGGCCATGTTGTGGTATGCATGCATTCCAAGGAGATCAACATTACAGAATATTGGCCATTTGGTGAAAATCTAGATCTTGTTTATTTATTGGCCATTTGGTGATAATCTACATCTTGTTTATTCAGCAACTACGGGTTTTTTCGAAAAGAAGGATTGTCCCTGGCCTCTGCATCAAATTTAGCAACTACGTACTATTTATTTTATTAGTTACAGTTTCAATTGTGTTTGTTGAATGTGCACACAGAACAATATATGGTGCATGTGGAGAGACAATGAACTAGTTTGTCCTCCTATTCTTCTAGTACCTCTAATATCATTTGAGCTAACCATGTGTCAATTAAGAGATCAAACCAGTGAGGTTTAAGGGATGACGTGGCTTGGTGCCTGAGCGCCCCTCCATCCGTCCTTAGCGGTCTGTTTAAGGTGCATGCACACCAATTTAAGGTTGCATAGATTAAACAAATTAAAATTAGGGTAACATATTGTAGACATTTTGTTTGAGGGAATTTTAGAAAAACGTTATTGAGGAAATATTGTGGACATTTCATGGGATTCCATTCAAGTCAATCAACAAAATATTATTATTCTTATCTGTAGATCCACTATTATTCTTGCACATCTGAACTGAAGTTATGGTCAAACGATATTTGTTTATTCTTAAGGCGATCTTCACTGTATTCAATGATATTGTGCCTAGATAATGTTTAATATAAGCAATTGGGTTCCTCTGATGGTATGGTGCACATTTTGTCTCTTTCCTTTCGTTTGCTCATTTTAATTAGTTTGGCAAATTTCTTAGAAAACAGTCAATTTTGTAAGATGTTTTGTTCCAATATTCATCATGCCATACAAAAACAATTACTCCCTCAGTCCCATAATATAAGAGCGTTTTTTACACTACACTAGTGTCAAAAAAGCTCTTATATTATGGGACGGAGGGAGTATATTGCAGGGCTACTGCTTTGTTACCCTGACTCCCTGAGCATCTATAAAATCAGTCTTATGTGGAAACAAATATCTTTGAAAAACATTGGATCAACTACAGCTTACAAGACTATAGCTATAGTTGCTGGCTTTCCTCTGTTTTGTGATACGTTCAAATAAACACTTCGAAACTGGTCTATCAGGTAATGGTCAGATTGGTATCAGTTTCAACTGACAAACCATGGCCGTTTCGGTCTGATTCGGTCTTATTCAGCTCATTGCAAAGTGCAGCTAATTGGGACTGTAGCCACACTACTAGATGTCCAAAATTACACTGTTACACTCGAATCCTGCATGCATTCCTAAAATGATAGATTTGTTTATAGACAAGCGATGGGCTTTCTGAATACTGCAACCACCCCATTGCTGTCCGACATGGTGGAGACTGAAAGTCTGAAACCAGGTCTGGCCGTGATAACCATTCTGATCTCGACAAAACACGTGTATCTTACCATTAGCAATTTTTTACCTGCAGATGGCAAATGTGAAGGCGTTGGCTCTTCCGAGGATGAAATGGACGCTAGCGGGCGTGAAAATGAGCCGCCAGAGATAGACCCACGCGCTGAGGACAAGGAGCTCAAGTACCAGCTTCTGAAGAAGTACAGTGGCTATTTGAGCAGCCTCCGGCAAGAGTTCTCCAAGAAGAAGAAGAAGGGGAAGCTCCCAAAGGAGGCCAGGCAGAAGCTACTTCACTGGTGGGAGCTGCACTACAAGTGGCCTTACCCCTCGGTATGATACATGCTTCCATCCCATAAAATTTACGGTTTTTTTTTTCTGTTCCACTCATTTCGGAGCCGCATGTAATTTCCATTAAAACGAAAGCTGCGTTATGTATTCTTACTAAAGCTTGTGCCGGTTGGTTAATGTGGTGAGTGTAGGAGACAGAAAAGATTGCGCTTGCGGAATCGACAGGGCTAGACCAGAAACAGATCAACAACTGGTTCATTAACCAGAGGAAACGGCATTGGAAACCGTCTGAGGACATGCCGTTTGTCATGATGGAAGGATTCCACCCACAGAATGCCGCTGCCCTCTACATGGACGGTCAATTCATGGCTGACGGCATGTACCGCCTTGGTTCGTAAACCTACTTTGAACAATCGATCTGGCGAAAGGTGATTGTCACATTGGAAAAGATATTTGTATTCAGGACTGGTTAAAAATACATGGACATTGTTATTGAATTTTTGGGTCCTTCCCGGATTCACAGGCTCGCTCTAGTTTCAGTGATGGCATATAGTTCTCCCGTAATGTTGTAAATTTCGATTCGATGGGTTGCAGTTTAGATGTATTTGGATCTCCTATTTGATATGATTGTATGTTTCAGATTTGTGAAACATGTTCAAAGTTGCCTATCTGAATCAGTTATGTACATTGGTTTTTCATTTAACAGTTGAGGTGGATATGATCACGATAACGTGTATATTGTATGAAAATTTCAGCAGCTTTAAAGTTGTATAATTCCTTAGCGTTACCCAGTTGAATAGGCTGTAGCCAGAATTTCATCCATCATGAACTGTAAGATTTCCCTGTGGAATTTCTGAAACACTTAATGATCCAAATTTATAGAGAAAAATATCAACATAAAGAAAATCAAATAAATACAGCACATGTAATGGAATTTCTTAAACACCTAATGTACTGTGCACTCACACATTTAGAGGATTTTCATGTGGAATCTTTGAAGGGCATTTGTGCTAACTAAAGACAACCTCGCTCATCGCAACTAGCAAGGAAGCGACAAATGTAGTTTTTGTACTCATGATGAGACAATCAAATAGCTTTTCTTTCAATGCAAGTTTGCATATTCTAGGTGGCCAGTCATTTAAATAGCGTCTAATTTGTATCTGCCCATAAGTGTTGCCAATATATATTATCATAGGCTCGACGGAATACCAAATCGGCCTTAGGCCGCTTTCCAATGTAGAAATTAGAATTGTTTTTAAAGGCAAAAATCTATGTTTATATATCATTGTGCGCATTGGCCCTGTACGTAGTCTATGTTACACATCACGGAATATCAACCACTATTCAAGGTAGTGTGCGTGCGGTTGGAGTGTGTGGACATTGAGGTTTTCCTGACATGGATGGCAGCCTGGATCGGTCCACCACCTCCTTCAACATCGGCGTAGTGTTGGTCCCATATGAGCACATACGTTATTTCTTTACTTGCATCAGACTGGAAGTTTCTTGACTGTATCCATCTTTGCTATGCAGAAATCGATGTCGTTCATCACATTTTTTATCCGCTTAGTGCTATGTTTTTAGTTAATAAAAGTGTCCTTTATCGAAAAACATTAGTCTATATCATACTGTCCCCAATCACAGCACAATTGTAACAATTTTTGTAGTTATTGGTAAAGTGTTTTAATCATCAAAATTTACCCACACGATAGGATATATAGTTTTTTGGCTGATTAATGTCGTCATTTTCTAACATTTCCGAGTAAATGCGGATCATCGTTTAACCTAGCCAATTGCATAATAGAAGAGATAATTGAACTCCGTTGAAAATCCATGGACTAGATTGAGCTTGAATGGTGAAACGTAACCCCCCACGTTGCTACAAATAAATAAACACAACGTGCTTCAGATAACTTTTTCCTCGGACCATGATCATTATGGTTTTGTTCTCATCTTTATTTTCAGTCAAATCTCATCGATAGGCTGCATATGATTGAATGTGATGTGACAAATGTGGGATGTTTACAATGAAACAACCACATACATCTGAGAAACAACATTAAGAGAAAACAAAAATAATAGGTAAACCCTTGAAGCTAATCATTGGTACCATAATTAGTGTTAGTTGCCAAGGAAGTCGATATCAAGATGATTTCAGGATTGCAGCCATAGTAGGTGATACCTATGAAAATAGCATTAATCTTGTTCTATTTCATCCAAGTAAGTTATACTTGTATTGCAAGATCTCAGATGATTAAGTTAGAACCAAAGACCGACACCGTTACTCTACTATAATAGGTGAAAGAAAATTTTGAGGCATATGCATGAAGCATTTCTAATTCACCATGCTCCCCAATCTTGGAACCCTCCCATTCAATTGAGATGTTCAATTTTGAATTTGGTTCAGAATTTGTCTGGGTCAACAATTTCTCAAGGAGCTCTCTCATTTAGTTGAGGTTCTCAATTTTGGATTTACTATTTTGACTGAGCCAATAATCTATGAAATTAATGGGCATCAACTAGCGTATAAAAACAAATCAGTCTCGTGCACCCTCTCACCATCCGGAAAAAGCTCCAACATATGACACTTAGCACCTTATATGTGCGGCCACCAGCGCAAGAAACTTTCGCATATAAGTATTTGTTGATTAGCAGATAACACATAATCACACAACTAAGAAAGCCCTAAAACACCGCATTTAAAAAAAAGAAAACACACTCCATTATCTTCCCCACACATCAACCGATATTTTTTATGAAATCCCAACAGCATGAATGGTGTGGAAAGCGCACTCAACCCTTTTAGTAAGGTGCAAAAGTCGTGTATAATATATTGAGCCTGTTTTGTCTAGGTGTGTTTTTTTGTATCTCATATTGTGATTTTTAATAGTAAATAACAAGAATAGCTATTGCTTTATCTGCAAAGATAAATATGATTTATGAAGGTACATCGTAGCCTTGAACACAAATAAAAATATCACCAAGTAAAAAATTAATGGCAGTTTCGGTAGAAAAAGAAGCTAGAGAGAGTCTAGAACAAAGTAGAAGTGTTTTTTGAGTTTTGTGCAAAATGTCCATATATAAGACTTAAGTCCAACCATAAAAACTTCTAGATGGTACATGTTGTAGAATATAGTGTGGTAAAGAAGAGATCCAATGGCCAGCAACACTCGGATTTGCTACGCCTCCACCGTACAGTTGTTATTCAAATTTAATCATACAATATTGTAGTATAGATATAGATACAACTCCATTATTTAGAAAATCTTTTTAATGCCCACTCCCTTCGTTTATATTAGAGGGTTCATTTCAAAAACCGATGATATCAAATAGAATTTTGACATTCAAATCTCATTATTGTACCATTTGCTCTTGAACTTATTATTTTAGCCTCTTGGGCCATTTGGATCATCAGGAATGACTTCATCTTCAAGGGCTTGATCCCCAATCTATACACCTGCAGGAAGAAGTTTAAAGTGGAGCTACAGTGGATTTTGATGAGAGCACGGAGGAAATCTTATCAGCACTTTGAACCCTGTTTTAGATAATGTCCTAGTGTATTCACCTTGTTTAGTGTTGTGCTTGTAATTTTCTTCTTCTCCTGTTCTTGTCTGTTTGTTTGGTTGGGTGTTTGCTCATTGGGTCTTCTTCTATGTGTTGTTGTAACTCTTTTCTTGAACTTATTGTTTTTCTTTTTGCTGTTTGTCTTGCTGTATTTTTTTATCCAAAAATCAATAAAAATACACAGCAAAGTCCTGTTGTTTTCCTAAAAAATCATTATTGTCGCTAATTAACCCTCTGAGTATGTAGTACTAACAAACTGTAATTCCCCTCAGGTTATCATGCGTTGCATGCCCTAATATTTTGATCACTTGCATGCATGGTATTAAATGCAACGCTGGCATGCTTTGGCTTGCAATTAATGTCAAGATTTGAAGATGTGGCACGAGCTTTGAATAACCAAATTTCTCGTTATTATTTTGGATGAACCTTGTAAACGGAGGTCCTTGGGATGAGTTTCGAAAACAGAGAGCTGTTGGTGGCGTCTGCGGGCGACGCGGGAGGCGCCCTGCCTCCCACCGCAGATCTCGACGCGGCGGATGCGTGGGTTCAAGTCCGGCGGAGCGCCGATGGCTCCTCGGTGCGGCCGTCTGTGCTGGACGCCCCCGTGCCGGCGGCGGGCGTGTGTGGAGGTCGTTTTTGGGCTCTGGCAGAGGTCGAGTCCGACAAGGAGGATGGGGTCCCCTCGCCGCGGCTCGGTGCTCCCTCGTCGCGCGCGACACTAGGCGATTTTGTCCTATAGGCGGAGGCGGCCGGCGTCGGCCAGGGAGGGCGGCAGAGGCGTTTTGCTCCGGGTGGTGGTGGTTCTCGGGCGACCGCGCCGAGGCTCTGGCGGCCGCCGCTGTCCTCGGCTGCAGGTCAGCAGGGAGCTGACTCGTTGGCGTCGCCATCCCTGTCAGGGGTTGGCCCCCTCGCTGGCGGTGCGCTTGAGGAATGACCTTTTCTCCCCTCCCTGCCCTCTCCGGTGCGGGCGGGGGCGGCAGGGACAGAGGCGTCGGCGGCTGCGCTAGGGTTTGCGCTCCGGTGTGACGAACCCCTCTTGCCTTGCCCTCCGGGCCTGGCTGCGCCTGTTGGCCCTGGGTCGTCCGCTACCGGCCTGCTGGGCCCAGGGCCCATGCCCGGTTCGGTGGCCACCGAGGCTGGTGGGGCAGGGGTCGCGGGAGTCGGGTCGGGCCTTTCCCTGGCCCATGCTCCTCGGCCCGCCTCGTCTGTGGCCGGCGAGCCTGCTGCGCCTCGCTATATATGGCTCCGCCAGGGTGCGCATGACCCCTCACTAGGGTTTCCAGCTTCGACAAGTGCGGTGCGGCGTTTCGGGCGCTTCGCCAGATCTCTCCACCCCTCCCCTCCCCCCCTCTCCTTTGCTGTGGTGGCAGCCATGGGTAACTGGCGGGCAGAGAAGCGGCTCATGGATCAACTGATTGAGCGGCGGTGCGAGAAGGATCTGCACGACAAGGCCAAGCGCGACCTCCGTGCTAGGGCTGCGAGCCGGGGCGAGGGTGGCGGATTTGGGCGAGGTCAAGGCGGCGGCTTCGGGCATGGCAACGGCGGCGAGTTCGATCAAGTCCAGGGCTACGGCTCCTACGGGCGCAAGGGGGATTGGGGTCATCCTCCGCCCTGGTGGGAGCAGCAGCAGGAAAGGAAGAAGAAGCGGAAGCAAAGCCAGCGGCGCCGTGAGCATGAGCGGACGCCGCAGGAGCATCCCCTTTGTGGTGGGGGCCACGGGGATCCTCTAGCCAAGATTCCGCGGGCGTCGGCTGAACCGCTGGCGGTGGCCTTGCCGCGCCCCGAGGCTCAGTGGCGGCGCCTATCCCAGTTGAAGAAGAGATTGGATATGAGTGTTTCAAGTGCGGACGTACATGTCACTTTCAAGCCAAATGCACGTTCCCCCCTCTTTGTGTGATCTACAAGCAGGAGGTCCATGCCTCTGCTTACTGCCTGTCCCGTGGCAAACATCTTCATCTTCAGATCATGGGCAGTGTGATCCCAGGCGAGGGCTTCTTCTTCTTGGAATTCGAGGACACAGACGAGGATGAGGGCCCTGGCTTGAAGGCTGTCAATAGAGCCATTCTCTCAGCGGAGCCAGGGAGGCTCTCGCTCCGCACACTTAAGAAAGAACTAAAGCATATGGTGGACGGTGACTGGGACTGGCAGATCGTGCAGGTTGGTGACAATGATTTCTTGGTGACTTTCCCCTCGGCTGACCTGCTTCATATGGCTAAATCCAGTGACAAGCTTTTCTTGTTCATCAATGACATCATAGTGCTGGTTCGGGACTCCATCCATGAAGAGATTGTGCCCCTCTCCATGCCTGAGGTCTGGATCCGCCTCCATTGCATTCCAAAAAAAGCATCGCTGAGTCGATAGGCTCATGGAGGGGCTCGAGATGTTAGGGAGGCCCATTGTGGTGGACGAGCTTTCCCTCATCCGGATGGGACCAGTGAGGATGAAGTTTGGTTGCAAAGCCCCAGATAAGATGAATGGCTTTGTTCAAGTGTGGTTCAATCAAGAGGGATACGATATCAAGGTCGAGGTGGAGAGGCTGCCCAAGCATCCAGGGGACGGGCCAGCGGCGTCAGGCCCCAATGATGTCCCTCCTCGGCCCTCTGACAAGCGCGGCAGCCCGTCCAGCTCGGGGGCAGGTGGGTCACAGATGCAGAAACAGGGTGATCAAGGCCGGCAAGGGGGCCAGTCTGGGCTTCCCGATGGTCAGGCCAAGGACATGGAGATGGCATGCTGCGATGAGGACCCTAATGAGAGCATGCCTGACACGTTGACCGACACAGAGACTTGGGATCAGCTGGGTCTCAGCGCTCATGATCCCCCTGTGGACAAGGAGACATCGGAGCCAGGGGCACTCGCGGTGATGGACACAGCGGGGAACAGCCCTCCTGCGGCCCGTGTCCTGGCTCGGGCTTTCGATCAATATGGCTCAAACTTGAAGGGGGCTGATGCCCTCCCCCCCCCCCGTCTGCTGCGGTGGGTGTGTTGGGGTTTGGGTATGCTCCCTCTCCCATCCTGGTATCGCCTGGCCTGCAAGGTTCGGATGCTGGCTGCATGCTCAATGATCCTCCCCTCCGCACACCTCAGTCTGGCCAGCGCAGTTCGGGTGGCTTTGGGCATGCCACCAAGAAGACAGTAGGACGGAAGCCGGGGCCGACCCTGCGGTAATGTCCCTTCCGTCCCCGATTGCTCCACTTGGCGGGGATCTTCAGGCTGCGCTCGGCTCTGCGGGCGCGGCGGCCAAAGCCAAGCGCTCCAAGGTGACTCCGGTGATCCAGCGGGCCCCAAGTGCAAGATCCAAGGCGGCGCTGGGAGAGCTCTCATCCCTGGAGAGTGCTCAGCTCCGTCTCGCTGACAAGAACCTCGACACTGCAGGTAATCCCCCCCCCCTCTTTCAAAATTCTGAATGCTTTCTCTGATCCTCAATTAGCCTCGATCCTCGACGATAGTGGTATCGAGTTAGGCTCAGAGGGTGGGCTATTATTACTATGATTCGTGCGTGTGAGGATGCCCAGGCGGCTCTGGCAGAAGCCGCGGCTGCGGCCAAGGCCAGGGAGGCCATCTCGGCCGTCGAGTCGGCCCAGGACATAGTTGGGGCTGTGTCTGGTGCTCGGTTGCTTGATTTGTCGAGTGGAGTGGCTGAAGCCAGGGAGGCTTACGCGACCCGCTCCACCAGCCGTGCCCCGGCTAGAAAAGAGTGGCAAAACCGGTGACCTCCAGAGGGGTTCGCCTCCGCAACTGTATTATTTGATGTGTTATCTTTTCTGGAACATCCGGGGTTGCGGTTACCCGGGAAGGCGCACCCAGCTTAGAGAATACATTGCCCGTGAACAAACTGACTTTGTTGCGCTTCAAGTGACGATCAAAGCAGACTTCACATTTAGAGATCTTGCGGCTTTTGATCCCCTCTAGCGTTTCATGTGGGATTGGGTTCCCTCCATCGGCCACTCGGGCGGTCTACTCTTGGGTTGTAATCATGATATCTGTGATGTTGTAAGTTGGGAAACATGTTCTTTCTTTATTGCGGCTACGATCATACACCGCGTTTCCTTAGCTAAGTAGGCGATTGTTTGTGTGTACGGCCCAACCGATCACTCGCACACGGTGGATTTTTTGAGCTAAATCCAAGCTCTGGTTGGGACCAAGCAAGCCGCGGATATCCCCATCGTTCTGGGGGGATATTTCAACCTTGTCCGCTCGGGGGTGGATAAAAACAACCGCAATATTGACTGGCCAAGGGTGGCATTGTTCAATAACGCAATTGTGGCTTCTGCCTTGTGGGAGATCACTAGGACCGGGCCTAGATTTACTTGGACAAACCAACAGTTAACCCCGGTTCGTAGTGTGCTCAATCGCGTTTTTCTTTGGTCTGATTGGGAAGTTCTATTCCCCCTTTGTACGCTTGTAGCAGAAACCCGTATAGGTTCGGATCACGTCCCACTAATCTTGGCCTCAGTGGAGGACAGGATTATGCGCAGCCCGCGTTTCTTCTTCGAAACAGGCTGGTTCGAGGCGAACGGCTTCATTCCTCTGATCATCGCTCGTTGGGAGCTAGCAGTGGTTGCGGCCGGCAGGACCAGGGGGCCTATGTATCTTTGGATCTCTGCGGCCGGTGCCTTACGTGGCTTCCTCCGCGGTTGGGGGGCGAACCATGGTAGAGCCTCGAAGAGAGCTCGGGAAGCTCTCATAGATGAAATCAAATTCCTCGACGCCCAAGCCGACTCCAGAGCCTTCTCGGAAGCGGAATGGGCCAATCGTTACAACCTAGAAAACCAAGTGCTTTCCATCCTTAGGGAAGAGGAGGAATATTGGCGCCGTTGGGGCGGCATCAAGTGGATCACTAAGGGAGACGCTAACACGGGTTATTTCCATGCCTACGCCAACGGGCGTAAATGGAAATGCTCGATTCTACGCCTTCAATCTGCGCAAGGGGTGCTGGTCAGCCAATCAGATATTACGGCTCACATATCTGGTTTCTTCCTTAAACTGTTGGGAACAGCAGAGGAAAAAACCCTACGCCTCCGAGCCGATGTCTGGGGGGACGTTGCTCGAGTTACTCAGGCCGAAAATGACCTCCTTGCCTTATCCTTTTCCACGGAGGAAACTGACAGTGCTTTTGGATCGATGAAGATTGATACTGCCCCCGGCCCGGATGGCTAGCCGGTGGCTTTCTTTCGTGGTTTTTGGACCATGCTGAAAGCTCCTTTTTACGACATCATTAATGGTTTCGCGTTAGGCACGATAGACATCTCGTGACTCAACTTCAGAGTCATTAGTCTAATTCCTAAGGTCAAAGGCGCGGATTCCATCAAACAATATCACACTATAACCCTGTAACGCCCGGATAATTAGGCTACAGTAAAACTCTTATAATGATGCCATGTCACCAGTGTTACTGTTGCTAACCAAGTGGTAGTTCAAAATCATTGCTAATTCAAAATATGAATTAGTGACAAACACCCTAAGTTTTCAAAAGTCAAAGCGAAAATGTTCGGGGGTTGCCAAATATTGCACTGGTAATTATGGTGAAGCAAACACCATTTTATAAAATGCCTAGATGCCCTAAAACTAAATAAAACAGAAAGGGAAAATAAATAAAAGAAAGAATTTACAAAAAAAAGAAAGAAAACTAAAAGGGGGAGGAAGCCCCCTGGACCAGACAGCCCAACCCACCCGCACGGCCACCGCCCAATCCCCCTGGCCCGCAGCCAGACTGGCCGGCCCAGCCCCCGCACCGCGTCCCCTTCCCCTGTTCCCCCGACCCGGGTCGGAACAGGGCGCGTCCCAACCGAACCCCCCTCGCCGGCGACGAGACGGGGGATAA
>NC_041383.1:394452821-394462167 GCF_002162155.2 Triticum dicoccoides | reverse complement strand
GCCTCTCCCTCTCCCCTCCAGATCCATCTCCCCCTCCTTCCCCACCGCAACCGAGCGCCGCCATGGCCTCGCCGACGTGAATCGCGCGGCCACAGTCTCCGCCTCGCCGCGCCTGCGTGTCCGTCGACGCCTCCGTCACCTTCCTCGTCTACCGGAGGCCTTAGCTGGAGCTCGGAGGCGCTGCAGCATCGGATCCCCTTCGTCCCCTTCTCCGGCTGTCATCGATCTTCTTCGTCTCCGGCGCCGCCCCTGCAGCTCCTAAACCGCCACCGAGCCTTCTTGTGTGCTCCACGGTGAGCTCTCCTTCCTCTCCGCTCTCTTCTCCTCGCCCCAACGTGCTCGTAGTCGCCGCCTCGTACGTGCTCGAACCCATCACCGCGGGAGCTCATCGCCGACGAGCTTCCGGCGACCAAATGGTCCCGCTCCAGTGCCCGTTTAGCTCGCCAGCGCACGTAGAGCCTGCCTAGCCTCTTCTTTTGCTCCGTAGCCCGCTGTTCCGCCGTCTCCGACATCCACCCGTACGAGTCGCCGCCTCCGCTGCTCGCCGGCGTGGTTCCGGTCATCCCCGAGACCAACCCGTAGCCCCATGCGACGCGCGACGTCGTTAGCTTTCGAACGGGAGTAGCCACACCCGTTTTGGGCCACCGTGGCGGAATCCCGAGGCTCGCCGGCGTCCTCCGCCGTGTTTTGGCTTGCCAAAGCCAACTCCGGCGCCGGCATCCGACGTGGCTGACCTGGGGCTACCACCAGGGTCACTGCCAACGGGCCCCACGGGCCCTAGTTGACTGGGTTGACCAGTCAACCCTGCTGACTTGGCAACCCCCAGCCACTGACCAGTGGGGCCCACCCCCCTAATTAACAGGAATTAATTAAATTAGTTTAGTTAACCTAAATTAGACAATGACAGGTGGGCCCAGTAGTTTAATAACTGAACTTAGATTAGTTTGAACCCTGTTTAACCCACTGTCTATGACAGGTGGGTCCCCCATGTCAATTTGACTAGTCAACCGAACTGTTGGCTGCTGACGTCACTCTTATGTCATGCTGACGTCATAAATTCATTTTCGAATTAAATAATTAATTAATTAAATTCCAGAAATTAATATAATCTTTAGAAAATCATATCTTTTAATCCGTAACTCGGATGAAAATACTTTCTACATGAAAGTTGCTCAGAACGACGAGACGAATCCGGATACGCAGCCCGTTCGTCCTCCACACACCCCTAGCATACCGAACACGCAACTTTCGCCCTCCGGTTCACCGGTCCGAAAACGCGAAACACCGGGAATACTTTCCCGGATGTTTTTCCCCTTCGTCGGTATCACCTACTACCGCGATTGGGCACACCTAGCATCGTTACTTGTCATGTCATGCATCGATATGCATTTGTTTGCATTGTATTCATTGTTTCTTCCCCCTCCTCTCTCCGGTAGACTACGAGACCGACGCTGCTGCTGCCCAGTTCGACTACGGAGTTGACGACCCCTCCTTCTTGCCAGAGCAACCAGGCAAGCCCCCCCCCCCTTGATCACCAGATATCACCTATTCTCTTCTATACTGCTTGCATTAGAGTAGTGTAGCCTGTTACTGCTTTCCGTTGATCCTATTCTGATGCATAGCCTGACATTGTTGCTACACCTGTTGATACCTTACCTGCAATCCTAAATGCTTAGTATAGGATGCTAGTTTATCATCATTGGCCCTACATTCTTGTCAGTCTGCCTTGCTATACTATTGTGCCGTGATCACTCGGGAGGTGATCACGGGTATATACTATACATATATACATACTATACAGATGGTGACTAAAGTCGGGTCAGCTCGAAGAGTATCCGCGAGTGATTCACGGATTGGGGGCTGAAAGGACCTTTGTCCCGACGGCCCTCTGTGTGGATCTTTGTGGCGGAGCGACAGGGCAGGTTGAGACCGCCTAGGAGAGAGGTGGGCCTGGCCCTGTTCAGCGTTCGCGGATACTTAACACGCTTAACGAGATCTTGGTATTTGATCTGAGTTGGCTACGAGCCTATACGCACTAACCATCTACGTGGGAGTAGTTATGGGTATCCCGACGTCGTGGTATCAGCCGAAGCACTTCAGACGTCAGCGACGGAGCGGCGCGCGCCGGATTGGACTGGAATGCCTGCTAGGCTAGGTCTGCTTCCGGCCGCCCACGCAACGTGCAGGTGTGCTCAGGGCGATGGGCCCAGACCCCTGCGCGCTTAGGTTTAGACCGGCGTGCTGGCCTCTCTGTTGTGCCTAGGTGGGGCTGCGACGTGTTGATCTTCCGCGGCCGGGCATGACCCAGGAAAGTGTGTCCGGCCAAATGGGATCAAGCGTGTTGGGTAAGTTGGTGCACCCCTGCAGGGAAGTTAATCTATTCGAATAGCCGTGATCTTCGGTAACAGGACGACTTGGAGTTGTACCTTGACCTTATGACAACTAGAACCGGGTACTTAATAAAACACACCCTTCCAAGTGCCAGATACAACCGGTGGTCGCTCTACCTCAGGGATATGAGGAGGGGATCGCCGGGTAGGATTATGCTATGAGATGCTACTTGGAGATGCTACTTGAAGGACTTCAATCTACTCTCTTCTACTTGATGCAAGACGGAGGCTGCGAGAAGCGTAGTCTTCGACAGGATTAGTTATCCCCCTCTTATTCTGGCATTCTGCAGTTCAGTCCACTGATATGGCCTCCTTACACATATACCCATGCATATGTAGTGTAGTTCCTTGCTTGTGAGTACTTTGGATGAGTACTCACAGTTGCTTTCTCCCCCCTTTTTCCCCTTTCCTTTCTTTCTGGTTGTCGCAACCAGATGCTGGAGTCCAGGAGCCAGACGCCACCATCGACGACGACCCCTACTACACTGGAGGTGCCTACTACTACGTGCTGCCCGCTGACGACGACCTGTAGTAGTTTAGGAGGATCCCAGGCAGGAGGCCTGCGCCTCTTTCGATCTGTATCCCAGTTTGTGCTAGCCTTCTTAAGGCAAACTTGTTTAACTTATGTCTGTACTCAGATATTGTTGCTTCCGCTGACTCGTCTATGATCGAGCACTTGTATTCGAGCCCTCGAGGCCCCTGGCTTGTATTATGATGCTTGTATGACTTATTTATGTTTTAGAGTTGTGTTGTGATATCTTCCCGTGAGTCCCTGATCTTGATCGTACACGTTTGCGTGCATGATTAGTGTACGATTGAATCGGGGGCGTCACAAGTTGGTATCAGAGCCGACTGCCTGTAGGAATCCCCCTTCCACACTCCTTGGCCGAAGTCGAGTCTAGACATTACAAAAACTTTTACTAACTTGGCTGTGTGCCTTACGGGCCCACGTAGCCATCGGGTGGTACTAGGATCTTTTACTCCTCGACCTTTACTCTGGGACTCTGAACTCTTTTCTACTCGGGTTAAACGAATTTACTAACTCTGACATTAGGATCCCGTTACCACGTTCACCCCAAAGTTGGATAAGCCATAGTTATTCTGCAGGATAGCATTTTGAATAGTGCCCATGTTGTCATTTGACTCCATTGAAACATCTTTGTTTTCAGATGGAACCCACGAGGCAGGTCGTGCGCCACACTGCGGCCATTGGTGCCTCAGGATCACCTGCTGTGCTAGCTGATATGATGACCTATCTGGGTTATCGCTGGCACCCTGAGTACACCGTCTACGAGGAGTACCAGGACTTTAACCAGGAGCAGTACCGTGCCATCGTCCACCTCTACTCTCGGGAGTATGAGTCCACTACCGTGCTGCACACCGCTCATGGTGTTGGAGTGACCATCGAGATGGCAGTCCATGATGCTGCTCATGCTGCTCTAACACGTCTTCGTGGAGAGTATCAGGCATTGGACACTTCCCCTTTCAGGCACATTCCTATCGCATCTGACGTTGGTGCGGAGGGATACTACACTGCCGCCTACTCCACCGTCACCCGAGAGCCCTTCCACCATCAGCGCCTGGTTCTGCATGCTGATGGGCTGGACCGAGCTAACAGAGCTCTTCGCCACGAGTTGTACACCACTCGTCAGCACCTTTACAGGGCTCTGACGCTGTTGCACCCCTTTGTCCGGTCTGGACAGCTGCCGCATTCTGCGGTCTACCCAGCCAGGGCCGTGATGCCCCACGGTGTCGGATGGCCAGAGGTGGGAGGCTACTCTCCCGCACTTGGTCCTCTTCTGCCACTTGAGCGTCGGGTTCTACACCAGAGTATCCGCGGCCCCCAGGCCACTGACGTGGAGGACTATCCGTTGCCACACTACCAGCTGTCAGGTTACAACTACCTTCACAGTACCTCCTGGGACTGATGTAGTCTTGCTCATTAGTCTTAGATGCACTCGCGAGCCTGCGTGCCGCCTATGATGACTTAATCTATGTACTGAACTCTGTGTACTGAACTTTATGTCCGACCCCTTTTGTAAGTTATGCCGACTATCTATGTGGTATCTGTCGTGCTCCTTTCATTATGCATGTTTCATCATGAATGACTCTTGTCTATGCAAATTTCTCAATACTGAACTACCCCTGTTATATATTAGCAGGATGGTTAGACCAGCTGGTCGTGGTCGTGGTGGCAACTTCCCACCACCGCCTGAGTACATGGCTGGTATGATCCAACAGCTTGAGATGAATCGCCAGTTCATGGAAAACATGATGGCTCAGTTTCCTCGCCCCAATATGAACCAGCATCCAAACACAACCACTCTGCAGGATTTCATACGCCTCAACCCAAGTGTGTACCGCAGCTCAACCCAGCCGCTTGATGCTGATGACTGGCTCCATGACATCACATATGAGATGGAGTCTGCTGATGTAGCCCCTGCCAGCTATGTCACTTTTGCTTCATTCTTTCTAAAGGGACCCGCAGCGCAATGGTGGGACAGCCACAGGCGTACTCTGGCAGTTGGGACAATCATCTCCTGGCCAGACTTTCAGGCTGCCTTCCGTGCCCGCTTCATTCCTCAGGGAATCATGGACAGGAAGAAGCGTGAGTTCCGCAACCTCACACAGGGCAACAAAACTGTGGAAGCTTATCAGCGGGAGTTTTTGGACTTGTCTCGCTATGCTGAAGAGGACATTGCAACTGATGCACGCAGACAGGAGAAGTTCCGTGAAGGCCTTCAAGCTGACATCAAGCTCGCACTTCTAGTGCATGACTTTGCCGATTTCGCCACCTTGGTGAACAAGGCCATCAATGTCGAGACTGGTCTGCAGGAACACCAGAGCTCTCAAAGGCGCAACCGTGACACGGGCTCATCTTCGGGCCCGCCCTCGCAGAAGCGTAAGATATGGATCCCGAACAGCATGTACCGTCCAAATGCACCTGCCCCAAGGCAGTCTTATGCTGCACCTCATCTGCCGGCTGCTCCAACTAGGCAGCCAAGGCATCCAGCTCCACCACCCCGAGCTCTTGCTCCCACTCCCAATAATGGTCTGTGCTTCAGGTGTGGTCAGCCAGGACACTGTGCTCGGGAATGCAACCAGAACCAGAATCAACTGGCCCTTCCAGCAGCTGGTCGTGGTAACAACCAGCCCCGTAACAACAATGTCAAGTCCTATGGTCGTGTTCATGCCAACCACGTTGATCTGAACGAAGCTCAAGACCAGCCTGCTACTGTGATGGGTACACTCCTCGTAAATTCAGTACCTGCATCTGTTTTATTCGATACAGGTGCATCGCATTCATTCATGTCAGAAGATTTTGCATGCTTGCACGACATTAAATGTGAGGACATGAATGCTTCACTATTAGTACACACTCCTGCGGGCCAATGTCGAACCTCCATGATTTGCAACGACGTCCCTGTAGAAATCGAAGGACTGGAATTCCTTGTCTCTCCCATTGTACTGAAGTCCTGTAGTATTGATCTCATTCTGGGAATGAATTGGTTAAAAGCGCATACTGCTTCTATCATTTGCGCCACCAAGACCGTCCATCTGCTACACCCTTCTGATGAAATAATAAGCTACAATGCCCATCTGGTTAAGAATGCCGAGGTAAGGCTCTATGCATTGAATGCATTGAACGCCGCACCACTCGAGGGCATTGAAAACATTCCCGTCGTGCGTGACTTCCTCGACGTCTTTCCAGAAGAACTCCCAGGGATTCCCCCTGCTAGAGCTGTCGAATTCGTCATCGACTTGAAACCAGGCACCACTCCTATAGTCAAGCGACCCTACAAGATGCCGCCGCATGAACTCCTTGAGCTTAAGGAGGAAATTGATAAATCTCTTCGAAGTGGTTTCATTCGCCCAAGTTGCTCTCCTTGGGGAGCACCTTCTCTCTTTGTCAAGAAGAAAGATGGGACAAACCGATTGGTCCAAGACTACCGTCCTATAAATCAAGCTACCATTCAGAATAAGTATCCTCTTCCTCGGATCAATGATCTGTATGATCAACTGGCTGGTTCATCAGTGTTCTCTAAACTCGACTTGAGGTTGGGATACCACCAGATCCGTGTTCGTGAGGAGGATATCCCCAAGACCGCCTTTGTGACTCGTTATGGTTCATACGAGTACACCGTCATGTCTTTCGGCTTAACCAATGCTCCAGCCACCTTCTCTCTCCTGATGAACTATATATTCATGGATTACCTCGACAAGTTCGTCGTGGTTTATCTGGATGATATCCTGATATTTTCCAAGAGTGAAGAAGAACATGCTGAACATCTTCGTCTTGTGCTGGAAAAGCTACGAGAGCATCAGCTATATGCCAAGTTCTCCAAGTGTGAATTCTGGCTACCCGAAGTAACCTATCTCGGGCATGTCATCTCTAAGGATGGTATTGCCGTCAACCCTGAACGAGTTCAGGCTATTCTCGATTGGACTCCTCCGAAGAACGTTAAGCAAGTCAGAAGTTTTCTCGGTCTCGCCAGCTACTGCCGTCGATTCGTCGAGAACTTCTCCAAGATTGCCAGGCCTCTGACTAACCTATTGCATAAGGGCGTCAAGTTCCAATGGACAGATAAATGTCAGGAAGGTTTCCAGGCACTCAAAGACAAGTTGACTTCTGCCCCAGTACTAGCTCCTCCTGATACTAAGAAGGACTTCATCATTTACTGCGACGCTTCCCGTCAAGGATTAGGCTGTGTCCTAATGCAAGAGCGCAAAGTGGTTGCTTATGCCTCTCGTCAATTGCGCCCTCACGAAGAGAACTACCCAGTTCACGACCTCGAACTTGCTGCTGTCATTCATGCGCTAAAACAGTGGCGACATTACCTACTCGGTAATCGTTGCGAGATCTTCACTGACCACCAAAGTCTGAAGTATCTGTTTACTCAGCCAGACCTGAACCTCCGTCAGCAGAGATGGATGGAGACTGTTGCAGACTTTGATTTGGGTATTTCCTATACACCAGGCAAGGCTAATGTAATGGCTGATGCCTTGAGCCGCAAGTCTTACTGCAACCACCTCCAGGTTCACAAAGTTCAGCCCTCACTTGTTGAAGAATTCAGAAAGCTAAACCTCCATATTGTGCCTCCGGGTACACTCGCTCCCCCTCCTCCGGAGTTCCGCAAGATGAATCTCCGTGTTGTTTCCCAGGGTTCCCTCTATACCCTGGCTGTTGAACCCGATCTCGTGGGCACCATAAAGACAATGCAGGGATTTGACTCTGAAGTCTACAAGATTAAGCAAGACCTCAGAGAAGGAAGTCCCTCATCCTTCACTATTGCTGATGATGGCGCCTTGTACTTCAAAGGCCGCCTAGTGGTGTCGTGTAAGAAGGAAAACCTGAATATGACTCAGAAAGTTATGAAAGAAGCTCATGATACGCCTCTATGTATCCATCCTGGTAGTACGAAGATGTATCAAGACATTCGTCAGAGATTCTGGTGGTCTAATATGAAGCAAGACATTGCTCGCTATGTTGCTGAGTGTGACGTTTGCCGTCGTATCAAAGCAGAACATCAAAGGCCTGCTGGAACTCTGCAACCTATCTCTATTCCTGAATGGAAATGGGACCATGTTGAAATGGACTTCGTCACTGGATTCCCCAAATCGCAGAAAGGCAATGATGCTATTCTTGTCGTCATTGACCGACTTTCTAAAGTTGCACATTTTCTGGCTGTCAAGGAAACGATCACTGCTAGTCAGCTTGCAACTCTCTACATGTCCAGAATTGTTTCGCTTCACGGTATTCCACTGGTTATCAGTTCAGACCGTGGCAGTTTATTCACTTCAAGATTCTGGGCAAGTTTCCAAGAAGCTATGGGCACTCATCTGTCCTTCAGCACTGCGTTTCATCCGCAGTCACAAGGGCAAGTTGAACGTGTCAACCAAGTTCTCGAAGACATGCTTCGAGCTTGTGTTATTTCCTTCGGCAAGAAATGGGAGGAATCTCTCCCGTATGCTGAGTTCTCTTATAATAATAGCTATCAAGCTAGTCTGAAGATGGCCCCCTTCGAAGTGTTATATGGACGAAAGTGCCGAACCCCTCTGAACTGGTCAGAAACGGGGGAACGTCCACTCTTTGGTCCGGATATTATCCAACATGCCGAAGAGCAAGTCCGCATTATTCGCGAGAATCTCAAGACTGCTCAGTCACGCCAGAAGAGTAATTATGACCGTCATCATAAAGACATGGTCTATCAACCTGGCGAAAAGGCCTATCTTCGAGTTACACCAATGAAGGGTGCTCACCGCTTCGGGATCAAGGGCAAGCTAGCTCCTCGCTATATTGGCCCATTCACTATTCTCGAGAGGCGTGGAAAGGTGGCATATCAACTGGAGCTTCCGTCGAACCTTTCTCAGGTTCACGATGTGTTCCATGTATCACAGCTCCGCCGTTGCTTCAAGGACCCGATCCGAGGAGTGGATCATGAAGTGCTCGAATTGCAACAGGATCTCTCCTATAAAGAGCATCCGGTCCGCATTCTCGACCAAGCTGAACGCCGCACTCGCCAGAAGGCGATCAAGTTCCTCAAAGTTCAGTGGTCGCACCATTCTGAAGATGAAGCCACTTGGGAACGTGAGGATCGCCTGCGTGATGAATACCCCGCACTGTTTCCTTCTACCTCCTAAATCTCGGGACGAGATTTCTTGTAGTGGAGGAGATTTGTAACGCCCGGATAATTAGGCTACAGTAAAACTCTTATAATGATGCCATGTCACCAGTGTTACTATTGCTAACCAAGTGGTAGTTCAAAATCATTGCTAATTCAAAATATGAATTAGTGA
The DNA here is from genome assembly GCF_002162155.2 of Triticum dicoccoides. Taxonomy (NCBI): domain Eukaryota; kingdom Viridiplantae; phylum Streptophyta; class Magnoliopsida; order Poales; family Poaceae; genus Triticum; species Triticum dicoccoides. The sequence goes on along the minus strand of NC_041383.1, from coordinate 394,452,979 downwards.
CAAACACCCTAAGTTTTCAAAAGTCAAAGCGAAAATGTTCGGGGGTTGCCAAATATTGCACTGGTAATTATGGTGAAGCAAACACCATTTTATAAAATGCCTAGATGCCCCAAAACTAAATAAAACAGAAAGGGAAAATAAATAAAAGAAAGAATTTA
>NC_041383.1:394419881-394452318 GCF_002162155.2 Triticum dicoccoides | reverse complement strand
CCATCTCCCCTCCAGATCCATCTCCCCCTCCTTCCCCACCGCAACCGAGCGCCGTCATGGTCTCGCCGCCGTGAATCGCGCGGCCACAGTCTCCGCCTCGCCGCGCCTGCGTGTCCGTCGACGCCTCCGTCACCTTCCTCGTCTACCGGAGGCCTCAGCTGGAGCTCGGAGGCGCTGCAGCATCGGATCCCCTTCGTCCCCTTCTCCGGCTGTCATCGATCTTCTTCGTCTCCGGCGCCGCCCCTGCAGCTCCTAAACCGCCACCGAGCCTTCTTGTGTGCTCCACGGTGAGCTCTCTTTCCTCTCCGCTCTCTTCTCCTCGCCCCAACGTGCTCGTAGTCGCCGCCTCGTACGTGCCCGAACCCATCACCGCGGGAGCTCATTGCCGACGAGCTTCCGGCGACCAAATGGTCCCGCTCCAGTGCCCGTTTAGCTCGCCCGCGCATGTAGAGCCTGCCTAGCCTCTTCTTTTGCTCCGTAGCCCGCTGTTCCGCCGTCTCTGACATCCACCCGTACGAGTCGCCGCCTCCGCTGCTCGCCGGCGTGGTTCCGGTCATCCCCGAGACCAACCCGTAGCCCCATGCGACGCGCGACGTCCTTAGCTTTCGAACGGGAGTAGCCACACCCGTTTTGGGCCACCGTGGCGGAATCCCGAGGCTCGCCGGCGTCCTCCGCCGTGTTTTGGCTTGCCAAAGCCAACTCCGGCGCCGGCATCCGACGTGGCTGACCTGGGGCTACCACCAGGGTCACTGCCAACGGGCCCCATGGGCCCCAGTTGACTGGGTTGACCAGTCAACCCTGCTGACTTGGCAACCCCCAGCCACTGACCAGTGGGGCCCACCCCCCTAATTAACAGGAATTAATTAAATTAGTTTAGTTAACCTAAATTAGACAATGACAGGTGGGCCCAGTAGTTTAATAACTGAATTTAGATTAGTTTGAACCCTGTTTAACCCACTGTCTATGACAGGTGGGTCCCCCATGTCAATTTGACTAGTCAACCGAACTGTTGGCTGCTGACGTCATAAATTCATTTTCGAATTAAATAATTAATTAATTAAATTCCAGAAATTAATATAATCTTTAGAAAATCATATCTTTTAATCCGTAACTCGGATGAAAATACTTTCTACATGAAAGTTGCTCAGAACGACGAGACGAATCCGGATACGCAGCCCGTTCGTCCGCCACACACCCCTAGCATACCAAACACGCAACTTTCCCCCTCCGGTTCACCGGTCCGAAAATGCGAAACACCGGGAATACTTTCCCGGATGTTTCCCCCCTTCGTCGGTATCACCTACTACCGCGATTGGGCACACCTAGCATCGTTACTTGTCATGTCATGCATCGATATGCATTTGTTTGCATTGTATTCATTGTTTCTTCCCCCTCCTCTCTCCGGTAGACTACGAGACCGACGCTGCTGCTGCCCAGTTCGACTACGGAGTTGACGACCCCTCCTTCTTGCCAGAGCAACCAGGCAAGCCCCCCCCCCCTTGATCACCAGATATCGCCTATTCTCTTCTATACTGCTTGCATTAGAGTAGTGTAGCCTGTTACTGCTTTCCGTTGATCCTATTCTGATGCATAGCCTGACATTGTTGCTACACCTGTTGATACCTTACCTGCAATCCTAAATGCTTAGTATAGGATGCTAGTTTATCATCATTGGCCCTACATTCTTGTCAGTCTGCCTTGCTATACTATTGGGCCGTGATCACTCGGGAGGTGATCACGGGTATATACTATACATATATACATACTATACAGATGGTGACTAAAGTCGGGTCAGCTCGAAGAGTACCCGCGAGTGATTCACGGATTGGGGGCTGAAAGGACCTTTGTCCCGACGGCCCTCTGTGTGGATCTTTGTGGCGGAGCGACAGGGCAGGTTGAGACCGCCTAGGAGAGAGGTGGGCCTGGCCCTGTTCAGCGTTCGCGGATACTTAACACGCTTAACGAGATCTTGGTATTTGATCTGAGTTGGCTACGAGCCTATACGCACTAACCATCTACGTGGGAGTAGTTATGGGTATCCCGACGTCGTGGTATCAGCCGAAGCACTTCAGACGTCAGCGACGGAGCGGCGCGCGCCGGATTGGACTGGAACGCCTGCTAGGCTAGGTCTGCTTCTGGCCGCCCACGCAACGTGCAGGTGTGCTCAGGGCGATGGGCCCAGACCCCTGCGCGCTTAGGTTTAGACCGGCGTGCTGGCCTCTCTGTTGTGCCTAGGTGGGGCTGCGACGTGTTGATCTTCCGCGGCCGGGCATGGCCCAGGAAAGTGTGTCCGGCCAAATGGGATCAAGCGTGTTGGGTAAGTTGGTGTACCCCTGCAGGGAAGTTAATCTATTCGAATAGCCGTGATCTTCGGTAACAGGACGACTTGGAGTTGTACCTTGACCTTATGACAACTAGAACCGGATACTTAATAAAACACACCCTTCCAAGTGCCAGATACAACCGGTGGTCGCTCTACCTCAGGGATATGAGGAGGGGATCGCCGGGTAGGATTATGCTATGAGATGCTACTTGGAGATGCTACTTGAAGGACTTCAATCTACTCTCTTCTACTTGATGCAAGACGGAGGCTGCGAGAAGCGTAGTCTTCGACAGGATTAGTTATCCCCCTCTTATTCTGGCATTCTGCAGTTCAGTCCACTGATATGGCCTCCTTACACATATACCCATGCATATGTAGTGTAGTTCCTTGCTTGCGAGTACTTTGGATGAGTACTCACGGTTGCTTTCTCCCCCCTTTTTCCCCTTTCCTTTCTTTCTGGTTGTCGCAACCAGATGCTGGAGTCCAGGAGCCAGACGCCACCATCGACGACGACCCCTACTACACTGGAGGTGCCTACTACTACGTGTTGCCCGCTGACGACGACCTGGAGTAGTTTAGGAGGATCCCAGGCAGGAGGCCTGCGCCTCTTTCGATCTGTATCCCAGTTTGTGCTAGCCTTCTTAAGGCAAACTTGTTTAACTTATGTCTGTACTCAGATATTGTTGCTTCCGCTGACTCGTCTATGATCGAGCACTTGTATTCGAGCCCTCGAGGCCCCTGGCTTGTATTATGATGCTTGTATGACTTATTTATGTTTTAGAGTTGTGTTGTGATATCTTCCCGTGAGTCCCCGATCTTGATCGTACACGTTTGCGTGCATGATTAGTGTACGATTGAATCGGGGGCGTCACAAACCCTCATTAACGCGCCTTTCAAAATATGCGCTAAGGCCTATATGGCGCGGCTTGCCCCGGTTGCGCATAGAATCATCAACCGAAGCCAGTCGACTTTTCTCAAGGGTCGCAACATCCTTGAGGGGCCGGTAGTGCTTCAGGAGATTGTTCATGAGTTAAAATGAACCTGGCAGTCGGCTGTGATCCTCAAGCTGGATTTCGAAAAAGCCTATGACCGAGTGAATTGGGAGTTCATTCGCGAGGTCCTGGATCGAAAGGGATTCAAGTCAGGTTTCATGCACCGTATTATGCAACTAGTCTGGGGGGGGGGCAGACGACGGTGTCTATAAACAGAGAAGTTGGTAACTTCTTCCGCAACAAGCGTGGACTGAGGCAGGATGACCCCTCCTCCCCTATTATCTTTAACTTTGTTGCGGACGCCCTCTCGGCCATGATCTTTAAGGCGAAGGGTGCCAGTCACATCCGTGGTGTTGTCTCCTACCTCATCCTAGGAGGGGTTTTGCACCTCCAATATGCGGACGATACCATGCTCCTCTTCGAGCCGGACGACCATAGTATAGCCTTGATTAAGCTCATTCTCCTTACTTTCGAAATCATCTCAGGTCTCAAGATTAATTTTCTCAAGTGCGAACTGATCGCCATTGGTATGGTCGAACCTCTCGCGTTGCGTGTCGCTAACCTACTTAACTGTAAGCTCGGGAGCTTTCCGTTTAAGTACTTGGGTCTCCCCATCTCGAACAAACACAAATCTATCCAAGAATGGGAACCCCTGTATGGTAAGGTGGCGAACCGGATCAGCCCTTGGCATGGTCAGTTCGTGTCATCGGCAGCTAGGCTCATTTTGACGAACACAAGTCTCTCCTCCTTGCTCATGTTTACCATGGGCATGTTCCTCCTAGCAGACGGTGTTCACGCCAAGCTCGACACCCCCCGATCCAAGTTATTTTGGGAAGGAACTGGATCTAAAAAGAAGTACCACTTAATTAAGTGGGCAGCGTTATGTCGGCCAAAGAAATTTGGTGGCATAGGGATCCTCAACTCCAAACTCATGAACGTTTCCCTCCTCTCCAAGTGCTCTGGAAGCTCGCCAAAATGAGCAAGGGCTGTGGGCGTAAATCCTTAGAGCAAAATACTTCCCCGACGGGAATTTCCTTAACTCTAAGGCCAAAGGGTCGACATTCTGGAATGGGATCCAGGCTGTCAAACCAGTCTTTGCACTCAGAGCTAAGCTTAGCGTAAACGATGGGAAATCTACGCGATTTTGGTTAGACCATTGGCTTGGCCAGGAGCCGTTGTGGCGCAGCCACTCCTCCGTATACCAACTTGCTACTAACATCAATATCCTCGTTACCGACGCGCTCAGATCCAACCCGCCAGCCATTTCCTTCAAAAGGCCCCTTACTGATGCCGAACGGGCTGGTTGGGACGAGTTACGTAACGCGCTTGCTGCAGTTGTGTTGCGACCCGAGGCCGATTCGGTCTCTTGGTCCCTCACGAGCTCCGGGAAATTTTCGGTTAAGTCTCTCTACGCTAAGTTGACGGAGGGCCCGACACTAGACATAGCTAGGGGGCTATGGAAAGTGTCTATCCCTCTCAAACTAAAAGTTTTCCTTTGGCAAATGTTCCGCGACCGACTCCCATCCTCTAACAACATAGTGAAACGAAACGGGCCGTCCGATGGCACTTGTTCTATGTGTGGTGCGCACGAAGATGCAAACCACATTTTCTTCACCTGTCACCTAGCTCGTTTCGCTTGGAGTGCGGTCCGAGAAGCATTTAACCAAAACTGAAATCCTCACTCGGGTAGAGATCTCCGTGATATTCTCCTGTCTCATAGGGGTGGGTTTGGCCGAGTTTTTTGGAGATGCGTAGGGGCGTTCTTATGGGCTCTATGGACTACTTGGAATAAAATCACAATAGAGCAAAAATTCCCTTCTCACCCCGCTGACATAATTTTCAAATGCCATTTGTTCCTCCAGACATGGATGCCATTGGGGAAACGGCGGGACGCTGAGCGGATGCAGGAGACGATGGAGCGGATTCGACTGATCCAGATTGCTGCCCGTCACTAGCTGTGGTTGATCGTTTTGTTCTGGCCGGTGTGGGCATGTTTAGACAGCTTTATCTTTCTCAGGCCCAGGCCGGTTGCATGTTCTAACTTTGGCTTCGGCCGTGTTTCCTCTGTGTTTGACTATCTTGTATCTTGGATGTTGCCTGTTGATGGGCTTTATTAATTTAAACCCGGACGCTTCTTGCGTCTTCGTTCTAAAAAAATGAACCTTGTAAACCCGAATGGAGGGAGTAAGGAGTAGGGTAGGAAGGGAACTTGGTGCTCCCGGGTGCGAGTTCATACTTTATGCAAAAATAATTTAGTAATTCAAAAAAAGGTCATAAAAATTTGAAGCATTTTTGGAATCAACATGATCATTCATTGCATTCTTACAAAAAAAATCGACAGTGAATGACTTACATTGTAGCCTAGGTCAAAGATTCGACAAAAAACGTTATATATAAATACTATTCGCGCTATATTATCGTCATAGATTTGTCTTTTTCACCCTGAAGTCAATGAGAATCATTCCTTAGCCAATTATTTTGTATTGAGTAAAATACTTGATCATATTTAATTCCAAAAAATATTCGTTTTTTGTAGTTTTTTTTATTACTAAATTATTTGGGGCATATAGGGCTCACGCGCACCTGAGAGCACTATTTCTCGAGAGTGTGTCTCTAGTCTGTACTTCGTCTGCAATCAGATTGCAATAGTTATGGAAGCTTCCTTAAAAGAAGCTAATAGCACACGAGCATAATGGCCGTATACAAGATTCCTTATGAATGTATGAGGTAGGACAGTTCTCCTGGCTTTTGCTGTGCCTCCCAACTGTAACAGTGCAGCTAATCAGTGAGCAATCCTACCGTTGCCAATTACTCCACTAACTAGTACTAGCATGTTGGCTGCTGCTCAAATCCAGCTCTCTTTCTGATGACTTGTACACTTGTACTATCATTTCACCTGCAAAGAGTACTAGTAGCTGCAGTAGTACTTGGTGACAGTAACCACAGAGCTGGAGCAGTGTTTGTTCACTCGAGAGAAGAAGCAAAGAACAGACAGGGATGTGTAGCAAGAAGGATTTGATTCAAATTCCATGACGAGTGCTTTCACTTTTTGGAGGATTCTGATTCTTGCACTGTTGGAAAGGCCAGTCTGTTCCCCAACAACTGATGGTTGCAACATACTGAATCACCAAGGAACAGAGCAGCAATAGCGTCTTAATTGCGGAAGAGACCGTCAACGTCAGGCAAGTTAACCACGGCCCCATTCATTGGCTGATTAGTCACCATTCATAGTACCAAACAAGAGGCATCAGCACATCTTTTGTGGGCACACAGTAGAAAGTGGTGAGCACCAAGTTGCATACTCTATCAGCCTGTGACCTGCAACCATTTCCATAGAGACAGTGATGCACATATATGGAGTGAGAGTTAGACGGCGTGTCCTGTCAGGGCATCACAATATATATGCTTATTTGTACAAGCAGGAATTCAGGATTGGAACCTTCAACCGCCATCAGTTTGACACCAGAGTGACAGTAACACCGACTAAACTTGTCGAATATTAGGTCTCACTAGTCACTACATTATTCCTCAAAGAAAAAAAGGTCTCGCTACATTATTATCACATAATCTCAACAAATGTCAGTAACTCGTGGGGTCTATGATTTGAACAATCGTATCCCAGCTTATGGAGCTGGGTCAACAATGGCTTGGCAACACAGAGCATTCATGCAGCTACAACACGGAGACATATCTCATTGCAGACTGATAAACTATGACAATAGGAGCATGTTTGGTTACCTCCACCGATTTTTGGTGGTTGCATGGAAAAAACGAGCCAGGCTGAGTGGAGACTGGTTGAGGAAATACAAGGTAAAACACGACGTTTGCATTTCGTTTATGAATAGTGTGTTTATGATCTAAATATTTATGAATATTAATTGAGACTTCTCTGAACTCTTTTATGCATGATTTTTATAACTTTGTATCTCTCTTCGGTATATTCGTTCGGTTTGGCCAACTAGATTGATTTATCTTCAGTAGAAGAGGTGTTTTTTAATGGGTTCAATCTTGTGGTGTCTCACCTAGTGATAGAGTTGTAGTGAGGCACGTATTGTATTGTTGCTATTAAGGGTGAAAAGAGGGGGTTTAATCATATTGCTTGAATTTACTTTGTCTACATCATGTCATCTTACTTAAGGCGTTACCCTGTTTATCATGAACTTAATACCATAGATGCATGCTGGATAGCGGTCAATTGGTGGAGTAATAGTAGTAGATGCAAGCAGGAATCGGTCTACTTGTCAAGGATGTGATGCCTATATACATGAACATTGCCATGAATACATAATAACTATGTGCTTTTTCATCAACTGCCCAATATTAATTTGTTTACCCATCGTATGCTATGTGTTCGAGAGAGAAGTCTTTAGTGAAAACTATGACCCTGGGTCTACTTTTATCATATTATTAAAACCAAAAATATCTTGCTACATTTTCTACTTTTATTTTATTTTACAATTTATCTATCTATCTATACAAGATTTGATCCTTGAAAATAACGAGTTCAAGGGGATTGACAACCCTCTTGCCCATGTTGGGTGCAAGTATTTGTTTTTGTGTGTGTACGTGCTGAAGAAGGGAATTTGCGCGGTACTCCTATTTGCTCGATAACCTTGATTTTCACTGAGGAAAATACTTATCTCTATTGTACTGCTTTTCCCCTCCTCTTCGGGGAAAATCCCAACGTAGTTTACAAGTAGCATGGCCATTCAAGAAACCATGCACACGGAGTTCGCTCTTCAGGAGCGTGAACGGTTGAGCACCCACCTCTTTGCCTGGTACTGGCTCCCTTCTAGTGGGATTGCCGGCCATTCAAGTGGCATCTTTTAGGCGTAAAGGATCCACCTTCGTGGGTATCATGGATAAAGGTGAGTTTTAAGGTCTTCGAGCGGGCTCTCAACTTCAAATGGGAGATTGTCGTAGTCTATAGCCCTGCCGACCATCGCCGTTTTGAGGCCTTCCTCGAAGAACTCTCGAGGAAGGTCTCAGCCGCCCAACTGCCCGTGGTAGTTGGAGGCGACTTCAGCCTTATCCGCTCAACCAAAGATAAAAGCAATAATCTAGTAAACTACCCTCAAATGCAGATATCCAACAACTGCATTGCTGGTCTCAGACTCGGAGAATTAGGTAGGGTTGGTTCCAGGTTCACCTGTGCTACTTGTGAGCTATGTTGGGATTTCTCCGAAGAGGAGAGGATAATGCATTACAGTAGAGATAAGTATTTCGCTCAGTTAAGAACCAAGGTTATCAATCCAGTAGGAGAATCACACAAAGCCTCGTGAACAGCACCTGCACACACAAAAGCAAATACGTGCACCCAACGCAAATAAGGGGGTTGTCAATACCCTTGGCGATTACTTGCAAGGATTAAATCTCGTAGTGGTAGATAGATAAATTGCAAAGATAAAATAAAATAAAATAGAAAATTGTAGCTAAGTATTTTTGTGTTTTTGTATATGATAAAAGTACTCGGGGGCCATAGTTTTCACTAGAGGCTTCTCTCTCGAGCACATAGCATATGCTGGGTGAACAAAGTACTGTTGGACAATTGATATAAAAGCACATAGTTATGATGATATTCAAGGAAATGATCATGTATATAGGCATCAAGTCCGAGACAACTAGAACTACTGCCTACATTTACTACTATTACTCCACCCATCGACCACTATCCAGCATATGCTTCTAGGGTATTAAGTATAAACGAATAAACCCCATCGTTTTACCCTTAATGGAAACAATACAAATACGTGTCTTGTCCCCTACTTGTTCACTTGAATATAGATCACCGCAAGATTGAACCCATCACAAAGCACCTCTCTTGCTGAAGATAATTCAATCTAGTTGGCCAAACCAAATGGATAGATCAAAGAGAAATACAAAGCTATAACAATCGTGCGTAATAAAGTTAAGAAAAACCTCCATTAATATTCATAAATATTCAGATCATAAACCCATAATTCATCGGATCCCAACAAACACACCACAAAAAAATATTACATAGGATAGAAATCCAAGAACATCGAGGAGAACATTGTATTGAAGATCAAAGAGGGAGAATAAGCCATCTAGCTACTAGCTGTGGACCCGTAGGTCTGTGGTGAACTACTCACGCATCATCTCAAGGCGGCAAGGATGATGTAGAAGCCCTCCATGACCAATTCCGCCTCCGGCAGAGTACCGGAAAAGGCCTCCATATGAGATCACGGAAGAACAGAAGCTTGCGGCGGCGACAATAGTGTTTCGGGTGGTTCTCTAGTATAATGCGGTATTTGGGAGTTTATAGAGGCGTAATTAGGTCAAGAGGTGTCACGAAGGGCCACAAGCTCACCCCCCCCGGGGGTGTGTGCCTGGTGAGCTCGTTGCTCCCTTGTGACTCTTCTGGTCTTCTCTAGAACCTTTGTAGCTCCCTTCCGGTCCACAAAAAACCACCGTAAAGTTTCATCATGTTTGGACTCCGTTTAATATTGATTTCCTAAAAATCCAAAAACAAGCAAACACATCAACTGGCACTGGCCACTAGGTTAATTGGTTAGGCCCAAAAAAGGATATAAAATAGCATAAAATGCATATAAAACATCCAAGATTGATACTATAATAGCATGGAACAATCAAAAGTTATAGATACGTTGGAGATGTATCAACCATCCCCAAGCTTAACTTCTGCTCATCCTCGAGTAGGTAAATGATAAAAATAGAATTTTTGATGTGGAATGCTACCTAACATTTTCATCATGTAATCTTTCTTTAATGGTATGAATACTGAGATACAAATGATTGAAAGCAGTAGTCTATAATTTGATATAAAGACATCAATACTCAGGCATAGCAACAAACAATCATGCCTTTCAAATAAAAATGCTAAAGAACGCTATCCCTACAAAATCATATAGTCTTGTCATGCTTTATCTTCTTAACACAAAGTATTTATCATGTACAACCCCGATGTCAAGACGAGCAATTGGTTCATACTTTTAACGTGCTTCAGCTTTTTCAACCCCCACGCAATACATGATCGTAAGCCATGGACATAGCACTATGGGTGGAATAGAATGTGTTGATAGAGATTAATAAGGGGAAGACAAAAAATAAGATAGTCTCACATCGACATGGCTAATCAACGGGCTATGGAGATGCCCATCAATGGATGTCGATGCGAGGAGTAGGGATTGCCATGCAACTGATGCACTAACAGCTATAAGTGTATGAAAGCTCAAACTGAAAACTAAGTGGGTGTGCATCCAACTTTCTTGCTCTAGAAGAACTCGGGCATTTGAGGAAGCCCAACATCGAAAAATACAAGCCAAGTTCTATAATGAAAAATTCCCACTAGTATATGAAAGTGACAACATAGGAGACTCTCTATATGAAAACATTGTTCTACTTTGAATTACAAGGGTGGAAAAGGATAGTAATATTGCCTCTTCTCTCTTTTCTATCATTGTTTTTGTTGGGCTCTTTTTGGCCTCTCTTTTTTCTTTACTGGGACAATGCTCTGATAATGATGATCATCACACTTTTATTTACATACAACTCGATACTAGAACAATATGACTATATGCATGCCTCTGGCAGTGTACCCGGATGTGCAATGATGCTAGTGTAACATGTATGATAATGATGAATGGTGGCTGAGCCACAAATACTATGTCAGCTATATGATCATGCAAAGCAATATGACAATAAAGATGTATGTCATAATAATGGAAAGATGGAAGTTGCATGGCAATAAAATCTCGGAATGGCTACAAAAATGCCATGATAGGTAGGTATGGTGGTTGTTTTGAGGAAGATATAAGGAGGCTTATGTGTGATAGAACATATCATACCATGGGTTCGGATGCAGGGGTGAAGTTTGCACCAACTCTCAGTGAGAAAGGGCAATGCACGGTACCGAAGAGGCTAGCAAATTGAGGAAAGGCGAGAGTGCATATAATCCATGGACTCACATTAGTCATAAATAACTCACATACTTATTGTAAAAGTTTATTAGCCCTCGAAGCAAAGTACTACTACGCATGCCCCTAGGGGGATAGATTTGTAGGAAAATACCATCGCTCATCGCCAACCGCCACTCATAAGGAAGACAATCAATAATAAATCATGATCCAACTTCTTAGCATAACTAGAGACCATACGTGCATGCTTCGGGAATCACAAACCTTAACACCAATATTCTTACGATACCACAATCATTCACTAGTACCCACATATTATCATCTCGATATTGCAAAACTATTGCAAGTAATCAAACTTATCATATTCAGTGATTTACATGAAAGTTTTTATTATATCCCTCTTGAATACCTATCATATCAGGACCAATTTCATAACATGTGCATATTTCCATTACTATTTATTAGACTCTCAAAAATATATAAGTGAAGCATGAGAGTGCAACTATTTCTTTAAAATATAACCACCGCCATGCTCTAACAGATATAAGTGAAGCACTAGAGAAACTTCCTAGCTCAAAAGTTATAAGTGAAGCACATAGAGTATTCTTACAAATCGCGAATAAACGTGTATCCCTCTCAAAAGGTGTGTGCAGCAAACAATGATTGTGTCAAACTAAAACGCAAAAAAATTGAAGACTTTTATAATACAAGACACTCCAAGAAAAACTCATATCATGTGATGAATAATAATATAGCTCCAAGTAATATAACGATGGATTGTAGACAAAAGAGGGATGCCCCAAGCTTAGATGCTTAGTTCTCCTTGAATATTACCTTGGGGTTCCTTGGGAATCCCCAAGCTTAGGGTCTTGCCACTCCTTATTCCTTCATCCATCATGATCTCACCCAAAACTTGAAAACTTCAGCACACAAAACTTAACAGAAACCTTGTGAGATCCATTAGTATAACAAGCAAATCATAAACTTTAGGTACTGTTGTAAAGCCATTCATATTTTATTATTGCATAATACCTACTATATTCTTACTTCTCCATGACTTATACCCCCTGATATAATCCATAGATTCATCAAAACAAACAAACTTGTAGCAACCCGATGGATCAGTATGCTGGCACACACAGTACATCAATGTATATATCAAAGTGCAATCACATATATAAATAACATAAAACTGATATATACCTCATAATTCTCAGCGGAAACAAACAATCGGGTGTGGAGTCCGATCAATGCCATCGGCAGGTTGAGTGTAGACCATAACCCTATATCGTAACTTTTACTCGTCGAAGAAAAATCTGTAACATGATACGTTGCAGCCGTGTAGGTCAGTACATTGAATGTACTGGCAAGATCATTGTAAGAAAAACAGATGATAAAACTATACTATGTGCAATATGGCTTTGTGGCTTTGTGTCTGAGTTGTTTTGCATAAAAGCTGGTTTTATTTTCCCTACATCAAAGGATATAACCGGAGTCTGTACTACAGAGTTTTCTATCATGACATGGTTCCTCCAACCGATGTATCATATCCCAAACATCATAAGTTGCCCACAATTATGTTATCAGTCCAGTGTTGAGAGTTCCGAGATAGATCCAAGTCCAGAGGCTCAAATTGTCCGTAACTGGGGACACGGCTAATCGATTAGGTTTTAACCCTCTGCAGAGGTTTGTACACTTTACCCACAAGATTCGATCCCTCTTTTTACGTTCTCGCACTTCAGGGTGTTTGAGAATCAAGACGACCGAAACATGGTCTTCCAAAGAGTTCCCCTGACCAGTGTCTGGTGCGCATCCAATCCTATCGTAGTTCTACATCTGCTAGCACCGTCCCAGCCAGAGTCACAACTAAGGTCAACCAAGCCAGAGCCCATAATGACTTGTTATTGCACAGGTAAGCTTTCGGGCATCAAGTATTCTTCCGTCTCTTTTGAGTCTGGGTGAAGCTTTCCGCAAGATGTCATGGCGCTTATCCATGCATCCCGGCCATCCACTGGTTGCTCCAAGGTGCCCGTCAACCGTCCTTCACCGAGTAGTGTGTATTGAATTCTTGTCTCGAGTCGCGGCAGTGGCTTGGAGGAGGGGGTAAGGCTGAGCAGAGGCGGAGTCAGACACGGAGGCGGCGGCGCGCGGCGTGCAGCGGTGGGACTCCGGCTCGGGTTCGGTGTGGAGCGCAGTTGGGCTGGGCCGTGGCCTGGCTGGTAGCTGGGCCGGCCCAGTTCGGCAGGGAAGAATTTTTTTTGGGGATTCGGGTCGCTACAATATGGTATTAGAGCACAGGCTGACTGTAGGACGCGACCACTAGGAAAAGCCACATGATACTCTTCTCTATTCATTTCTAATCCTCCTCTATTTCAACACTATAGATGTCGGACCACAGGAGCAAGTTCACTCAGCCGGATGACGACACCCCCTTCGGATGACACTTGAAGGAAGTCATGAAATACCTGAACATCGGTCTACCAAGCTTCACCGGAACCTTCACTGCAACTTTACCAGAAGAGGAGCGCTGGAGGATCAAAGTTCGTGTTCTGGGAAGGGCTTTTGCAGCAGCTACCGAGCCCATCGAGTTTACCTTGGATGCACCAACTTGGAGATTAGGAAAGAGCATGGCCACCCACATCAGTTTTGGACGCATTTGTGAGGTGTAAAACAAGGATCTTGAAGACACCGTCTACCAGATATGTGGATGCCGGGATGAGCAATGGGAGATGATTCGCACCAGGATGGATGGATCTATTGCAGCATACATACAGGAGATGGATCAACACATTTGTCGATATGAGAATCATATGTGCGCTATTATGAAGAAGACCAAGAAGGTGATGACCAGGAATATCGATCTAGAAGAGGAACTCAAGGCAACCCGCGATGGATATGAAGAGGAAATTGCTATACTACTAGAGAAGAATGAAGACCTAAAGAGGAGGTTGGGAGTACCTGAGGTGAAACCAGAATATGAAGTGAATATTCATGAGGACGACTACATCATACTATATGACACAGACAGTGATGAAGATGAAGACAATGATGAGGATGAAGACAGTGAAGATGATGCTGGTGATGATGATTATGAGCCAATGGAGTCTTTCACTGATCAAAACTTCTAGTCGACCACCATATTACTATTAGAGTTCTTCCAAGTAGTTAGGGATCATTTGTGAGATTTTGTAATAGTAGCTTAGATCGATTTTGTGAATCTTGTTTGAAATTGAGTGGTGTGATTTGAATATGTTTGTCTCATATGCATATGGGTAGTGAAACCTCTCATTGGACCTTATTCTATTCCGCTTTCTCACCCCTCTACCCATCAGATGCTTCCGAGACGTGACCCCGGATTCACATTCCCGCCGGAGCTCACCCAGTTGATCCAACAGCAGAACGCCTTGATGCAGATGATCATCCAGAACCAAGGCAGCAACAACAACAACCTACCGCCACCACCCCCAGTTGACAACCTAGCCCGTTTCCTAAGGTTAAACCCGCCAGTGTTCTCTAGCAGCACCGAGGTGATTGTTGCTAATGATTGGCTCCGCAATATCGGGAGGGAGCTAATAAATGTTGGATGCATGGATGCGGAGAAAGTGTGATTTGCTGCACATCAGCTTGATGGACCCGCAGCCTCTTGGTGGGAGAATTTCACCGCCACCTACCCCATTTCCACAGTTACATGGGATCAGTTTCAGCAGGCCTTCCGCACCGCACATGTCTCAGCTGGAGTCATGAGTTTGAAGAAGCATGAGTTCTGCAACCTACGCCAGGGGAGTCATATGGTGGGGCCGTATGTGGATGAGTTCAGCAAGTTATCTTGCTATGCCCCAGATGATGTGGCCACAGATGCCACGAAGCAGGAGAAATTTCTTGAGGGACTCAGTGATGAGCTGAGTATGCAGTTGATGGTGGCAACCTTCAACAACTACCAGGATCTAGTAGACAGGGCCCTCATGATTGAAGGCAAGAAGCAGCAAATAGAGAGCCGCAAGCGGAAGTATGGAGAGGGGAAGTACAACTCTGGAGCTCAGCAAAAGCCCCGCTATTCTCCATACTCGGGAGGACACACTCATGATAACCATGGAGGACATAACCATGGGGGCCATTCACACAATGGAAGTTCACACAAGCATAGTGGCCCAAAGAATGGTTATGGGAATGGAGGAAGCAACAGTCAGAGCCGTTCCAACCCCGCGACACCCACAAAGAAAGATATGAGTCACATTACCTGTTTCAAGTGCGGGAAACACTAAGCCACTGAATGTCCCAAGGCAAAGAATGGTAATGGCAATGGAAGCTCTGAAAAGAAGCCCAAGCCTTTCACCAGAAGTCAGGTGAATCACGTCAATGTGGAGGAAATTGACGAGCAGCCCGACGCAGTTGTCTGTAAGGTTTTGATAAATGCATTTACAGCCCTTGTTCTTTTTGACACTAGTGCATCGCATTCATTCATATCAAGGGGATTTGTGGACAATTTAAGTTGCCAACCATAGCCCTTAAGTCACCTATGTTAGTGAGTTCCCCAGGAGCAGAGCATATGGCTAGTCGGGGAAGTTATCAGTTGCCATTAACCATAGGTAGACACGTTTTCCCCACAGACCTGATTATCCTGGAGTCACAAGGATTGGATGTGATCCTAGGTATGAATTGGCTATCCAAGTACAAGGGAAACATCAATTGTGCCAGTAAATCGATTCTTCTCACCACCCTAGAAGGAAAACGGATAAAGTATGTGTCTAGGCATGTGCCAAGGAGGACTCAAGTGAATTCCCTTTCGGGAGTTGTAGCAGTTGTGAAGGATTATCCCGATGTATTCCCGGAGGAATTACCAGGCATGCCACCAGACCGAGACATAGAGTTTCTGATCGAATTGTTGCCACGCACCAGACCAATATCCAAGAGACCGTATCAGATGCCTGCCAATGATCTGGAGGAAATTAAGAAGCGGATTTAGGAATTATTGGAGAAAGGTTATATTCGACCAAGTTCATCACCTTGGGGAGCCCCAGTGCTTCTAGTCGAGAAGAAGGAAGGATCCTTGAGAATGGTTGTTGATTATCGTGCGTGGAATGAGGTGACGATCAAGAACAAATACCCTCTGCTGATGATCAATGATTTGTTTGACCAGCTGCAGGGAGCTAAAGTTTTCTCCAAGATCTATCTTCGGTCAGGATATCACTAGCTGAAGATCCGAGAGCAGGATATACCTAAGATAGCTTTTACCACCAGGTATGGGCTTTATGAGTATATGGTTATATCATTTTGTTTGACTAATGCCCCTGGCTATTTCATGAGTATGATGAACAAGGTATTCATGGAGTTCTTGGACAAGTTCGTCGTGGTGTTCATTGACGATATATTGGTCTATACGAAGAATGAAGAACACAAGGAACATTTGCGCTTGGTTCTCGAGAAGCTCAGGGAACATCAGTTATATGCCAAGTTCAGCAAATGTGAGTTTTGGTTGAAGGAAGTTGGATTTCTTGGGCATGTTATATCAGGATAAGGAATAGCAGTAGACCCTACCAAGGTTGAAGCCGTCACCGAATGGATAGCACCCACCTCACTTGGAGAGATATGCAGTTTCCTTCGACTCGCAGGTTATTATCGGAGTTTGTTGAGAATTTCTCCAAGATCGCGAAGCCCATGACGGAGTTATTGAAGAAAGACACCAAGTTTAATTGGACCGAGGATTGTGAGGCTAGTTTTCATGAGTTGAAGAAACGTTTGGTTACAGCCCCAGTGCTAATTCTCCCAAATATATGCAAGGATTTCCAAGTATATTGCGACACTTCTCGTCAGGGACTTGGAGGCGTTCTTATGCAAGAAGGAAGAGTAGTTTCATATGCCTCATGTCAGCTTCGATCTCATGAGTTGAATTATGCCACGCATGATTTGATGTTAGCAGCCGTAGTGCATGCGCTCAAGACCTGGAGGCACTTTCTCATCGGAAATCATTGCGATGTTTACACGGCTCATAAGAGTCTGAAATACATCTTCAAGTAGAAGGAGTTGAACCTCAGGCAGAGGAGATGGTTGGAGCTCATAAAGGATTATGACATGAGATTGCATTATCACCCAGGAAAGGCCAATGTGATGGCAGATGCTTTGAGCCGCAAGAGTCATGTTAATACTCTCATAACCGGAGGGTTACCTCAGGAGTTAGCAGATGATCTCCGAGAACTTCATTTGAAGATAATTTCGAGAGGTTTTGTTTCGGCATTGGAAATTCAGTCCACCTTGCTAGGAAAGATCCGAGAAGCCTAGAAGACGGACAAGGAGATTGCAGATATAAAAGAAAGGATGAGTAAAGGTAAGGCTAAAGGTTTTCGTGAAGATGAGCACGAAACTTTATGGTTTGAGGATCACATCTATGTGCCCAATGATCCCGGGATCAGGAAGTTAATTCTTCAGGAGGCTCATGATTCTCCTTACTCGATTCACCCAGGCAACACCATGATGTATCTGGATTTGAAGGAGAGTTTCCGGTGGACAGGTATGAAGAAGGATAATGCCGAGTATGTAGCAGTATGCGACGTATGTCAAAGGGTTAAGGTAGAACATCAGAAACCAACAGGATTACTTCAGCCTTTGCCGATACCCGAATGAAAATGGGATAATCTTGGCATGGATTTCATCATCGGATTGCCCAGGACTCGTTCAGGTTATGACTCCATCTGGGTTGTAGTTGATTGCTTGACCAAGGTGGCCCACTTCATCCCCGTGAAAACCACTTATACGAGCACTAAGTTGGCAAAGATATAATGACTAGGATCGTATGTCTGCATGGAGTTCCGAGGACCATCGTATCAGATAGAGGAACACAGTTTACTTCAAAGTTTTGGAATCAGTTACACGAAACTTTGGGTACCAGGCTAGAGTTTAGTACAGCCTTTCATCCGTAGACAGATGGGCAGACCGAGAGAGTCAACCAGATTCTGGAGGACATGTTGAGAGCTTGTGCGCTAGATTATGGATCTAGTTGGGATGATAATTTAACATATATAGAGTTCTCATATAACAACAGCTATCAAGCCAGTTTGAAGATGGCCCCTTTAGAAGCTTTGTACGGAAGGAGGTGCAGGACACCATTGATGTGGGATGAAGTTGGAGACCGACAGTTGTTCGGACCAGATTTAATCAGAGATTCTGAGGAGAAGGTCAGGTTGATCCGTGATAGACTCAAGATAGCCCAGTCCAGGTAGAAGAGCTATGCCGAGACAAAACGCAAGGAGGTAACCTATGAAGTTGGAGACGCAGCATATCTTCGTGTGTCGCCACTTCGAGGAGTTAAACGATTTGGAGTCAATGGAAAGTTAGCACCCCAATTTTTGGGACCGTACAGAGTCTTGGAACGTATGGGTGAAGTTGCCTACAAGTTGGAATTACCTGAAGGTTTGTCAGGAGTTCATGATGTGTTTAACGTTTCCCAGTTGAAGAAGTGCCATGCAGAGATTTCCGATATTCCTCTGAGAGATACAGTGCCTCTGGAAGCAATTCAGTTGGAGAGTGACCTGACATATGAGGAGAAACCCGTCAAGATTCCCGAGTTCGCCAACCGAGTTACTCGCAACAAGGTCATCAAGTTTTGCAAGGTTCAGTGGAGTCACCATACTGAGGAGGAAGCCACCTGGGAGCGCGAAGAAGACCTCCGCAAGGAGCACCCACACCTTTTTGCTAGCCAACCCGAATCTCGAGGGCGAGATTCATCTTAAGGGGGGTAGGTTTGTAACATCCCAATTTTCAATTTGGATGTTATTTATAGATCATTCATATGCATCCATGATTTATGCATTTTTTTCTTGCATTTATTTTATTTGAATTTGATCCTAGAAACCTTAAGCAACTCAAGGACCAATTGAGAGAGTTGAAGGTTTCCCAAAAATCCATCTTTGAGTTTTCAAAATTTGGAAAATTGGATCAAATTATTTTATTCAAAATTCTTTTCCAATTATAGCAAATAAATAAAGTAAAGAGAGCAGATAAAAGGACTTCTTCAAAAACAACAAAGAAATATTGGAAGTGAAGTTTGAATTTTTGAATATTTTATTTGATTTTTTGCAGGTTTATTTATTTTATTGCGGAGTTTATTAGTACTAAAAATGTATTTTCAAAACTTGTGTTTTTAGGCCAGAAAAATGTTCACAAGGTCATATATGAGGCCATATAATTAAGTGAACTTTTCTGTTATTTTAAGATATATATTTATTATAGTTTTCATACTTTTTCTCTCCCTGGAAATATGTTTAAAAAATTCTTCCCCGTCGAACTGGACCGGCCCAGCTACCAGCCAGGACGCGGCCCAGCCCAGCCACGCGCCGTGCCGACCCGAGCCGGAGTCCCGACGCCGCACGCCGCGCGCCGCCGCCGCCGTGTCCGACTCCGTCTCCGCTCCGCCTTGCCCCCTCCTCTAAGACACCGCCGCCCCTGGCCTTTATAAGGCACCGCGTCGGACCCCCCTTATCCTCATCACAGCAGCCGCCGCCGCTGCATTGCCTCGCAGCCACCGCCGCCGTCGAAGTCGTCACAGCCGCCGCTGCATCACCCGCAGCCACAGCCGCCGCCGCACTCTGCCGCCGACCTCACCGCCGCACTCCGCCATCGCCACCCAGGCTCAAAGGGATCATATGATATTTCATGCCTAGAAACTTCTGTGTGTAGCCACAAGCCATTATGGGCTCTGGCATAGTTGAGTAAGTTGTGTGACCTCTTTCCATGGTAGACTAGCTGATGTAGTGGGAAAGTAGGTGTACCGGTCTACCCATGGTTTAGAGGGAATACTTCAGAAAGGCTATGTCTCAATCTTCCGATCATGGATGTGGCCGAGTCTTGTGGGGAAAAGTGTGCAAACTTCTGCAGAGTGTACAAACTAATCATGATTAGTCGTGTCCCCGGTTATGGACAATTTGAGTATCTGGAAGTGAATTATTTGTTGATCTCGTCACTCTTTAATTAATGTATTGGGTTTATTATTTATACTTGGTAATTTTGGGAATTGAATTGGAGGAACCTTCTCAATGTTGGCATAAACTTGGTAGTAAATAAAAAATGTATTCCTTTGTTTTAGGGAAAAAATTAGCTTTATACAAAAAATTAAACTTAGAGCCTCCACTAGCCAAATATGCATGTAGTTATAATCTCTTTCATTCATTGCTCTATAGTGTGACTTTGCCAGCATATTGCATGTGCTGACCTACACGGCTGCAACGTCTCATGTTGCAGAGTTTTCCGACGAAGAATAAGGTGCGCCAAGTCATTGTCATGCACTTAGTTTTGCCGTGGAGTTGATGGACTCATTTATCTTCGAAGCTTCCGCAGTTATTTTATTATTGTTGGCCTTTAGCCATATTTTTGTAATAAATACTTTTTATGAGGACCTCGATGTAATAAGTGTGTGATTGAACTCTGTTATAAATCCTTGAGTAGTATGTGTGTCAGCATACCGATCCAGGGATGACACTTAAGTTCAGAGACTTTGATCCATTGGGATTCGGGTCGCTACACTCCTCGACAACAATTTTGGTGGCCTCAGCCTCGGCATCCTTGGCGGTCTCCTTGACGACAGCGTCGACGTCCGTCTGGTCCGTCGAAGGTGGGTCTGGAAAGCAAAAAGAAGAATGAAGCGAAGCCAAAAATTAAAGTTCAGAGCAAAGAAAAGAAAGAAAACCGCATGGTAAAGATGGCGAGGGCCGGGAGGCGAGCAGCCTACCTGTGTCGAGCTGAGAAGAAGTGGTTCCCTCCCCGGCAACGTTCATTGCCGGGATGGAGCCACCAACGCTTGTGCCCACCACCACTTCCTCCATGCGCGTGGGCTCGTCGATGGATGCCCTTGTTGGGGACACCCTTCTGGGTGGCGTGGTTGATGGGGGCGGCATGTCGGGGGTGGCCCTCAGTAGCTCCTCCTATTGCCGCTTTCCTCCTGTGAACCCGGCAAGGTCGGCATTAAAGATACACACTCCAACACCCGCCAGCGGAAAATGAGTAACAGACTGATGCTGGGGGCTAGAGTTGGGGCTGCATTGAGGGCTGGTATCCAGGCTGATCACGATCATCCCCGATGCACGTGAAGTGCTTGCCGGGGGCTTGTCGTCCGTCAAAGCCTTGGATCTCTTCGCCACCCGCTGAGCCAGCGTCTTCGTGTCACTGCAAAGACAAGATCAACTCAAGATAAAATTATCTAAATAAAGGATCAGGGAATGAATGGGAAGGCAAGGTTCTTACTCGTCTTCCTCTTCTGGCCTCCTCTTCATCTTCGGGCTAAAGGACCCGAGGTCAAAATCAGCCACTGGTACGGTGTCCGTAGAGGAAGGAGGAGGAGGAGATAGGGTCCTTGGCTGCTTGGTCGAGGAGGAGGCGGCGGCGCGCTTGGTTGAGGAGGAGGCAGCGGTCGCAGCCTTCTTCGCTGCCTCCGCGGCCGCGCGCCTCGTCTGGCACATGGGTTGCGCCTTGGCCTCCTACCGCTATGTGGCCTTGCCGGGCCGGACTGGCTCGCCGGAGCCGACCCGCTGTAGGACGTGCCTCTTCTTTGGGGCCGACGTCTCGTCCGCGTTAGATCCCTCCTCAGTCAACTCCTCAGCCGCCTCCTCAGCAAGGGGGACCCCGGCGCCGGCACCACTGGGCTCCCTGGCAGACCCCGTCCACTCGGCAAACTTCTTCTCCTCTTCGGCCTCTTCGGCCTCGTCCTCCATGGTGCCAAGGCTGCCGACCTCCTTGGCAAGTGTTGCGTCCTCCACCCTGGCAGCAATGTACACCACCTCTTCTATGGTGGTAGGGCGGATGAGCTGCGGCTCGGCACGGACGTATGTCTCTGACAAGTTGTCGAAGAACTTCTGCACCAGCTCCGCTTTTGGCTCGACCCAGGTCGAATCGAGGACGTGTGCGCTGAACACTGGCATCATGGCGATGATGGTGGTCAGACAAGAATTGTTGCTCAACGGGACCACCCCCGCTGGCAACCTGAACGGATTATCAGCCTTGCCGGTCTTGGTGGCCTTGCCGGACTTCTCGGCCTTGCCGGTCTCGTCAACCTTGAGCTGAAAAAGCCTCCGGCAGAGATGCGCTTGTTGTATCACCGTGAAGTTATAATTCAGGCCGGGGCGAAGCCTCATGATGTCGGACGCATTCTGGAAGTCCCAGGCCAGTCTCCCCTTATTGTGCAAAGGATCAATGCGGCGGCGGATGAAGGCGGCCCCAATCATCTCGAGCGTGAGCCCGACCGAGGTGAGGCGATGGATCCTGGTGGTGGCAACCGTGCACTTCTTGTCGTCGGCGTCAAGCTCGCCCCAGTCATTGCCGCAGACCGGCGACCTCCGACGGACCTGGCAGAACTCCCGCGGATCCTTCTCCTTGATCTAGCACCACCGCCCCGCCATTCGTCCTACTTATCCTTCGTGGAACCCTTCGGGTACGTACCCTTGCTCAAGGCCCTTGGAATCCAAGTGACGCACCCGGAGATGGCGCCCCCTGCCTGGATATGAGGCACGAAGTAGTGGCAGAAGAGTGTCGTGTTTGGATGCACCCCAGCAAAGCCCTCGCAAAGGTGGGCGAAGAAGGCCATGCATGCCACGACATTCGGCGTAAAATCCAGAAGGTGGAAACCGTAGGTGTGCATGATGCTGTTGAAGAAATCGAAGAAAGGGGGCAGAGCCAGCAGGAGAAGTAATAAAAAAGAGGGTATTTGTCTGGACCTGGCTTGGCGAAGGGAGCGGGGATGATGGCCGTGGCAGGATGCCCCGCCGTCTCTCTCCCCACAGGCACTTAAATTTTTCCCTGAGGGTGAGCGCATTGACCGTCAAGACGAAGAGGGCGTGCTTATTCCACAACTTCACCAGCTCGCCCTCCGGCACCTCCTTCCCCTCGGCGGCCTTGGCCACTCCCTTGCACTTGCTTGCCTTGGGCGCCATGGCAGCTGAGAAGGGGCGAGGAATCAAGAAGCAATAGAAGCGCGGTGGCGGCGAGCAGATGCGAGAACTCTGGTTTGCGCTCGAGGAAGAAGAGGGGAACGGTGGTTCCTAGATTGGGAAGGGCATAGAGGGTAAATGAGCAGCGCCCCTATGGATTCCTCTTTTTATGGGGAAGGTGTGGGCCGCCTCTTTACTATTTACTACGAGGTGACGCAGGCATGCAGCGGCCGTTCCACGCACGACCCCACGTCATGCACTCAATGCAGATCGTGGGGAAGCACAACTGACGAAGAATTGACAACGGTTAAATCTCTGCCACACGCGCCCGTGCATTGTTTTGGGCCTGGCCCAACTATGCTTCGCGCTTATGTGTGGCGCAGGCCCGGGGGCTCCTGTCGGTGTATAAAAGTATGGGCTCTTCTGTACCCCTTACTTGTGCACGGGCAGTCGTAGCCACGCCTGCGGTAGGGCTTGATGGAGCACCAGAAGGACAAGATACAAGACTACCAAGACAACATTCAAGACAGTGAACAAAGAGCAGAGGACAAGCTGGACCTCCCGCGGCAACATCCTTGCCGGGCGGCTTGCATAGCCCCGGAAAGCTCCTTGCCGGGGCAACCCATGAAGAACCAGCAAGGCCATCACCCTTGAGACTAAGAGCTCTGACATCATCGACAACGTCAAAGCCAAGGCTCGGGTGCGCGTGCATAGTGGCATGCAAATCATTGTGAAGACCGGTGGACTTCCAGTCTACAAGGAGACCAGAAGACGAAGCACCCAGCAAGGCCCTTTTCGAGGACGACTGCGAGGCCCCCGGCAAGACCCTTGCCGGGGACGATTACGGGGCCACAACCAGGCCCGCACTCGATGAGGTTCTTGCCACCTCATGCCCGTTCCAGCGCGACGGCTAGCTTGCCAACTAGGCAGACGCCTGATGACCCACAAGTATAGGGGATCTATCGTAGTCCTTTCGATAAGTAAGAGTGTCGAACCCAACGAGGAGCAGAAGGAAATGATAAGCGGTTTTCAGCAAGGTATTCTCTGCAAGTACTGAAATAAGTGGTAACAGATAGTTTTGTGATAAGATAAATTGTAACGAGCAACAAGTAAAAAGAGTAAATAAAGTGCAGCAAGGTGGCCCAATCCTTTTTGTAGCAAAGGACAAGCCTGGACAAACTCTTATAATAGGAAAAGCGCTCCCGAGGACACATGGGAATATCGTCAAGCTAGTTTTCATCACGCTCATATGATTCGCGTTCGGTACTTTGATAGTTTGATATGTGGGTGGACCGGTGCTTGGGTGCTGTTCTTGCTTGAACAAGCATTCCACTTATGATTAACCTCTATTGCAAGCATCCGCAACTACAACAAAAGTATTAAGCTTCTGTTACTCTAGCAACCCATCATCTACTTATTACTTCCCAATGCCTTCCTCTAGGCCGAAATAATGGTGAAGTGTTATGTAGTCGACGTTCACATAACACCACTAGAGGCTAGACAACATACATCTTATCAAAATATCGAACGAATACCAAATTCACATGGCTACTAATAGCAAGACTTCTCCCTTGTCCTCAGGAACAAACGTAACTACTCACAAACCATATTCATGTTCATAATCAGAGGGGTAATAATATGCATAAAGGATCTGAACATATGATCTTCCACCAAATAAACCAACTAGCATCAACTACAAGGAGTAATCAACACTACTAGCAACCTACTTGCACCAATCCCGGACTTGGAGACAAGAATTGAATACAAGAGATGAACTAGGGTTTGGAGATGAGATGGTGCTGGTGAAGATGTTGATGGAGATTGCCCTTCCCGATGAGAGGTGCGTTGGTGATGACGATGGTGATGATTTCCCCTCCCGGAGGGAAGTGTCCCCGGCAGAACAGCTCTGCCGGAGCCCTAGATTGGTTCCGCCAAGGTTCCGCCTCGTGGCGGCGGAGTCTTGTCCCGAAAGGTTGCCTTCTATTTTTTTCTCATCGAAAGACTTCATATAGGAGAAGATGGGCATCGGAGAGCCACCAGAGGGCCCACGAGGTAGGGGGCGCGCCCCCTACCCTCGTGAGCAGGGTGTGGGCCCCCTGGCCTTCATCTTTGGCGACGATTTTTCTTTATTTATTTTAAGATATTCTATGGAGTTTCAGAACTTTTGGAGTTGAGCGGAATAGGTCTCCAATAATTGCTCCTTTTCCAGCCCAGAATTCCAGCTGCCGGCATTCTCCCTCTTCATGTAAACCTTGTAAAATAAGAGAGAATAGCCATAAGTATTGTGACATAACGTGAAATAACAGCCCATAATGCAATAAATATTGATATAAAAGCATGATGCAAAATGGATGTATCAACTCCCCCAAGCTTAGACCTCGCTTGTCTTCAAGCGAAAAGCCGATAACAATAAATATGTCCTCATGTTTAGAAGTAGAGGCGTCGATAAAAATAAAATACGGATATGAAGGCATCATGATTATTTCCATAACAGCAACATATATAGATTTTGTCAGATGATTACTTATGTTCAAGTGATGATCTTTTCACACTGCAAAGGTATGAATCAGAAACCTTATTGAGCACCAACAAATTATAACCTCAGTCATTGAAGCAATTGAAATTTATCATAACATCGGAAAGAGTCTATGTCAGAGCTTAAAAGCAAGTCCACATACTCAACTATCACTTAGTCCTTCATAATTGCTAACACTCACGCAATACTTGTGGTTACAGAGTTTTTATCGGACATAGAGAAAGATAGGGGCTTATAGTTTTGCCCCACAACCTTTTACCTCAAGGGTAATGTCAACAATAATAATTCATGCTCCCCTACATCCAATTAGATATATATATCATGTTCTTTCCAACATGCTGAGCTTGCCAAAGGATAAAATGAAAAAGGAAAGGTGAAGATCACTGTGACTCTTGCATAAGGTAGAGGATAATAATAAAAGATAGGCCCTTCGCAGAGGGAAGCAGAGGTTGTCATGCGCGTTTAGGGTTGATGCACAAAATCTTAATGCAAAAGAACGTCACTTTATATTGCCCCTTGTATATGGACCTTTATTATGCAGTCCGTCGCTTTTATTACTTCCACAACAAGTTCGTACAAAGCTTATTTTCTCTGCACTAATAAGTCATGCATAGTTAGAGAGCAATTTTTATTGCTTGCACCGATGACAACTTACTTGAAGGATCTTACTCAATCCATAGGTAGATATGGTGGACTCTCATGGCTGAACTGGTTTAAGGGTATTTGGAAGCACAAGTAGTATTTCTACTTGGTGCTGAGAATTTGGCTAGCATGAGGGGGAAAGGCAAGCTCAACACATTAGAGGATCCATGACAACATACTTTATCTCAGATGTAAGAAAACATAACTCATTATGTTGTCTTCCTTGTCCAACCTCAACTCTTTAGCATGTCATATTTTAATGAGTGCTCCCAATCATAAAAGATGTCAATGATAATATATCTATATGTGAAACCTCTCTTTCCTTATTGCTTCCTATTAATTGCAACGATGACCAAAGCTATATTTGCCAACTCCCAACAACTTTTAATCATCATACTCTTTCTATGTGAAGTCATTACTTTCAATAAGATCAATATGAACTCTTTGATTCTTTTTATTCTTTTTCTTCTTTCTATTTACACAAGATCAAATCAAGCCCTTGACTCAACACTAATCTTTATTATATAGCTCACGGACTCGATTACAAAGAAGGATCATAAAGCAAAACTCAAAACTAGATCATGCCATGACTTTATTCTACTAAATCAAGATACTACTAAAAGGATCGAACTAAGAAAAACGGTAAAGATAGGAGTTGTGATGGTGATACGATACCAGGGCACCTCCCCCAAGCTTGGCAGTTGCCAAGGGGAGTGCCCATACCCATGTGATTATGTCTCCTTCTTTGTTGTTGACGGTGGAGGTGTGTTGATGATGCAGGCTTGTCATCCACCTTCCATGGCATAGGCTCACCATCATAGAAGGATGATTGAGTCTCTGGAATTCTCAAATCTGCAGCCAAACTCATCCTTTTGAATCTATATTCATACTCATAGTTTTGATTTTGCAGATCATAGATTTGGGCTTGGAGGTTCTCGATCTTCTCATGTAGCTTGAAGATGGCATCCTCGATGTTCTTGGCATCCGGCTCGTAGTTGTTGGTGAACTCCGCGAGCATCTTGTGGCTAGCGTTGATTCCACGCTCCACCATCCCCTGGCACTTGAAAACTTGTTGCTCCATCGCTTCGAGCCTTGACTCCACGCTTCCGGTTCCCTTTGGTCCCTCAACATCGCGGATGTGCAGCAACCCATCACGCATCTCAATGGTTTGAGGGTGTCGCAGCCCTCCGCGAGGTAAGGGCTGATCACCTTCTCGAAGAACTTGTCCTTGGAAGCACTTGGGGTCATCATGATGATCTAGACCTGTCAGAAAAACAGCTCGAAACAAGAACAGGGGAGATTTGCGTGATACGAGAGTCAAAACCTTCGGGAGAATATATAATGAATTTTTACCGACCAAAATACATATCGTGCAAGAAAACGGAGTCCGGAGGGCACACGAGGTGCTCACGAGGTAAGGGGCGCGCCCTCCACCCTCGTGGAGGCCTCGTGTCCTTCCCGGACTGCTACTTATTTTTCTATTTTTCTAAATATTCCAAAACGGAGAAATATTGCCTTAAAAATTGTTTTGGAGTCGGTTTACTTACCGTACCACATACCTATTCCTTTTCAGAGTCTGGAACGGTCTGGAAAGTGTCCCTTATGTATTCCTCCGGGGTTATGGTTTCAATAATATTGGTTCCAACATTTACAAGATTACCTGAGATATAGTGTTTGATCCTTTGACCGTTTACCACCTTAGGATTTGTGCCTTCGAAGTTGTTGATTTTTATGGCACCGGAACGATAGACCTCCTCGATAACGTAGGGACCTTCCCATTTAGAGAGAAGTTTTCCTGCAAAAAATCTTAAACGAGAGTTGTATAGCAATACATAATCACCTACATTAAACTCACGCTTTTGTATCCTTTTGTCATGCCATCTTTTAACTTTTTCTTTAAACAACTTGGCATTTTCGTAAGCTTGGGTTCTCCAATCATCAAGTGAGCTAATATCAAATAACCTCTTCTCACCGGCAAGTTTGAAATGATAGTTGAGCTCTTTAATAGCCCAATATGCCTTATGTTCTAGTTCGAGAGGTAAGTGACATGCTTTTCCATAAACCATTTTATATGGAGACATACCCATAGGATTCTTATATGCAGTTCTATAGGCCCATAATGCGTCATCCAGTTTCTTGGACCAATTCTTTCTAGACCTGTTAACAGTCTTTTGCAAAATTAATTTGAGCTCTCTATTACTCAATTCTACTTGACCACTAGACTGCGAGTGATATGGAGATCCAATTCTATGATTAACGTCATATTTAGCAAGCACTTTACGGAAAGCACCATGAATAAAGTGTGAATCACCATCAGTCATTAAATATCTAGGGACTCCAAACCTCGGAAAAATAACTTCCTTAAGAATTTTAATAGAGGTGTTATGATCAGCACCACTAGTTGGAATAGCTTCTACCCACTTAGTAACGTAATCAACAGAAACTAAAATATGTGTATATCCATTAGAGGCAGGAAAAGGTCCCATATAATCAAAGCCCCAAACATCAAATACTTGTCACGCCCAAGATGCGACCCTATCCTAAAGGAACTCAAAGGTCCTACCAAGGATAGAAGCGCATCTTGAAGACACTTTTGCAAGGTGGATATCATTACATTAACATTACATAATATATGGGGATACATACAAGAGGCATACAATGCCACACGAATACAACATCATCATTCATAAGAGCACCATCCGACTATGGATGAAACATAAACAGAAACTCAAACGACATCCACCCTGCTAGCCCAGGCTGCCGACCTGGAACCTATCCCCTGATCGAAGAAGAAGCAGAAGAAGAACTCCAAAACAAGCAAACATCGCTCTCACGTCATGATCATCGCAATACCTATACCTGCAACTGTTGTTGTAGTAATCTGTGAGCCACAAGGACTCAGCAATCCCATAACCATGGGTATCAAGAACTAGCAAAGCTTAATGGGAAAGGAAGGGGTAAAGTGGTGAGGTTGCAGCAGCGACTAAGCAAGTATGGTGGCTAACATACGCAAATAAGAGCGAGGAGAGAAGCAAACGGAACGGTCGTGAAGCTAGAAATGATCAAGAGGTGATCCTGAACTTCTACTTACGTCAAACATAACCCAAAACCGTGTTCACTTCCCGAACTCCGCCGAGAAGAGACCATCACGGCTACACACGCGGTTGATGCGTTTTAATTCGAATCAGGTGTCAAGTTATCTACAACCGGACATTAACAAATTCCCATCTGTCCATAACCGCGGGCACTGCTCTCAAAAGTTTATACCCTGCAGGGGTGTCCCAACTTAGCCCATGATAAGCTCTCGCGATCAACGAAGGATATTCCTTCTCCCAGGAAGACCCGATCAGTCTCGGAATCCCGGTTTACAAGACATTTCGAAAATGGTAAAACAAGACCAGCAAAGCCGCCCGATGCACCGACAATCCCGATAGGAGTTGCACATATCTCGTTCTCAGGGCAACACCGGATGAGCAATCCGTACAACTAAAACCAGACCTCAAGTTTCCCTGAGGGGGCGCTGCAAAGGGCTCTGGTTCGGACCAACACTTAGACAAGCATTGGCCCGGGGGGCTAAAATAAAGATGACCCTCGAGAGAGCGACTCCCAAGGGAAAAGTAGGTGGTGGTGAGGCAAATGGTAAAACCAAGGTTGGGCCTTGCTGGAGGAGTTTTATTCAAAGCGAACTATCAAGGGGGTCCCATAAATCACCCGACCGTGTAAGGAACGCAAAATCCGAGAACATAATACCGGTATGACGGAAACTAGGGCGGCAAGAGTGGAACAAAACACCAGGCATAAGGCCGAGCCTTCCACCCTTTACCAAGTATATAGATGCATTAATTAAATAAGAGATATTGTGATATCCCAACATAATCCTGTCCACCATGGAGCAATCTTCAACTTCACCTGCAACTAACAACGCTGTAAGAGGGGATGAGCAGAGCGGTAACATAGCCAAGCAACGGTTTGCTAGGAAGGGTGACAAAGGTTAGAGGCTGACATGGCAAATTGGGAGGCTTGAAGAGCAAATGATAGGCAGCGCAGCAAAGCAATAGAACGAAGCAACTAGCATAGCAATGATAGTAGTGAGATCCAGGGTAGCTGTCATCTTGCCTGAAATCCCGCAAGGAAGAAGAACGAGTCCATGAAGAAGATGAAGGCACGAAGACGAACCAAGCGTAGACGAACGGATCCTCACGATCGCAACGAAACAGGAACTATCGATAAGAAGCACACAACAAGGTAAACACACCACACATAGACAAGACATGATGCACAACCAAGCATGATGCATGACAAAGCTACATGAGGCTACTCATGGCAAGAGATGATGCAAACAAGAGCAACACATCAAGGCAAGTTTAAATGGGGAAGAGCATATACAAATCCGGTAAGTCCTCATATGCAAATTTAGAAGTTGGTCCAGAACTTAATAAACCTTATGTTCAATTTGTTAAACAGCAAGTTAAGATGCACCAAGATGATCTACACAAAATTCTAGTCAAGTTACATATAAAGTTCATTTAATTCGGAGCTACGGCCTGGAAGATATGAGCAAAACAAGTTAAACATGGCATTGATGTAAAATGCATACAAACATCAAGCAAACACCTCAAAACAAGGATGCAACATGAGAATATGAAACAACATGCAAAATCAAGCAAGTTTCATATAGAGCACACTCAAAACGGAGCAACGGTTCAACACATACACTATACAAGTCATAACAACAATCTGTCCAAAACAGCAACTAGGCATATTGCAAGCATCAAGACAACATGCTACAGTACCACAATATGAAAACAAGAGGCATGGACATGATGTACAGGTAATGCATGACAAAACATGAACACTGAGCTATCTCCAGAAATCAATAGAACATGCTCAAAATGACATGGCAAGCTTGCATATATTAACAGTTTCAGACTTAGCAGAAATAACATCAGGTTGCAATGTTTAGAGCTATCAAACGACATGTTACAGGAACTTATCATGGCAAACAAAGGCATGGCTTGAATCTACTAATTGCATAGAACAAAAGTCCTTTACTGACCATGAGCCAAAAGGATCAGAAGATATGATGGCACCCATGTAAACATGGCAAGTTATATGACAGATTCATACATTGGCAGGAACAACAATAAGTAGGCATGTTGGTGAGTTTGAACCACTCACCACAGAGCAATACATGGCATGAAAAGGCAACCAACAGTAAGAATACATGTTTATGAAGCTAAGCATGGCAAGATCAAGTTCATAGGGTACATGGATCACTAACAACAAACATGGCAACATTGAACATAATGTTAACAGGTTGACAACAACATTATTTAGCTAGTTTGGAGCAAGATAACAACATGTTAAAGCAGGCTACAAATGCAACCAGGGGCATGAATGGATAGAGAATGACATGTATAACAAATCATCCTTAGTGAACATCTCCAGATTATGCATAGAATGACTTGTAGCAGCAGGTTTACATAGCAACAAAATATAACAGAAACAACCTAGCAAAACAGTAACAGCAAGTACCCTACTTAACAAGCTTGATGCACTCACTACACAACTCACAAAAATACATGCATGGCACCTCTGTGAAGATGGCATGGCATAGATCAAAATTCATGTAGAGCTTATGTTCATAGGATGCACACATCAAACATGGCAAAAAATATGACAAATCATCAAGTTATAGCAGTTTCAGCAGAATAACATCATATAGCACTCTTGCAACGAAGATTCAGGCATCAATATGGACTCAAATGAACATGATGCAATGGAATGAAATGAAGTACTCGTCGAGTCAAACAATTCGACATATTACACTCACAAAACGGAGCAGTATGCACAAAGTTATGATGCAATGAAAATGGCATGATAATGTCAAAATCTTAGGGACTTAGGAATTTCGGGGTCAACCTTCGTGGACTGGATCTGGATTTGGGGTTCGTTGCATGCAAACCGAGGATGGCCGGGGTTCTCGCCGGAGAGCGGTCGGAGGGAGGTCGCAGGAGGCGGCCCCGGCCCAGATCTCGCCGGATCCGGCCGGCGGCGAGCTGGGACGGCGACGGGGCGGGGAGGCGCGGCCGGCAAAGCGGTGGCGCTCGGCGGCGGCCGGTGCGGGGTCGGAGGCG
>NC_041383.1:394413298-394419412 GCF_002162155.2 Triticum dicoccoides | reverse complement strand
GTCGCCACGTGGCGCGCCTCGATTGGTGCGGGCGGCGGCGACTGGATGTGTCCGGCATCATCCGGACGTGTCTGGGGCGCAGAGGAGGGTGGAGCTAGGGTTAGGGGGAAAAAGATCCGAAAATGAAGGGGAGAGGGCATATTTATAGGTAGAGGGAGCTAGGAGAGTCCAAATGGAGCACGATTTTCGTCCACACGATCGTGATCGAACGACCGAGAGCATGGAGGGGGTTTGGATGGGTTTTGGGCCACTTTGAAGGGGTGTTGTGCTGCAACAAAAGAGGGCTTTTGCGGCTACCCGGTTAACCGTTGGAGTATCAAACGGACTCCAAATGGCACGAAACTTGACAGGCGGTCTACCAGTGGTGTACCAAGGCCACTTGGCAAGCCTCGGTCCATTCCGAGAATGTTTAACACCCACGAAAAGAGGCAAAAGGGGGCGCCGGAGGACATAGGAGTGCCGGATTGCAAAACGGACAACGGGGGAAATGCTCGGATGCATGAGACGAACACGTATGCAAAATGAGATGCACATGATGACATGGCAAAATGCAACACGCAAGCAAATGACATGGCTACAACGGCGAATAACTGGCGTACACCTGGCGCATCGGATCCGGGGCGTTACAACACTCCTCCACTAACAAGAGGTCTCGTCCTGAGATCTTAGGACCGAGACGGAAGGGAAAAAGGATGAGGTGAAGCAATAACTCAAGAGAAGAAGCAAAGAATCGAGAGCACTCGAGAATAAGAGAGGAACAACGAGAATGACGAGAATCGAAAGCTCACGGAATCAAATAGACTATGAAACCACTCCTGTTAGAACGAGATAAGAAACGAATAAGACTGAAAGGATTTAGGCAGCACTCCGACTAAAAATGAAAGGAATAGAACACGAACTACGCAAGATGGGATGACACTTGATGAAGACATGATACAAAACCTCCGGAAAGAATTGAAATAGAATGAAAAGAACTTAGGAGGAAGGATTGAATGGAGTTGTTGAGAAGATCAACAACGAAAGAATAAGCTTGTTGTGGTCTTATAGGTAACATCTCAAGATCATAAGGTGATAGCCGGCCACAAACGGAAATGATTGGATAGCTTAGAAGAACGAAGAAATGCAAAACTCCACTTCAAAAGAATACGGAGAATTAGTTGCACCTCGAGAGGCAAGAAGAAGGATACTTGAGCTCCTTCGATTAGAATCTTGATGCACACTTGAAGAATGAATTGAATCATGAAGAACCATCATGAAGAACTCCAGTAACAAAAGGATGACGAGCTAAAATTGAAGGATGAAAGGGATAAGATTAAGGACTTGCGATGATTAAGATAGAGCTTTGTGACGGAACAAGCGAGAAGCTTGAAACTCCGGAAAATAAAAGATGAAAACACTTGAAACTAGAATTTATTCATCAAGAACAAACTCCGAAGAAAGGGATTCCTCACTTGGATGAAATAAGAATAAGATTTATTGTATGCTTATCCTTCATCAAATTAAATTGATGACACAATGGATTTTGCATATTACTTATTCTTCTTGAAAAGGATTAAGGGGGGTATAGCGGAAACTTGAGAAGGTCTTCATGAACCACCGGTAGGATTGAAAAGAACGAATGGATTAAAAATGATAATGAAGGAAAAAGAATCTTGAACGAACCACCATAAGAATTTGGAAATGACTGATGAAAGAGAATGAATCACCGGGAAGAATTAGAAGAACCAATAAGCTAGAGGGAATTTAGATGCAAAAGAACAAAGAGATCATGAGCTGATAAAGAACACTTGAGCGAAGCACCGGGATAATTGGATAACGTTAGCTGAAATGTGAGGACAAAGAAGAATGGAATGATGGCCTCCGGTGAAAAGAAATGGAAAAACAGCTTCTGACATACTCCGGATGGTTAAGAAAAGGAATATCTTACAAATGGAATAATTCGAGAGGATAACAAGAAGCTAGAACCGCGAATCTTCAAGGGAATGGACCAAGATTTTAGGAGAAATCTCTTCCTCGATCTTCAAGTGATGATGAGAAACACCACCAAAATTACTGAGATACTCCGGGAGAATGAAAAACAAAGAGGAAGGGTTGAACCAAAGATGAAAAGAATTTGAAAGCGATCTTGGAGAAGGCATGTGACTGATGGAATCCATTCTTATGTCACACTTGAAAAGAATTGAGAATAACTCCGGAAGAATTAGAAGAGTCAGGTAAGATCCTGGGAAAAGACATGTGGGTTAGGGCCCACTAAAAGAAAACACCATTGAAAAGGATTGTTGAAGAGATAGATGATGCACCGGAACAATTGAAATATTTGAATGAGGTGACAACCTCGAATTAATTCGAACACAGACGAATCTCTGAGATGTCTTGAACTCCGGAATGATTGAATGGCGAGAGGCAAACAAGCAAGGAGAACACTTGATCCAAGGAAAAGAATGTGATCAAACCAAAAAAAAACTTGAATTGAGTGCATCGGAAAAAGAAAGGGATGAAGAATGACGAATGAGACGAGAATTCACTGGTTGAAATAATTGAGGGAAGACTGAAGAGGCTCCACACGAATGAAATTGATACTCGAAACAGACTCAGACTCCGGGAAGAAGAAAGGGTGGGAGGGCGGGAAAACAAAGGCACCTCTAAGGGAGAACCAACGAATAACTTGAAGAGAAAACACCGGTTGAAATCATTTAGGGAAAAAAGCAACGCCTTCGCACGAGTAGAAAGGATACTCGATTACAGACTCCAGTTCCGAGAAGAAGAAGGGGTGGGTGGGTGGGAAAAGAAAACAACTGAGGATTGAACTAGGCAAAGATGAAGAGGCTTGAGTCAACTTGACGAGAAATGCACCGGATGAAAAGAGGTGAGGAACGACGATCGGAAAACCAACTGCGTGATCCTAAAGAAAATTTGAAAAACGGAAGAGGAGTAATTCAAAGCACCTACGTCAAGATTCCTCACCAGAGCGACGAAGGGGCTGAGGAGTAAAAAGAATTCCTACTCTCCAATATAACTAGACTCAGAAATCAGTTTTCTTCTAGACTCAACAACGGCCAAACTACACGATCAATCAAGGGGGCTCCTAGGGTCGGTCGAGGCTCTTATACCAACTTGTCACGCCCAAGATGCAACCCTATCTTAAAGGAACTCGAAGGTCCCACCAAGGATAGAAGCGCATCTTGAAGACACTTTTGCAAGGTGGATATCATTACATCAACATTACATAATAGATGGGGATACATACAAGAGGCATACAATGCCACACGAATACAACATCATCATTCATAAGAGCACCATCCGGCGATGGATGAAACACAAACAGAAACTCAAACTACATCCACCCTGCTAGCCCAGGCTGCCGACCTGGAACCTAGCCCCTGATTGAAGAAGAAGCAGAAGAAGAACTCCAAAACAAGCAAACATCGCTCTCACGTCATGATCATCGCAATACCTGTACCTGCAACTGTTGTTGTAGTAATCTGTGAGCCACGAGGACTCAGCAATCCCATAACCATGGGTATCAAGAACTAGCAAAGCTTAATGGGAAAGGAAGGGGTAAAGTGGTGAGGTTGCAGCAGTGACTAAGCAAGTATGGTGGCTAACATACGCAAATAAGAGCGAGGAGAGAAGCAAACGGAACGGTCGTGAAGCTAGCAATGATCAAGAGGTGATCTTGAACTTCTACTTACGTCAAACATAACCCAAAACCGTGTTCACTTCCCGGACTCCGCCGAGAAGAGACCATCACGGCTACACACGCGGTTGATGCGTTTTAATTCGAATCAGGTGTCAAGTTATCTATAACCGGACATTAACAAATTTCCATCTACCCATAACCGCGGGCACGGCTCTCGAAAGTTTATACCCTGCAGGGGCGTCCCAACTTAGCCCATGATAAGCTCTCGCGATCAACGAAGGATATTCCTTCTCCCAGGAAGACCCGATCAGTCTCAGAATCCCGGTTTACAAGACATTTCGACAATGGTAAAACAAGACCAGCAAAGCCACCCGATGCGCCGACAATCCCGATAGGAGCTGCACATATCTCATTCTCAGGGCAACAACGGATGAGCAATCCGTACAACTAAAACCAGACCTCAAGTTTCCCTGAGGGGGCGCTGCAAAGGGCTCTGGTTTGGACCAACACTTAGACAAGCATTGGCCCAGGGGGGCTAAAATAAAGATGACCCTTGAGAGAGCGACTCCCAAGGGAAAACTAGGTGGTGGTGAGGCAAATGGTAAAACCAAGGTTGGGCCTTGCTGGAGGAGTTTTATTCAAAGCTAACTGTCAAGGGGGTCCCATAAATCACCCGACCGCGTAAGGAACGCAAAATCCGGGAACATAATACCGGTATGACGGAAACTAGGGCGGCAAGAGTGGAACAAAACACCAGGCATAAGGCCGAGCCTTCCACCCTTTACCAAATATATAGATGCATTAATTAAATAAGAGATATTGTGATATCCCAACATAATCCTGTCCACCATGGAGCAATCTTCAACTTCACCTGCAACTAACAACGCTATAAGAGGGGATGAGCAGAGCGGTAACATAGCCAAGCAACGGTTTGCTAGGACGGGTGACAAAGGTTAGAGGCTGACATGGCAAATTGGGAGGCTTGAAGAGCAAATGATAGGCAGCGCAGCAAAGCGATAGAACGAAGCAACTAGCATAGCAATGATAGTAGTGAGATCTAGGGTAGCGGTCATCTTGCCTGAAATCCCGCAAGGAAGAAGAACGAGTCCATGAAGAAGATGAAGCCACGAAGACGAACCAAGCGTAGACGAACGGATCCTCACGATCGCAACGAAACGGGAACTATCAAGAAGAAGCACACAACAAGGTAAACACACCACACATAGACAAGACATGATGCACAACCAAGCATGATGCATGACAAAGCTACATGAGGCTACTCATGGCAAGATATGATGCAAACAAGAGCAACACATCAAGGCAAGTTTAAATGAGGCCGGGAACAACATATACAAATCCGGTAAGTCCTCATATGCAAATTTATAAGTTGGTCCAGAACTGAATAAACCTTATGTTCAATTTGTTAAACATCAAGTTAAGATGCACCAAGATGATCTACACAAAATTCTAGTCAAGTTACATATAAAGTTCATTTAATTCGCAGCTACGGCCTAGAAGATATGAGCAAAACAAGTTAAACAGGGCATTGATGTAAAATGCATACAAATCAAGTAAACACCTCAAAACAAGGATGCAACATGAGAATATGAAACAACATGCAAAATCAAGCAAGTTTCATATAGAGCACACTCAAAATGGAGCAACGGTTCAACACATACACTCTATACAAGTCATAACAACAATCTGTCCAAAACAGCAACTAGGCATATTGCAAGCATCAAGACAACATGCTACAGTACCACAATATGAAAACAAGAGGCATGGACATGATGTACAGGTAATGCATGAGAAAACATGAACACTGAGCTATCTCCAGAAATCAATAGAACATGCTAAAAATGACATGGCAAGCTTGCATATATTAACAGTTTCAGACTTGGCAGAAATAACATCAGGTTGCAATGTTTAGAGCTATCAAACAACATGTTACAGGAACTTATCATGGCAAACAAAGGCATCGCATGAATCTACTAATTGCATAGAACAAAAGTCCTTTACTGACAATGAGCCAAAAGGTTCAGATGATATGATGGCACCCATGTAAACACGGCAAGTTATATGACAGATTCATACATGGCAGGAACAACAATAAGTAGGCATGTTGGTGAGCTTAAACCACTCACCACAGAGCAATACATGGCATGAAAAGACAACCAACAGTAAGAATACATGTTTATTAAGCTAAGCATGGCAAGATCAAGTTCATAGGGTACATGGATCACTAACAACAAACATGGCAACATTGAACATAATGTTAACAGGCTGACAGCAACATTATTTAGCAAGTTTGGAGCAAGATAACAACATGTTACAACAGGCTACAAATGCAATCATGTCCGGCGGCAGAGGACGCCGGTGGCGGGGCGGAGCTTCTCCGGCGGCGGCGTACCGGAGCTCGCCGGCGGCGGTCGGCGGAGATGGCGGCGGAGCTCGGCGAGGGGAGGCGCGCGGGA